>NC_135875.1:8877769-9196519 GCF_031162955.1 Sander vitreus
AAGAGACTTCAAAGGTTTAAAAAAATAAATAAAAGAAAATAAATCAGCCACAGCTCTACATTCAGCCTATCACAATCCAAACATCCGTAATAGTGAGGGCATCCACTATACACAAATACACTGAATACATTGTGTAATAATGCTGGAAACATATGTTAATACATCTCGGTCTTTAAGTAGGTGATTTTAAATGCTGAGCATAAGCCAGATGAAGCAATTAAATTTTCACTGCCACCTGGATGATTCATGCCAGACATTTTAAGGCAGAAACTCCAGCACAAGAAGCTTAGCAATCAAAACATAACAAAAATGCTCAGATAGAATCATAGAAATATGCTTGTGAGAATAGAGATGCCTCACTGTGATAGATGGATGAAGAAGTAATTTGTGCTCTTTTCAAGATATTTTTTATCCACCAGCTTGGATGAAGATTTTATCAAATAGCACATTTCAGCGAATACATGGCGGCCTGTCACAATGGGAAACAGCCGCCATCATGTCCTCTCTCATCCAATCAAAGAGCACAATAGAGACAGATCAGCCTGTCACTGTCAGGCCTGTCTTTATGTGGGTCAATCAGTGTATTCATCAGCGCCATGCAGAGCTGACCGATCCAGCAGCACCTACCTTCAGATTTTCAAAAGCACCGTATACCGGAGCTACAAATCATTTGCACGCATGCATGCACGCTTAATATGAGCACGCTCACACACACATGCATCAACAGCTTACCTTACCAAAAATGAAACATTCAAATATAATGGCAACCGAAAATGAGAACTTGAAACCAAACGGCTCTAAAGGTCTGCATTACCATACATACAAGAGCCTGTTAATACATTCAACTACAACACCACCCAGAACAGCCCATTAGCCATACACATAAAAAAATCAGGGGGGGGTGAGGGGGGGTACCTCTGAATTTTCCTAAATTCACAGAGGGTGATGTCCCAAACATATAGAAAGAAAAAACAGAGGAAGGAAATAGGAGAAAGAGGGCAAGAAGAGAGAGGTGGCATTGTGAGTTTTGTTCATCAGTGAACAATTTTCAAAAGGCAGAATAGTGGCACTTTTTGGGGGGCTGTGATAAAAAACACTGGACAACTTAGGGGTTGAGGTGTAAAAAGCTTTGCAGAATCACATGTGCTCGCCAATGTATGAGCAGGGGCCCATGTGAGGACCAGCGACGGCAGAGCATGTAAGACGATAAAAAGCCATGGATGAATGTGGAGTGTTCCTATGAAAACTTCCACAGTTATTGATTCAAATACATCATGCATGCACACACACTAAACGCTCCCATCCCCTCAATCAAACTCTTACATACAGATGAGAGAAAATGAAATGAGGTGGAAGAGTAAAGACCAATTCAAACCATCCATGGAGTCAGTCGATCAGTCAGCCCTTAGCTCCATTTCCATGACCTGGTGCCCTGCCAAGTCTAACCAAGCCAAGCACGGTCAAGCCGCAGCCGTCTAAACTCTCCCATTACGCCCTCCCACATCAGCAGCCATGATTATAGTATATGTCCCAGCAGAAGTTGCTCTCAGGCTCATCACTCTCTTTATAAATCAAACCGAAAAATGTTGGCCATATTCCAAAAAGGCCATATTTCAGTTATTATTATGTAATTGCTCCACTGTAAATGCCTATGGCATCATTTTGGTTTAAATTAAAACGGAAATTCTTGATAAGACCAAATGGAACCATTTTAAAACAAAGAAATCTCAATTACAGAACAAAAACTGACCTTAGTTCAGTGCCTAGAGAGACAACTTCCTCCTGCGCCAGGTGGTGATGAAGTGAGGGAGGGATACAGGGAGTTGTGAGTGTGGGGGTGAGGAGGTAGGGGGTGATGGTATAGCAGAGGACAACAGGAAGTGAGGTAAGAGGAGGCCATACCTTGGTCGCCAATCATCAGGTGTGCCAGACCTTAAAGGAAGACAAGAGCACAGTCAGCACAGCAAAGGATCATGGGGCTTGAAGTGTGTGTGTGTGTGTGTGTGTGTGTGTGTGTGTGTGTGTGTGTGTGTGTAAATATATGTGTTTTTGTGATACAGGAGTTCGACATGCTGGTGAAGGCTAACGTTCTCTGTGTAAAAGTGTGTGTGCATGTGTGTGTACAAGTCCTCTAACTCGCTTTAAAGACACTTACTCACCCTAGGCTGCATTCCTACGCACAAACAGGTACGCACATAGACGACGTATGCACACAGCCGGTTGTATACAGTACAGTACTAGTGTGTGCCTACATTATGTCTCTGTAACATTGAGGCAAGAGCCACTTCAGATGATTGCACATGGGATGTGGAACTTACCAGATGTCAGCATCCAACACACCCACACAGACCAACATACAATTACGCTGGCTACCTTGCCCTGTATTTCCACAATAGAAGATGTAATGAGAACAAAAAGGCCTGAAAGAAGAATGTAAAGGACTGACATGAAAAATATATAAATGGGAGAGAGTAGAGTGGAATGGTGAACATAAGATGAGCTAAAGAAATGTGTATTTAAGAATACATTTAAGAACATGGAAAAGAGGGAGTCAGATAGAGAAGCAAAGAAAGAGATGTTTGAATAAAGAGCAGGAAGAGAAACTTAAATATAGACAGACATAGAAGGAAGTGAGAGAAAGACAGATAGATAGAAGTGCAACCTACCTGGAGTGTAGCTGTGCTCTGGAAAGGTGTCACGGCCGGGCGAGGAGAGAGAGAGACAGACATTCATTAACATGCATGCTAAGCCCTTGGGTTACCATGGCTACTTACTGTACATGCACACCTGTCCAGGGTTACCGTGGTAATATACATGCAAAGTCCACGCAAACGTCACAATGGATACCATGCTGCACTGGTAGCCAAAACTGAGGTTTGTCTGTATATATATATATATATATGTATATATATATACACTATTGCATTTAAAAAATGCACAATCTCTCTGTATGACTCCACGTGTACATATACACTTACATAAGAGCACACACTCATACCCACCCACACTTGTAGATACAGAGGGTGGAGGGGGTGTTGGCGAAAATATACTTTCCTACCTGTATGTTTGGATTCAGGAGCCGATTACCCCAGAACTTACCTTGCAGGTGCTTCCTCTCTCCAGAGCCCCCCGACAGATAGCATGCAACACACACACACACACACACACACACACACACACACACACACACACACACACACACAGTCTCACGACCTCTCCCTTACTCTCTCTGTCTTTCACGCATACAGACATGTATACACTAACACTGAATATGCCAGTAATAATGATGTGAAATAGCAGGAAAATACAAAAAATGTAGGGATGGATTAGCAGTGCAGGAAGGCGAGGAGCATGCATGATTCAATACTGGGACTGTGTGTGTGTGTGTGTGTGTGTGTGTGTGTGTGTGTGCATGTGAAAGTGTGTGCGCGTATGTGTGTAAGTGTGTGTATTCTGTTTCCTTGCCTCTGCCCTTGCGCTAGTAGCATGGCAGAAACAGGTGGAGCTATTAGCATGCTAACAGCAATTTGCCCTCAAGGACGATGCAAGCCAGGCCAGGCCTAACAAGCCAGGTTCACTCTGCCTTCACTGGAGGGCAGAATGGTTTAGACAGTAATTACATTTATGCAAAGCCATGCCCAAACTCTATTCACTATATCTCAAATTCTTATTTTTTTTCTCCAAAACTGACATATTGTTGTGCTTTGGAACAACCTTTTCCTCCTGATTTGAAAGATGGAATACAGTGTCTTTCAGGGGAGGAAAAAAAGCTCACAGTATATAATAATATTATATTACTTTCCAAATGTTCCCAAGCTTGTCGGAAATCTGCAAAAATATGAGTGTGGATAAAAGTGGATCATTAGGGAGCCTTGTAGATATTGTGTAATTGTAAACTGTACGGAAACTAGCACTGCCACAGTCAAATTACTTATTTCTGGCTTCAAATGGGGTCCTAAGGATGCATTTTTTCCTGTAGCAAAGCATACTCATTTTCTATTAGAAATTCATAACAGACTTATTTTCTAATTTTCAGAGGGTTATAATTTCATCTCAGCTTTATTGTGCAGCTTCAGTGAGGTTGCTAGGTTAAAAATAAAACAATAATTTTAAGGTACTATATAAGAGATAAACCTTCATACCGACTCTGCGTGACTCATGGACTCATACATTATCCCAATTTCTAAAGAGACAGCTACGGTTCCACCATATACAATCAATTAAATCACAGAATCCTTAGATGCCAACGTGATATCACTGTCCTGAAGCAAAGTGGCGTGTTATCTGTACGCATTTTGAGCTATCCGCGTATATATTTACGCTGTATACAGCAGACAGCAGTCTGCTGTTTCAGAGCGTAAACATACACGCCACCCGCTACTTTCTAAAGCCACGTGGCGTGTTATCGCGAGGCTACGGTTGGTTTTAACGTCACACGCGGGGGAAAAGAAAAAACGGTTGGGATTAGGAAAAGAAGAACTGGGTTGGGTTTAGGAAAAGAAAAACGTGGTAAGGAAACAACACACGCTCTCCTGGGTGAAAGTCCTGTGTTTTACCCATCCACCACCCCAACCAACCTCTCTACGTGGATTTTCGCCCTTTCATACTACTCGCTAAGGCGTCAATTCACACGCAAACGCAAGGTAATGTAAGTCAATGGAGGACAAACGGCATTGATAAACGCTGAAAAGCAAGTGTGCGTCTTCATAACACGTTAATAACGGCATTCCAATTGGCGCGTCATACATACGGCACTTCATGAGATCAGTCTGTAGATGCTGAAAACGTTATATTTTGTTCTTCATTCAATGAGGGATTTTGACCTGAGCTTTTATTTCCTACTCCATATCCAATCCACTTTCTCTAAGATACAACCTTTGAATTTCTCTAGAGTGCCTTAGTGCACCTTAAGAAAGATTTCTTTTGACATACTATAAGTTAGTATGAGATAAGAACCAGGCATAGGGACTACTCTTAAGATGTTGCTGCACTCTGTTGTGCATGGTTTATGATTTTGTCAACTAGCCCCATTTTCTGCTGTTTCTTTCTGTTTGAAAAGCTGCTAGTTTACTGGAATAGCTCCGCCCCTTGAAACACTTTCCTGAACTAATGTCCATGAATTACCGTAATATCACCACCAGTGAGTAACAGAAACAAGACATGAAGTAACTTTTTAAAACCAGCCATTAAGCTACTCTCAATTTCCATCATCATCTAACCATCATACTCTATGATGGTTAGCAATTTCCACATACAGTAAACTTTGAAATGTGAATCTCAGAAGCCAATGCAGAATATAAGCAAAAAGTATTCTGGTAATGCTATATGATTTTACATGATAGCAAATTACTACAACCAAATACAGTACTGCTCACCCCATGTACATCCATCTAAGCAGAGCTCCTAACTGGAACCATTTAATGAGACTACTATTACTAACACCGGCCACTATTACCAAGTGAAAATTTATTTTAGCACTTGTTCTACACAGCAACACTTGGCATCTCTCACATTTAAAATGTGAGTCCATCTCTAGAAATATAAAACAGCCCCTTAAAAGGTATAAGTAGCTTCTTGTTGTGCGAGAAAGTGCCAGTCCAACGCAGGTATTGTATCTAGTGAGAGCCTTTATGTAAAATGTCTGCACCTCCCATTTAGCCAGTAGAGCTACACTGCTGTTAGGTACTGGAGAAGAATAAATGAAATATATGAAAACCTCAGGCACTCAGACCCCAGATTCTGATTCCAATTTCCTTACACTCTAAACTATCCCTCTTGAGCATGCTCTTTTCATGATCACTTAACCAGTGGACTGAAATAAATCACTGAGACGATAGAATAACGTTAACACTTCTTTAGTAACAGCATTTTAAGAATTACAATTACACATGCTGGCCTTCACATGTGGGCCCACCACCGAGACCTCCCCATGTCTCCCAAGTAATGAGCGAATATTCAAAAGTCACAAGTCTATTTATTCTCTATGGGCTGTCCCCCTTCCTCCATCCAGCAGGATGTGAGGGGGTTGCTGTCTTCATGAACACCAGTCAGGCCGGACGCCTGTTTGACTCCAGCTAGAGATAAGACCACTCCTGTCTCTTCCTCTTCCCTTCTCCATGACCTTTGACCGAGTGCCTAAAAACATATATTCCTACCGGCTTTTCCTGTCATTAATGTTGCAGCAAAACCTCTCCCACGAACACACACACACAGCATCATAATACACTTTAACATACTATATGACTCATCTAGTAAAATAATGTGTCTTAAATAATAGAAATATCTTATATTCTATTATCTATCTTCAGTACCTGTTGTGACTAATGGTGGTGCTGGAGCCTGCACACTGTGTGAATGTGTCTGTGTCTCACAATTTGCCCTAACCAGCAGCAAAAAACAGCAGACTGGATTAGACAGGCTTGGATGACACATAATTTTCAGCACCACACCAAGTTTCTGCAGAGAGCAGATCATAGCTTCACCTGTCACTTTGTGAATATATAGACTCCACCCTTCATTCAGAAGCGAGCACTGATAATGTAACTACTGAAAAAACTTTGAGAGGAAACACTTGAGATATCTATTGCTTGAGATAGTTTGATTTATTCAACCATCAGTCCAAAACTCAAAGATATTTAGTTTACTATCATATATGACAAAGAAAAGCATCAAATTCACACCAGTAAATGTTTGGTATTTTTGAAAAAATATCAATTCTAATTTTCTATCTTATCGATTAATTGACTAATCATTGCAACTCTACTTAAATCGTTAATTAGTTATCTGTCAATCAACAACTCATTTTGGTACTAGTAAGCATAACGCACCAGCTACCTTCCCCACCTGCTTGAAAAATTAAGACCAGTGGTCAAGACAATCATTACCACCTTAAGGATGCCTGTCATACATAAACATACAAACACACACACTCACTCACCATCACAAACATGTAAACTTACTGAGCTGGTCTCATTGGTCGCTTTTAAGAGGATGATGATTGACTTGGAGACAGCCACATCTGGCTGCAGATGTTTTGCCTGATGTGTTTAGGATTGTGGTTGACTTTGAAAGATTTGCTGTGTCAGTTGTTTTATGTTTTTTGGTGTTTTTGCCTGTCTTGGCCAGGACACTCTTGAAAAAGAGATTTTTAATCTCAATAAGTCTTTTCCTGGTTAAATAAAGGTAAAATAAAAATAAAAAAATAAAAAAATAAATAAATACAGTAGATTTGTGTGGCAGACATGATGCCTGAAGTCACTACGAGCTGAGGCAGCTGTGGGCAGCAAGGAGCTGAGGAATGGGGGTAGGGAGGAAGGACGGAAGAGGAAGGACGGAAGAGCAAGGACGGAGATACACTTCTGGCATGAGGTCTCCCTATTAGTCCTGTCTCCATGGTAACCTAGGCCATCCCACTGCCCACTAAATGCTAGGGTGTGATTTGGTGGGTGGCTGAAAGGAGGTGTGATGCTGACAGCGGTGCTGGGTGAAGTGTGAGGTCAGCTCGGTGGCAAGGCCACTCTGCCATTTTTTTTGGCAGATGCATTGGTGTCATTAAAATATCAATTGCTGAGGCAAAGCTGAAAGGTATCTTTGGCATCGAAAAGAAGAAAACCCATACAGGAGTAGAGAGCGCTATTGATTAAGGATGCAGATTTGCTGTTGAATGAACTGAAGCAAATCTGATGACACACAACTAAGCAGTGGGAAATTAAAGCATTTGCAGTACTGGCCATAACAAGGTAGCTGAGTTCATTAAGCAGCTGTTTCATTTTTGTAATGGCCATCCTTAGAGTGCCCTGTTTATTGGAACTTGTATTGACCAAGGGCTTGTTTGACATTATTAAGGGAGGGTGTTCTTGAAGAGTTGAGATATTAAATCATTTGTGAGCAGCATTTTTCTTTTGCCTCTTCCACATAAAGGTTTTACTCTTATATCAGGCTGTTCATTGTTACAGTTCTTCATATTCATAAAGTACTACTGACAGGACACTATTTCCTCTTTTATAATGCATAACAACACACGCTAGGCTCACACAAACACAAACAGAGCATCTTAACAGGCTGCAAGCTGTTTAAAATTAATGGCAGGCGATAGATTGTACACACTTCATTTCAACAACCTATGTTTTGCACCTGTGAAGGCCATCTAGAATCAATGCAAGTCCATTAACACAGGCAGCCAGGTGTCAGCCATGTACATAACAACCACTGATTTCCAGCCTCTTAGCCTAGTTCCAATTAAAGTCTCTCAACACGAGCCAACAACCACATCCATACTGGATCTATGTGGTTATTGTGTTTTGCCAAACACACCAACTAAGCCCATCAAGGCTTAGCCAGTTAACTTTCCAGTGAATTTTAAGAATTTGTCTCAGATCTCCAGACTCTCAAGCTCGACGGTCTGACTGCAGCTCAGAACAGCTCTTCTCAACTCTCAGCTCCAGCGTCACTAAACTGACTCCACTTCTTGTGAGGAGGCTTAACACTGAGTTCTGGAGGTACATACTAAATTGAGAGTCATTGGCAGCAATAAAAAATCAATATCTAACATAATCAGTATGCATGTCTTGCACTGTTTGTGAAGGCTGCTGGTCCATACGCACCAATAGAAGGCAGCTGTGAAAGTGTGAATGAAAAATAGATGTCTACACAGAAGGACCTGGTGTCTGGAGTTGGAGGTAATTTGGAGATATGGATCCACAAAAGTAACTGTGTATTCAAGTGTATGTGTGTATGTAAAGGATGAGATGTATATGATGGGTCAGCATGGTTCTGGGCCTTACCTTCGCTGCAGTCGTTGCCTTGGTAACCGGTGTTGGAGCAGTCACAGACGGCCTGGTCGTTGACCACGCTGCACACCCCTCCGTTTTGGCACTGGTGATCCGGCTCACAGCCAGCTGTTACTGTGACGCCCTCTGAGCTTTCCAACGTCGCCAGTGAGCCATTGACGCTCACCGCCGTGATCCAGCCACGAAAGGCAGGGTGTTCCCGTACCGAAGGGGATGTGAGGCGCAGTGGCGAGGAGTGGAGCTCTGGCGTCACCCCGCCCATGTAGGTGTGGCTGAATACTGTCATGTCTCTTCTCTTGCTCTTCACTTCCGCCCATCCCTCCAGTCGCCCATCCACCTCCAACGAAGTGTTCCTCCAGTCCCGCTTGACACGCACTGCGTGCCAGTGCCCATCACTCACCGCCACACCTGATTGCAGCTCTGCCGGCTCAGCACAGAAGATGGAGAAGCGCAGGCGGAGGTGGCCATGGAGAAGCAGCAGCTCCAGGAAGTCGCAGAAGCCCTCATCATCCAGGTAGAGCAGAAGGCCCTCCTGGCTGTGAGTCCGCAGGCTGAAGCTCAGCACACTCTCGCAGCAGGCGTTCCACACTGGGAACCGCCCCCACTGGCTGGACACGCCTCCAAACTCCAGGACCTCCCCTTGGGCCTGGCCCCCCACGCTGCACAGGCACAGCCCCAGGAAGACCAGGGGGGCTGCCGCCCAAACACACACAGCCATTACACTCATACACACACTCGCTCTCACACTCACACACACACTGGAGGAGATAGAGGCTAGAGCTGGGGTGTTCCCTCTAGCCTACAGCTCATGGTGACAACTGTAGGGCACTTTGTAAAACACTTGCTATGTGTCTCAGGTGCACCCTGCTTTCTAGGTAGTCGAGGTTCCTACGATACAGCTCCAGTGAGGGAGGGGGTCAAAAAGCAGCTCCCTCCGTCCTTACAGCACACTTGAGGAATCTTCTTTTGCCTTGGCCTAGTGTTGGTGTCTTCTCAGATATGTTTAATGTCTTCACTCCATTTAGTCTTTCAGTCTTCACTTCTGACATATGAGATTCCAGGTGTGTGTATTTGTGTGTACATCTGCGTGAGTGCTAGACAAGTGACAAATAGGATGTGAACTCCATCTCTGTGCCCTAGATAGGGCCTTATCCCCCATGAAGGCAACTCCCATGAGTATGAGTGTGTGTGTATTGTGTGTGAGTGTGTGGCTTACACATTGGTAATGGAGAGAAATGACACCATCATGGCAGAATATTCTCCCCCTCCTCCTTGTCTTAGTAGGGCAAGACTTGAGTGTGTGTGGGCAAATATGTGTGTGTGTGTGTGTGTGTGTGTGTGTGTATATGTGAGTATGTATGTGTGCGAGTGAGGTCTGTGTCTTTCACTGCCACGTCATCACTCTCTCCAGCAACCTACAGAGAGAACAGAGACGGCACAATCAACCAGGGTCACACACACACACACACACACACACACACACACACACACACACACACACACACATAAACACGCTTGCACAAACTCTCTCTAACACACACACACACACACACACACACACACAGAGCACACACAAGCCAAGCTCCGCTATTATTCTCAAATTACTCACTCTCATGCATTTTTGTGCTCACTCACACACACACACACACACACACACACACACACACACACACACACACACACACACACACACACACATTTTCACATTACACCTTTAACAGGCCCAAATCAAGAATGTTATAGAACATACAGAACATACACAATACAACCTAGATTTTTATTTCCACGCAGCCCATACCCTACATGAATGGTTTAAGCTAAACACATAGGCCTACAGTGTAGGAACGCGCGCACACATAGAGACATACACAAACAGCACCTCCTCAGTAGAGCTCCCATCATGCCGCAGGAGATTTTTATAAGGTGGCAAACCTGAGACTGCCTTAACGTCATAAAGCATCTTATTTTAAGCACTTCTGAGAACGAGACACAGTAGCTAAAGACATTTGTTTTTTAGTTTTTCTTTTTATTGTAAAGGCATTAATAACGGGGAATAATATTATATTCTGTTAGCTCCATCACAAAGAGCGGGAGCAGCACCGCGCGCTGCGGCGGATGATGACTCAAACTGCTTCGCTTTATCGAATTAACGGCTTCGGAGCTCATTTCTAACAACTGAACACATTCACACACAGCATAACAAACATTGGCTGTAAATGCACACACACGGTAGGCTTTACAGTTTCGGCTCCGTGAATCTTTGAAAGGTGAAAAGCGGCGACTTCACAGTTATTGATAGACGGGGTGAATGAATGCGGTTGAAATATCGATTCTCGATTTGCGACCATATAGCCTACCTCCTCTCCATTTTTCTCCAACGCGCCCGCTACTTGACTACACCGGGTGTTCAGTCTCGGCACTTTAGGCTACTACAGCTTAGCTAACCGTTAACACGGTAATTACTTTTTTTTACACGCTTACTGTTTTTATTGAAATCACAACCTGTAACTGTCATTTTACAGCCTCGCCCCGGTTAATAATAAACAGCCCAACCGCAGGTTTTACTCAATCCAGGCACATATAGGCTAGAAGATCGACCTACCTCACGCACATCTTGTGGTTCCGTGGCAACAGTGCGGTGCGCGACTCATCGATTTCCCTTCCTATTTGAGGAGAATCTCAAAGCCGCGAGAGAGGGGAGAGCACCCGCGCGCCTGGTGGTAGATATAGCCGGTCTACCGGGCAGGGACAAAATTATCACAGGCTCGCCTCCAGGCGACAAGGTGCTATTGCTCTTCCCCCCCTCTATCCCTCTCCCCCCCCCCCCTCTCCCTCTCCCCCCCCCTCTCTCTCTCTCTCTCTCTCTCTCTCTCTCTCTCTCTCTCTCTCTCTCTCTCTCTCTCGCTCTCTCTTTGTCTGACTTAATGTCTCTCTCTTTTCTCGCTCGCTCTCTCTCTCTCTCTCTCTCCGTCCTCTTGAGGAGGAAAAGGTGCAGTCTGATGCTCTCCGCGAGACTCGACAGAGGGAAAGTCACGTGGTCGCGCGAGAGAGAAAAAGAGTGTGTATGTGAGAGAGTGAGGTAGAGGGGATGGGCGGGGCCGCGCGCTGCTGCAGCACCTTGGACAGCGCGCACTCACCGCCCGCACGAAAACAGAAACGCAATTACCGGAGGCAGAAAATAAGGCGAGAACCGGGGTAGATCCGAATGATTTAATCCGTGAGTGACAGTGACGATGGCCTTTACCTCGCTCGTGCTTCCGGAGCGACTGTAAGGAAGTCAGCGATTCAGTGAAGTGTGGGGGGGAAGGACGAAATGAAAAGGAAACAGAGAAAGACCTTCTAAATGTAGCCTACATTCTCACACAGTTACACCCACACACAGAACACACACTTAATTCATCTGAATAAACACGGTTCTGGATACACTTTATGGCCAAAAGTATATGGACGTTGTACTTGTGTAGCCTGCTACTTTTAGTTCCAGCTGTTTGGGGATGGCCCTTTCCTGTTCAACATGACTATGCCTAAATGCAACAAATCTGGTCCATAATGGAGAACCTTATCCAACACCTTGGGATGATGAAGAGTGGAGGCTTAACATCATATTAATTGTTCATACTTTTGGACATATAGCATATGAGATCCCACTGAGGCTTACTCATGGTTTGTGTGTGTGCTGTACAGCATCTGTATCCACTGTATTATTGGGAGGTGCATGTTGCTTTAGGCATAGAACAATGACACATTGGTGTAACGTTCAGGTGCTCACATACTTTTGGGCATGTAATGTAGGCCTATTTATATTCATGCTACATGTACACATATTCTCAAATTTACACAACCCCATGCATGATAATCAACGAATGCAGATACACACACCTTGTTTTTTTCCAGCCTTTCCCAGGGAGGGACTCCAGCTGTGTTTAGCCCAGCTCAGAGGTGCTCTCCCTGGGCTCCCTGGGCCAGCTGCTGCTCTTTTTCCTCTCTGTCCCGCAATCTGTATATGTCTGTCTCTGACTAGCCAGCACATCTGCTTTACTCCTTTTACTCTGCCTTAACACTCACCTTCATCAAGTGCTGGAGCTGAAGAAGCAGGAGTAGAGCTGAAAAAGAACAGCCCTGACCTGATCGGAGATGCTGATTCAAGATACACTCTACAGAAACGATGAATGGAACAGCATTCAGTACATAACGGTGTGCAGCCGTCAACTACACACAAACATCACTCCTGGTTTTGTACAGTAGTTGTCATCTTTATCCGTGTCTGTTTGCAGCGCCGGCTATTTGGTGCTATGAGATATTTGCTTATGTATATATTTGCTCCAGCAAGGAAGGCGACTGGCAGAGAGACAGCTTTAATGGTTGAGGTATATCACCACACAGCTGGAACATGACGGCTCAAATTGATGTAAGCAGCAGATATAGTGAAATGGGTTGACCAGAGAGACCAGTGCTGGGATAATAAGCATGCATTTGTGCACATGTTTTCATGTATGCTCTTATGTGTGAGGGGAGTGCTGGGTAGTGGGGAGAATGAGACTGGGAGGAGGAGGAGAAGTTACTATGGAAACGATCTCAACATCAGCACCTGGTTTCCAATTGGACTGACTGCCACCACCACAACTGCTAAAATCCACTTAAACACTACTCCCCCCCCCCCAACACACACACACATACACACACACACACACACACACACACACACACACACACACACACACACACACACACACACACACACACACACACACACACACACACACACACACACACACACACACACACACACACACACACACACACACACAATCTCTGGGCCAGGCTGACCTTTTGGACCAAATGGCATTATCAAATAATAACGTTCTTCCATCTCTTCCCTGTGCAATGGAAAACACCACAGGAAATTATGGTAGAAACACGTTTCAGTGTGGAGAAATATGCACAAAGAAACGGTAAAAAATCTAAGATGAATTACTGCTCTGACAAAAAACAGTTAATAAAGGTAATGTGAAACAAACTATTGATCAAATGATCCCCATTGAATACAGTAAGATGTTTATTCTATACTAAAAAAATATAGCAAGATCTCTAGATATCTTGTCTATTGAGCCATTAATGTGTTGTTCTCTTGAAATAAGTACAACAAATCTGCCAGTGCAGTCAAATTATCTCAACCTCTTCCCAAAATAAATCAGGGGATACATCATTAGGATTTTCAACAAATACATGTCAGTATCTCAAAAGAAGACAGACTGAGGCACATCGCTGCATTAGAATAAAATAAAATGACATTTAAATTCTAGAAAATTCTTGGAACAAATTTATTTATTTTGGAAACAGGTTGAAACAATCTCATCACATAGGCAGTTTTAGTCTTGTTTTGAGAAAATTACATTTTCATGACTTTCATTATAAGGCTTGATCATGTGGAGAGTTTTGCAACAAAGACATTCTGAGAATATATTCACATTTAAAAATCCATTTTAAGAAAGTGATTGCTGAAGTGACAGATATCCTTTGTGGCCTTTGTGGGAGCATTGCTTTTGCTTGAGAAAATCATAACAGGATATAATTATGTGCAATAATTCTGAAAGATTGAGAAGTGAACTTCAGGTACTTTTGTTTTTTTTAAATGGATTTTGGAATGAAACTTCTTTGTAGCCGATTAAGATAAAAACAAGCAAAATGGTCAGGCATAATGGCGGCCTCATTCAGCATGCTGCAGAGCAGGTTATCTGTTTCTACAAGAGCCATCAAGGCGTGATGTGATGCATCATCAGTCTGTAAGAGGCCCAGGGAAATGCATTATACCATGAGCATTTTAAATTGCTGCGACTCTATCGGCCAACATTAACCGTGACAGATATGGGCTGCCTCTGATTGCATTAGTCTTTATTGAATGATGAGGCGGTGGAGCTCCATTCCGTACATTCCTTCAACCACGTTTGCTCTTCCTCTGCCTCTTCCCACTTCCCCTCTCCCTTCCTCTCTCTGACAGGCTGACAGCAGGCAGTGACCCCTGACTCTTTGCCTACTCAGCAGAGAGAAGGTCACTGTATATGTGTGTCTCTGGGTGTGTATACATATTTTTCTTTTATATGTGTGTGTGTGTTTGTGTGTGTGAACTGCCAGCAGAGAGAATATACAGCCAAAAATAAAAACTCATCTGTCAGCATCCAGTGGGTATGTATGTGTGTCTGTGTTTGTGCGCCCATATTTTGTGCTTGCATTTATGTCAGTTTGTGCTTCAGTGTTTGGACCTGAGCTTGAGACGGTGAGGTTTACCTAGTTTGTGCTGTGAATAGTGACAAACAGCACAAATAGGGATGAGAAAGGGTGGACTCAAAGTGCCACGTGTAGAGAAATCTGTTTTTTAATGGTGGTATGATATAAACATGGGCACGTGGGATTATATGCATGTAGAAGACTTACTGTGTCATTTAAAACACTGTACTTACACAGCACTGTGGACATATAATCATAAGGGTATCATTTTATGAGTCAGACAGACACCTCTGCTGACATTCATACAGAGAGGAAGATATTTGTGTAAGTACAAAGTGTGTGCATCTGTGCATGCGCATAAGTGAGTTAGTGTGTGTGTGTGTGTGTGTGTGAGAGTGTGTTTGACAGGCAACCACCCTTTTCTAAATGAGATTAAATGGGAGGTTTGTCTCTAATCGTGTTGTAATGAGTTTCTGTGTAGCTCATACATTTACTAATTCCACTTGCCAATAGTACAAACAGCCACGTGTGCATGTGTGTATATGTGTGTGTAAGTGTGTGTTTGTCTCTGTGTGTGAGGTAGGAGAGGTCACCTCCCTGCAATCTTACTCTCATTTATAACAATAGCGCTGACCTGTCCTCATCAAAGGATTGCAATTTCTAAAACACAAATAACATTAGCTCATGTGCACAAACATGCACACATGAATGCCCACACATGTGCATAGGCAGACACGCACGGAAGCACAAGAGCAAACGCGCAGTCCATCTGTGTATAGATCTGTGTGTCATTAGAACTCTCAACAGGCATTAGCATTGATCATCTGACCAGCAGATGGAGAGTGACCGACAAGAGCCAAACAAAGCCTGTCAGATTGTGTGTGTGTGTGTGTGTGTGTGTGTGTGTGTGTGTGTGTGTGTGTGTGTGTGTGCAGAACTGGGTGAAGAGGTTGAATGAGAAGAGAGAAGGTGTGTGTGAGGGGTGGGCTTGCTTAAATGTGTGGCCAAATGGGAAAAAAAAAGTCAAGATCCATAGTTCATTAGCCCTCGTACCACGGATTTACGTTTAAGTGTGTGTGCATGTGCAGAGCTTTGTGTGTGTCTGTGCGCATCAGAATGACCATAAATCTTGACCTACGAGCAGCTATGGTTGTCATGGCAATGCAGCCACTCTCAGCCCGCGGCAAGGGGTCATGGGTCAGAGCAGTTTTGTGCAGTGGAACCGACTTTGAGAGTGGATAATGAACAAGGAAACGAGTAACAAGGAACACATCGTCGCCTTTCACCTTTGACCTCGTGGCTTTGAAAATGTCATGATAACTGCACAGCACATATGGAGAACACTCCAGTGCCCTAATGCCTGAAGCTACACGGACCTCACAGAGCGAAGAAAAAGATCAAATAAAGTGGATACACCTACTTACAGTACTTGGCCACACATACTGAATACTACACACATGCATAATGAGTAAACCACAATGGGATTTCATACGCTATATAGCCGAAAGTATGCAGACACCCAAACATTATAACCATATATAAAAGGCCTTTTTTATGGAAGACATTAGGGCTGCAAAATGCTTATTTTCATAGTTGATTAATCTGTTGATTATTTCATCAATTAATTGGTTTGGTCTATAAAATTTCAGAAAATTGTGAGAAATGACAATCAGTGTTTTCCAAAACCCAAAATAACGTCCTCAAATGTCTTGTTTTGTCCACAACTCAAAGAAATTCAGTGTGCTGTCAAAGAGAAGTAAAGAAACTAGAAAATATTCACATTTAAGAAGCTGGAATCAGAAATGTTTTACTACTTTTCCTGGAAAGTGACTCAAACGATTAATTTAATAGTTGACAACAAATCGATTAATCAATTCATCTTTGCAGGTTTAGAAGATATTAACCCTCTGAGGTCTTTTTGTTTAAAGTATTTTGTTTAAAGTAAGGAGAGATTATGTGAGTTGATTTTTGGATTCATAATTTCATAATTGTATTAATTTTACAAAGACACTGTAATTCCATAATGGATTAAAGAGCTTCTGGATGGCCTACAATTGTTAGAGAACCTCGTTGAACTGGCGCATTTCTCTGCTTCTAAACAAATAAAAAAGTCTCTACACTGTACTGATCTGGAGATATTAAATATTACATTAAAACACATAGTTTTGTCGTCGCCGGCAACGCTTATGTCTGGTAAGTTGACATTAATCTGCTCCTTTCACAGACACTGTGGAGGCTTTTCACAATATTTTAAAACCTGTCTGCAGAGATTTGCTCCCATTCAGTCACAAGAGCATTAGTGAGGTTGAGTAGGGCTGTTGGGTGATAAGGCCTGGCTAGCAGTCAGCATTCCAGTTCATCCCAAAGGTGTTGGATGGGGGTCGAGGTCAGGGATCTGTGCAGGCCAGTCAAGTTCTTGGGAAACCATTTCTTTATGGACCCTGCTCTGTGCATGATGACTTTGTCATGTTGAAACTGGAAATGGCCTTCCCCAAACTGCTCCCACAAAGTGGGACACACTCTATTGTCTGGATCATCATCGCATGTTATAGCATTACAATTCCCCTTAATAAAAAACAGCCCGGGACCAGAAACACAGCAAATATGGTTTGTATTGATTATGCACACAAAGTGGCCCATTTGTGTGTCTGTATGTGTGCAGGAGCATAAAGGTGCAGGTATGTGCTCGAAGGCCATGGTGGAGAGGGGTAGCATGAATTAGGAAGTGTGAGCAGGGAGAGGAGGGTTACTATGACAACGGGGGAGAATGTTCCAGGTGACAGTGATATCGTTGAGATGCTAATTGTCCATTTTCAATCCTCCATAAAGTTTAACAGCCACTCTGCCTCCACATGTTATTCTAACTCAGTCACAGAGTATACCTCTGGGATGTACAGCTATTCCTCTGTCTCTCCATTCCTCCCTCCTTCTTTTTTCATTTATAATGACACCCCATCCTCCCTTCACACCCTCCATCTCCTTCTCCTTCCTCCTCGCAGAGAGAGGGAGACTGTGTAAATATCATAGGCGATCTGGAGCATATGTGCACATCTCTCATGAGGCCAACCAACACCTGATCATCAGACTGTCTTTCCATCCATCTCTCTTTTGCTCTCGTTTCATTCGCTTCATCCTTGCTCACCTCCCTTCTTCTTCTTTGCACCCGTCTACTCATTTCCTCCCGTCCAAATTCATCTCCCTCCAAATTCCCCCTCCATTGTTCCCCCCTTCCTCTCGCTCATTCCCCAGTGTTTATCTCAACCACTGCTCCCTCCCAATGCAGTGCATTTAACCACTTTGTTCCCCTTTAAGATAAAGATAATCAAATCAGCAGCTAATTGAGAGAGAGAGAGAGAGAGAGAGAGAGAGAGAGAGAGAGAGGGTGCTGCTGGCGTCACCATGGTAGTGCTTTGATGTTCTATTTCAGATAGTATCAACATCAACACACACACACACACACACACACACACACACACACACACACACACACACACACACACACACGTCATGCATTCACACCACCTACCACCTCCCTCCACTTCACCCTTCCCTTACAGTACACACAAAGACAGATTTGACACGCTAAGCTCTACTGTCTTATTTCCTGTCATCCGACCACAGCATTCTTTACTGTTGATCTCACCCACTTCTATTCCTTCTTCCCTTCCCTCTCCAGACCTCTCCATCCCTCTCTCTTCTAATCTTATGCCACTCTCTCTCTCCCCCGCCTCCTTCCTCCCGATCAGCAGGTTGCTAGGCAACTGCGCTCCATTGATCTAGAGGAGCACGATGACAAGCTCCCATAACTGTCATGAAAACACACACACACACACACACACACACACACACACACACACACACACACACACAGTTATTGGAGATGTCTACTGGCACCTTTAGAAAGAAGGCGTCCTCGCTTATCTGATAAGGACAAGGAACGGGAGGAGAGAAGGAGGAGGGACAAAGTGATACAAATGACAGAAGAAGAGGAGGAGGAGGAGAGGATGTCTCTTTATGTTGCTTACCTACACATACCCTTCCTCTCCAGTCTCCATACTCATTCCCTTTTCTTCCTTTAGCTTTCCAATGTAACCCTTGCCATCCCTGGAATTGATTGATTGATTGATTTTATTTGACCACTTAAATATAAAAATATGAAACAGTACATGTGTCATACATTAAAAATATATAAATAGTCAGGGATGACACAATAAAGCCCAAAGACTTATTTCCATTGTGGTCCCTAAAACAATTACCTTCCTTGGTGGCCAGGCTAAATTGCCAATCTGACCCATCACACAGTCATGGCCACCTCATCACTGTAAGCTACAAACGGGTTCCCTTCCATTTGTGCCTCCACTTATATCCGCTTATATAAATCAGCGCTATCAGCGCTCACAATAAAATAAAACAAAAGAGGAGATGGTGGGTGAAAGAATGGGAGTCTGCAAGTGGTAATAGGTTCAACTGAGAGAGACGACGTAAATGTGACGTGATCAACCTGTCTGAAAGTTGTACGTTGTGAGGTACAAGGTAATGGAGCCTTTTATACATTGTCGTGTTTCTTTAGAAATAAACAATGGACAAATAAAGTCTTTAAACGCTTCAGATGTAAAGTTATTCGCTGTCAAAGTGACGTCAAAATGAATGGCAGTCAATGGAATGCTAATGTCGGGTGATCGCTTTGTAGCATCAAAATGGCGCCATAGGAGATTCGAGCTCTGAAGCGAAGCTTACCCCCTTGAGACCAGTGAAGGAGAAGCACTTTTCCAGTGATGGCTGAGCGTTACTGCACAGCCTCCAACTGAGAGACGACGTAAATGTGACGTGAGCAACCTGTCTGAAAGTTGTAAGTCTTCTGGTAGCTGTGCCAAGTGAAATCTCAATCATTCCGAATCTTGCAGAGACGGAGAGCATAGGTATATTTAAGGAGATAACATAGGCACAGGCTAATTATTGCTAACTAACATGCTAGTTAACATTAGTAATTAAACTTAAACAGCTAATGTAACTGCCTGCCTGCAAGCTTCTCCTGTACTATACGGTAATTCCTCTGCTATGCGACAGTAAGTTGTGTGGTTATGACACAATCGTTAGCCTATTTTTATAAAAACGTCTACTACGGAGCCATAACGTGAGATACAAGGTAATGGAGCCTTTTATACATTGTCGTGTTTCTTTAGAAATAAACAATGGACAAAAAAGATGTAAAGTTATTTGCTGTCAAAGTGGCGCCAAAATGAATGGCAGTCAATGGAATGCTAACGTCAGGTGATCGTTTGGTACCATCAACATGGCGCCATAGGAGGTTTGAGTTCTGAAGTGAAGCTTACCCCCTTGCCGCCGACCCACAACAACTCTGTTTTTCTAGCAAACAAAGGCACCTGCGCAGTAGCTCGAACATAGAACTAGAGTAAATTAGATCTGTAACAACGCTCATAGTTGAATACAATGTACGTCAACATCAAATAACTATAATAATATAGAAACTTAAACATAAGCAAATACAAAAAAACTCAAAATGACCTTTAGTTAGCTTTGGTTCTTACACTGCTATACCCCTTTTTAAATGGGCTATGATGTAACTTCACACATTTTCAAATGTATAAAGATGATACATCTGAGTGAGCTTCCATAAATTCTGAGCTGCATCCTTTCTTTCCTTTCCATTGCTTTTTCAATGTCATGGCATTCTGATCATGAATATGCTCTGCTTTATAGTGTTATCAGTAGTACACTGATACATAAACATAATCACATAATCTATTCTCTTAGACCTATAGTTCAGAAAAAGTAGAAAATAAAATGGCAAGGCTGAGGCAGAGAGAGAAGAACATAAAGACCTTGAGTTGCATCTGTAAAAAGTCTAAAAGCAGTATGTAAGGATGAAAAACGTCTTCATGGACAAATTATATTTTGGTTCTAAATAGAAGTTGGTGGATCAAAGTAATTTTAATTCAACTTAATGGGGGGAATGGATGTCCTAACTAACTAACTAATGTTGTGCCAATACATCCAGTGGTGACCATAGAAGAAAGGTCAGAGGACTATAATCAAAGTCATGATAATTTATCCTCTAGGAACTATAAATATAATGCACACATTTTCATGGCATTTCAAGCATTCACCAAACATTGGAAAGAAAAATAAATAACTTTCAGGGAATATATTGCAAGTGTCCAGAGCCAAATGTCCAGTCTCCAGCCAGAGTGACAGACTCCCTTTCATCACATAAAATCAGTCCTCTTCACCTGCCAAACTAAACATATTCTCTGACAGCACAACTTTTCTTCGTCAGCTTCACACTGTTCTGTGCTTCTAAATTCAACACATCGTTAAGATCAGAAAAATAATAAAATGGAAGAAAGAAAGAAAACTTGTATAAATCCCCAGTCTCTTACACCTCTTCATCTCAGTTCTCCTCCCCCACTTCAGTTCTCAGTACAGACTCCAGCAGCTTTATGCTGGGTCTTCTCCAGCAATTATCTGGTTGGTTCCACTCTGACGCAACTCACAATCCACTCATCGTCTTCTTCGTCATCAGCTCCTGCTTCTTCTGTAAAAGCGAAACTCCCTCTCTGACATCAACTCCTACTTATCTCCAGGATGGGAATCAGCTCCAGCTTTGCTCAAAATTTTTCTCTGGCACTGGCTCAATGTCGGCTCCATCTCCTCCGTGGCTCTTCAGCCAGATCGGCGCCAACACCGGCTCTGCCCTAATATGGCTATGGGTTCACTTTGGCCAGCCACTGTTTAGCCAGCTGTCCACCATTTATGGCTTTGACTCATCTCTGCTCTTGAACCTCCATCTCAAGCCGGTTCTATTTGCAATCCAAAAATTATGCCAGCATAGCAGCCAGACTTTATTTTCTACCCAAAGTTCTGCCTGAATATTCAACATTAATGCAGCCTATTCCAGGGTCACTTTTAAGCCATGCTAGTAGCGTGGCTCTATGTATGGCAATGTCAGCCTGGTAGTTGGTAGGCCCACCACTTTGGTATGGACTAAAATATCTCAACAACTATCAAATGGATGAAGATTTTACCATTAATGGGTTCCAGACAATGTATCCTAATGACTTTGGTGACCCACCTGACCTTTTCTGTAGTGCCACAACAAGACATTTTAAGCCTCCCTGAAAAGTTTTGACAACTATTGGATGGATTGGCATGAAATTTGGTAAAAATACCCATGGTGCCCAGAGGATGAGTCCTAATGATTTGATCGGTGTGATCGGTGATCCCTTAGCATTTCCTCGAACACCACCATGAGGTTCAAATTTGTGGTTTAGAGTGAACTGTCTCATCCAACTGGATTGCCATGAAACTTGGTGCAGACATTCACATTCCCTAGTGGATGAATTGTAAAAATGGTGACCCCTGACTTTTTCATCTAGCGCCACCATCATCAAAATATTAATTTGTCTAATACTTTGATTTCTGACTCTGAATACCTGCAAAACTAACAACATTCCCACTAGCCTCAGCTGTGCTTTGTGTTTAGTGTTTATTACCATTATGTCAGCTGGCTAACATGCACATGGTTAACATTATACATGCTTTACATCAGCATTTTAGCATTGTCATTGTGGTTATGTTAGCATGGTGACCTTGTTCTTCCCAAAGTTAACAGCAATGCTAAATATGTTAGTGTCTTCACCAAGCCCTCATAGAATACTACTAAGAGGATTGCTTGAGGATTGTCATCAATTCAAATCTAAAGCATTGACTTCATCTGACGTTATGGCAACTGAATGTCAAGGATTTAGACAAAGAAGGGAGCAAAGTAATTTACCCACTCTATGTTCTGAGCATAGCAGAAACCATAAAAATATAGTATAAAAATGTATCCAGGGTTTTTTACTCACTGGTTTTACCAATGGCAAAGTTGTACCAACCCAGATCTGTGTCATAACTTCTGCTTTTTCTTTTTCTCTGCAGTCATGTTACTTTTTAAGATTAAAGATTGACA
Source organism: Sander vitreus (assembly GCF_031162955.1). Taxonomy (NCBI): domain Eukaryota; kingdom Metazoa; phylum Chordata; class Actinopteri; order Perciformes; family Percidae; genus Sander; species Sander vitreus. The sequence goes on from NC_135875.1 coordinate 8,900,756, forward strand.
TGTTTACATCCCACACATCCTGGAGTCTACCACCTATTCTGCTATAGATCAATTAAAATGGACAGTCCTGCAGCCAAGAAAACCAAGTCCCTTCTGATCAGGCTTCTATTACACTTCATGTTTCTCACTCAATCATGCTGATAAAGTTATAAACTTTGGATAAGCCTGAGGAAGCTTTAGAGTATTAGTTTTCATTGCAGCTACTGGACTTAAGCCTTATTTATACCAATTTTTGGGGGAAATATCTCAAATCCCTTCAGTGATGTCAGTTCCAAGTGAGGAATATACTGTATATTTGTAGTTACTCACCACATGCAGGAGGAATAAAAATATAAATTGGATGATTGGGGGAAAAAAGTTCAAAGGTTACAATGACCCCAATTTCATTTATCTAACTTAGCAACGGCATTGCTGTAAGAGGTTTTACTATTTGATATCAGTCAATGAGGAAAAGTAGCCTGTGGTTCATTATTATTAAACAAGTTAAGATCAGCAATAATCTAATTTAGGTGAAAAATGCCTCCTTTTTTAAGAGAATGAATAACAGGGAGATTGCTCTCTTCTTAGTGGTGCAAAAAATAATATAGGCTAGAAGAGTCCACATGGCCTTTAGGTCTTTCATTTTATTTTCACCATCTGAGTCAAAAGACATTTCCCAAGACAAGTGATGGCTTTTGTCTTGAGAGGCTTTTTTCGTCAGAAACTTCAACTTTATAATCAAATTCTGAAAATATGTATTAACAGAAGCCTCTATCATTACATGGACTCCAAACGTTTGGCTTTTGTTGCTGCTAAGACAAAGGAGAACACAGCATTTATCATCAATGAAACCTTCAATTTTATTCCGTCATTTCTATTGTTACATCTTGTTTGAAGACTGAGGGAGAATATCAGTCATGCCAATGTGAACATGATTCACATTCTATTATTCTAATTAGGCAATGCTGCTGGTCCAACATTTTTACAAATTAGGTTTTTGCCATCTCATTGTAAAAACAGAGTCAAAATAGATAATATTGACTTGCTAATAATGACTGTCTTATCTTACAGTCCTTAACATTATTAGTTGTTATACCCAGAATAGAATCACATTCTCAGGCAAGTGCAACAGTGGTGATAGATGTGACTGCATTCACTACGCCTGTATGTGAGCCTGTGAGAGAAATCTCAGGAGTCATATGAGCAGTTCAGGATCAAACAGTCTGAGGCCTCAGAGCCTCAAAATGGCCCACTCAACTCGGCTCTCTACATATAGTGGACTTTTATGGCTCGGCTGACCAATTCCTCACTATGGCGGCTGAGATGGAGTCAGAGGTTCAAGAGGTTTTTTGTGCGCAACCACTGCTGCTAGAGTGAGTCAGTAGGTAGGAGACCTTTGGATGGGTTTTGTAGACCTCAAACGCTGCAGGAGAACAACTTAATATTGGAGGTTAGTTAGATGATCTTGTAGGTGGTTGGTGGAAAAAATAAATTCTTCTAACTGAAGAAATCTCTTATAAGAGCTCAACCAGAGAGGAATGAGCAGGTTACGGAGCTAAAGACCATGTAGACTTTTTAGAAAACTGTTTCCAAATACTGTGCAGTTCTGATCATGTCAAATAAACTGACTTGTAAGTGTAAAAATGGTGGAGTGCCCCTTTACATGCAAGAAATATCAGATGAGATGTTTGGGGTAAAATGCAGACTTTCCTAAATGAAAAGAAGCTATAACGACTAAAGTAAAAAAAGAAAACGTGGAGTAAGTCTCTTTCTTTGTCACCTCCCCAATGAATTAACAGAAGATGGAAGAAAACAAGAACGTTTAGCAACAACTCTGGAGATGAAGAAAGAACACTAAGAGAAGTGGAGCACAGTGGAAAGCGACTGAAAACTGAGATGTGCTTGTCAGAGAGAAAGAATGCCTGTGAGAATAAAACAAAGGTAATGTAACGCGTATGGAAAATGGGAGAAAAATGCTGATGGAGGAAGACACGAGGGCAAGGCCACATACCAGAACTGATTAAATTGTTTTTGCAATAATTACTTATTTGATATACTTTGATTATAGTGCTGATACAGTGTCTCGTTTGGTTACATCAGGAATGAGAGTGGATTACATTAGATTTAATTTGGTGTTTTGAAGTCATTTAATTGCATGGTCGATATTAGTACTGAAAGCTTCAGACTATAGTGTTTAAAAGACTCTCAACGTTTTTCCAGTAAATTCTCTTCACATCCATTCCTCTTGAGTTATCTTCATATTTACTGCAACATCTTTGTTTTCCATCTTCCAAACAAGCGATAACAAATTTGCCCAATTCATCTAGTAAAGGTACATACTGCATGTTTCTTCAACAAATAAAACATATTTCTCATCATGAAAACTGCTTCTTTTCCTAGATAAACAAACTGGCTGTACTGTAAAGGGGACTGTATATATTTCCCTAAATTTCTCTGTTGTTTGTCATCATAATAATTTCCCCTACAAAAGTGTCCCTGTCAAAGACAAATGCTGCACAAAAGAGTAAGCCCACCACAGTACATGTACATTTTGTAAGCTTTTGTTAAACCACAAATTAATGAGATTATGTGTACATGTAGTTTAAGATATTTGGAGCAGGATGTAAGTACACTTCTGTGTAGCTCTGTAGAGGTTTATAGTTAATATAACTATCATGCTCACAGCATTTGAAAACAGCTGTATTTACATGCTTTAAATTTCGAGAAGTGCTATGATATTTTTCTGTATACTTCACACACATTTACACCCATTCCCACCTGAGAGCTAACCTTCAGTAACCAGCTCCACTGCATCGGGTTTGGTTTTGGTGTTTGGAACAAGGGTATCTTTATAGCAGATGTTTTCCAGCCCAGCTGTGGATTTCAACTACAGATCTGCCTCTCCAAACTCAAGGCTGGTAATTCACGTAAAAGGTTTGCTGACCAGATTCTCTCAGAGGCAGAAGAATGAGCATGGCTCATGTTCATTGAGTTGACATTGCAGGCTAGACTGTGGCTGTCCACTTGGTTTTGGTTCCGAATCAGTGCTCACATGGCATACATGGGTAGCATGTTATTTGGGAGAACACACTATGAATACTGTATAGTATTACACTGTGGGTAATAGAAACTCAGCACCCCCTGGTGTCAGGACTGAAGCCCATATTCCCTGGGTTATTTGTCCCAGTTTATGTTTTAACACATGCATGCAGGTCCTTCATTCCAGCAGCAGTCAGACTCTTTAATATAACATCATAATGTAGCACTGCTAGCTGTTTCTGCAATATGAGCCATCACTGGACAATATTCTGCACTATGTGTATTGATTTATTTATCACTCTTTGTTACCTCCAACTGTGCAATATGTCATATCTATTCACCAGCACCTTACTCATCTGTATATCTGTGTTTATATACTGTCTGTTTATATAAGGGTGTTTATTGTGTAAACATGTCTTTTTTTATTACTATTATTATTATTATAACTGATTCAATTTTCTTGTTCATATACTTTATGTCTATATATTTATACATTTTTCTCCTATGTTTACTTAATGTGTATTTGTGTTATTCTGATGTGTGTACATTGTTTTTTCTTTTGAACTGTAACACAGGAATTTCCCCAGTGTGGGATTAATAAAGTATATCTTATCTTATCTTATCTTATCTTATAAGCACAAGTGGACATGTATTGAAAATAAATGGATGAGTGCATATGAAAGGTAGCCTATGAAGAACTAGGAACTTGGACACATTAGTCAATAGTTCAATCAGATCATAAAAAAAGAACGAATACTTATATAAACCTTTATTCAAGGTCACATCCACACGTATTTGTATGTGAATGCTTTCTTCAGAAATTGCTGTCTCTAGTTTTTTTTTTTTTCTTTATCAATATGTTACCATTACTTTAGCCTATATGTGGAAAACAACTTTTAGTGGCTGGCAAGAACATTTCTGGTTTGCCTGGTTTTAACAGAAACTTAAAGTTTTAAAACAACAATAACTAAAAACAATAGTTTACTGACAAACATAAAACAAATAGATAACATAAAAAAAAATACATTCTTTATATGGCTCTCTCTGTCATGGCAATTTGCTAACTTAAAAAAAAAACGTATTGTAGTTGAAAGGTTTGACGGTGGTTCTCTTTGTCCGGCCCATTTGCCTCAAATGACACATAAAAAAAACAGAATGTAATGGCAGAATGGCGATTTACCTTCGAAATAAAAGCGAACAGATCTTAAATACATGCCATAGTGATACGACATAGGGTGAAAAAACAAAACGCTATGAAAAAACAACATTGTATTGCAATACTGCAAAGAACCCCACTCAATGGTTAATGTTATCAAAAAATGTGCACTATGATCTGAAAATGGGCTTTATACTGAAAGTTGTTTAGCGGAAGTACGCGTGCTTACGTAATACAGATGATTTGAACATCTAGTCCTGGGACAGAGCTAAAAATGAGCGTGGTTATTACTGTTAAAACATCGCTGTTGCAGGTGTAGCTACAGTCCTAACACGTTGTCCGTTAAGGTTAGTTCTAATTGAACCGTCCTTTTTGTCGCCACGGTAACGGTTGGCTTAGCGTGTCTTATTACGGTATGTGGGTTTTCGGTTACGGGTCCCTTATATGGAAAGTGGATTTTCCTTATGAGGAAACAAGAGTAGGCTACATAAAAGGCTTCAGCCGTCGGTTTTGGCAGGGCAGTACCGACCACCGAGGAGTACCGGGTAAGGTGAGCATACGCTGTTCTTTTTGGGCTCTTTATAACGTTAACAGTCGCAATAACTGATGCAAGGTTGCCATGTGTGTGTGCTCAGTGTTACTTTGTAAGATGTCGTTATGCCAAAATCCGGGGAAAGCAGGATATGAAATGTAAACAAAAAAATATAATGGGATAAGTAACAAAAACTTTTAAAAAATTCTAGTTTTAAATTATTGTGTAAACACAGAAAGATCTGTCTGTTGACATTGTTAATTTACTTTAAAACACATCACATTTGGTCCTTAACCTTAACGTTAGCTAGCTGGCCATCAAAAAAACTATATCGTTATACAGTAGCTAATGCTACTACCTTAACTACTAAGCTACTGTATTAAAGAATAGGACGGAGAGAAATGTTAGGATGTTGCCATTTAGATTAGATCCACAAGTCATTATTTAGCTAGGCCTATCTCTTAAAAAGAGATAGTCAGTGTCTGGACCCATACAGTCTATGGTTAGATCTCATACAGCAGCTCATTGTGGTGTTATATATCATGTATCCCTTTAATTTATTATTATTTTTCATTATTATTAGGGGGATTTAAACTAAACATTAACGTTACAGGTTATTCATTACAGTTTATATGCTACCGTAGCTTGTATTATTTCCAAAACATTTCCATAAAACAACCATATTTTGTTTTGTTGACATTTGTATAGTATGTAGTAAATATAATTTTTATAAAATGACTTCTACATAATCCTACTTGGTTCCTTAAAGGGGTGATAGAATGATTATATAGGGTATTTCACACTGTTCCTTAAGGTCTCCTAATAGGATATGTAACATTGGTTTGGCTAAAAATGGCTCGAATGCTATTCTATAGGCCCTTAAATACCCTGTGAATATGGCTCTATTTGGAACAAGAGCTTTTCTTTCAAATATGGTATGCTCATGATTATTTAGATGAGCTGCACGCTGATTGGTTGAGCGAACCACATACACACACACATACATTGGAGACAAGACAGCAGGTCTCATATTTCAGACACTGCAACATTATACATTGTTTGTCCGCTATTTCGTTATTAAATTTGCTAATTGCAAATTTGGTAAGACGTGTCAGACTTCAGGAGCTCCACACAGTCTGACGAGAAAGCGGCAGCCTGCTGGGCTCCATTCCCAGGACAAAGACACTGTTTCTGGGTTACTGGACTACTGGGGCTCAGGGCTTCGCGGAGCTGGACAGCTGCCAGCTGCCGGCATAACTATCGTATATTTACAGTCTGAATTTGTCACGGCATGTATATCACAGCTACCCTAAGGTCTTACAAAGCTAACACTTTTGTCCAATTTCAATTTAAGGCATTTTTGTGAATTTGAGGGATCTCGTTAGGAGGAGCTGCTAGCTAGGCTATGTGTCCCATTCATTCCTATGGGAAAAGATCGCCGCTACACTTTCGGCATAACTATAGTTTACAGTTTGAATTTTGTCATGGCATGTATATCACAGCTACCCTAAGGTCTTTCAAAGCTTAGCTAACATTTTTGTCCGATTTCAATTTAATGCACTTTTGTGAATTTCAGAGGTCTCGTTAGGAGGAGGCAAGCTAGCTCTCATTGATAGAGCTCCCCAGCTGACTCGCGGACAAGAGGCGTTTATTTCCCCGATCGTTTGTTTAAATAACTCAACACACATATCCATTATAAGATTAACTGGAACCTGATTTGCAGAGGAAAGGGATGTCAATGGGATTTTGATGTTCTATGTATGTCCTATTTACCCACCAAACTGTCGTTATTCAACTATGACAAGGTAAAATCGGTTTTGCATTCTATCACCCCTTTAACATGCTTGTGCCTCTGTGTCCTTTACAGCCTGGCCGGGTGGTGACACTGGTGGAGGATCCTGAGGTAAGACATGCCCCTCCTTAATTTAAAGTGGCTATATAGTATGTAACTTTCAGTTTGTGTTGATTCTAGCAGCCGCTTTGGACAAAAACGGTAGTGTTTTTACCACACCTACACACATACAGTTGCGATGAATGTTTTGCTCAGACAGAAAATCATTCATTACAATAAAAGAATAAGTTACAGATGCATCGTTGCATTTCAAGTGTTGCATACAGTAACTTAGCCTACTTTGGATGTCTCGTGAGCTAAACCGGGTATCAATGTCACTGTGTCACGAGCCAAAGCATTAAAAGATTGTTGTAGCAACCAACGTAATAATAACTTATTTATACCCACGGACGCTTTACACAAGTAACGTTACTGGGGGACAATGGAAAAGAAAATGGTAAGCCAACACAAACACGGAGTAAAAGAAATAAAACGTCCGCACTAAGGGGGACATAATTTAGTGTCGGCTACTGACGTACAATCACATCGCGCATTGTAAAGTTATTTTATGAATGAAATAGACATATAAAATACCTGAGGGCCAATTCGGGGACGTTTTTGAATCACTTACAAACAGTTCTCTTAATACATCCATGCTTAGCTACAATCCCATAATTGTCTCCATCTGTTGAAAGCACGACCGAGATTGGCTCAGATTTCGCCAGTCGTCTTTCCCTTTCTGTGATGGTCCTGCCCCACTATCAGCTATAACTACAGCCGATAACTTGTAAAATAACATTAAAATACAAGTAGGCCTATAGAGAGAAATCTCCTGCTTCCTTTTACCTGGCTCAAAAGGCTGGATACGCTAACACAGGCTTTTTGGTGTCTGACCCATCAGAATGTGTTCCTGTAGCGCCGTCTACCTGCCGCAAATCATTCTGTGACTGCGCGTGAAAAACCGAACCCAGGCAGACTAAAAACAATACAAAAATGGCGTTCTTTTCACTGTTAGTCTCGTTTGCTGTTACAGGTCATTCAAGATAATTGTATGAAAAATGACAGAGCTTCAGTTTTTATTATTACATTTTATTGTCACTTTAACCATACATTCCCGTTTTTGAAATTGCTTTGTTTAATTTTTCAATTAAAATAAAGCAATTTCCCCATGCATTTTTGTCTCTTTGAAGTCAGTTTTGTTTTCTTTGGGTCTCTCATATTGCAATTTTTTTTTTTTAAAAGGTCACATTATTTTTTGGGCATTTTAGGCCTTTATTTGACAGTACAGCTGAAGACATGAAAGGGGAGAGAGAGGGGGGAATGACATGCAGCAAAGGGCCAGAGGTCAGAGTCGAACCCGGGCCCGCTGCGTCGAGGAGTAAACCTCTATATATGGGCGCCCGCTCTACCAACTGAGCTATCTGGGTACCCAAAAGGTCACATATTCTTGAGGAAGGACACTTAAACCCCCCACCAAATACGCGCACCTAAGTCTTCCACAAAGCTAGGGAAAACACGGCAGTGCTTTACTATGGTTTAGGAAAGAAGATTGCATCTTATACAGTAGAAATAAAGGGAGGGATGACAGTGTATTGTATTCTCACCTTGGATGAGAGATGATTTGTTGCATCAAGAAAACTGTATTGAATAAATGTATTTTGAGGTGACTGATAAGTACCTTTTTAAATATTACTGATAATTTCAAAATCATCCTACTAAGTTACGTGTTGATCACAAACAGTGGTAGGACTGTAACTAAAGAATATTTTCATTATTAATTATTGTGCATATTCTTTTCTTGATTACTCAATTAAAAGCTTGGTCTATAAATTGTCATAAAAGTGTAAAAACAATGCTGAAATATGCTTCATAAAGTCCAAGTTGAACAGTCCAATACCAAAAGACATTAAGCTTACTATCATAGAAGCACAGTTTCACATTTGATCTGTCGTTCGACTAATCGCATCAGCTCTAGTTAACTTAAGTAAGATTTAAGTGCTTCTAGACTATTCTTTAAGTTCTTCATTCTGCATTCTTTCCTACAGATGCCAAGCTAGGGCTGGGTGATATGGAGAAAATCAAATATCACGATATTTTTTTACCAGCTACCGCGACGATATTGTAGTGTTGACTATTGGTGCTTTCACAAAATATTTACACAATGAGATTTTAGATAAATAATCATCAGTAATGTGGATATAATGACTAAGTGGGTAAAGGCAAATAATAGAACAGTTACAACAGTCTGGTAAGTTCAGAAAATGACATCACTTTACTGTCATGCAGCCTTTAAAACCAGGAAAACACAACACTTATGCCATATTCAGGGTTCATACGTTTTGAAAAAACCTGGAGAAGTTATGGAATTTGAAAAATGCAAATTCCAGGCCTGGAAAGGTTTTGGAAAAGTCATGGAATTTTTTGTTAACGGAGCATAATAATATGTGATTAATAAATGTATTTTCACGTCGTCTTAACCTCAACGTTCTATTCGGGGCTCAATATTACGAATCCCACTAAGAACCACATAAATTGTCATTCATTTTATTATTAAACCTCTGAGGGTAAACTTTAACACAGATTTTTATTCTTATTTTATAATGTTGACTGGCATTTTCAGGAACACAGTCATGGAAATTTGCCAAAAAGTCATGGAAAAGTATTGGTTAAAATGCGTATGAACCCTGCATATTACGATATCCAAAATCTAAGACGATATCTAGTCTCATATCACGATATCGATATAATATCGATATATTGCCCAGCTCTACCTCTTGTTCTTCTTTCACTCCAGGGATGCGTTTGGGGTGTTGCCTACAAGCTGCCGACAGGCCGAGAGAAGGAAGTGAAGAGTTACCTGGACTACAGAGAAAAAGGTGGTTATGAGGTCATCACTGTGACCTTTCACCCCCGTCCACCACTCTCTCCCCCGCCCAGCGAGATGCTGCTCTACATCGGCTCTCAGGACAATCCAGACTACCTCGGCCCCGCCTCACTGGAGGACATAGCCAACCAGATCATCAACTCTACCGGTCCAAGCGGGCAAAACACTGAGTACCTGTTTCAGCTGGCTGACGCTGTGAGAACAATTTTGCCTGAGGACTCAGACACACACCTGTTTTCTCTAGAAACTTTAGTGAGAGAGAGACTACACAATGGGCAGAAACACTTAAACACTCAAACAAGTTGATTGTGTTTAGATAATAAATAAGACTTAAATAATGTATACCAGGCTGGATTTGTTAAATAATATCAGGTTTAAGATATACATGGGGCCAATAAGGATAGTTGTCAGGTACAGAAAATATGTTGACAAAGTCCGTTTTTAGTGTGACACTACAATACTGTAAATGTCACCATTTTGTCTCATGCAAAACAACACTTGAAAGCTGCCTAAAAATAAGGGTGATCACAAAATACGCTTTGGATAAACTCTTCAATTCACACCTTGTACAATATAAAACAGAGCAAGCGATGAATGTTTTGAATTAATAAATATATTCTGAGTGAATAAATCTACATTCACATATACATTTGGTCTGTTTCTATTAATGTTTAAATATCATGTGATGTATGCGTGTACTGCTGGCTGCAATATAGTGCTGACGTAACATTTCCAGTAGGTTTATTTTGTTAAAAAAGTGGAAACCAGAGCAGTATTATTTCAGTACATTACATTTAAGTACATGATTTTTTTGGTGCACTCAAAGCCCCTGAAAAGAGTAAAGAAAAACAACACAGACTGAAATAAACGAATCTGATGGAACCATCATTTGATTACCTCACCTTCAAATTTAGATTATTGAAATAATATTTAAAAAAGAAAACCAGGTCAGCCAGACAACCTGTGATACTGTTTCTAATCTCCAAAACAAAAACTGAATATTAGGTTTGGGAAAATCATCAGTCATGCACAAATACGTTTTTTTAAGAAGACATTAACAGGACTCTTTCCAAAGTTATTCTCTCTACCAGGTAATCCTGCCTTGGTAAATGTCCTTGATCTCTTCTTTTGATATGTTAACCAAGTTTCAGGGCAGGTATCATCACCATACTACTGTAATCACACTATCACAAAGTGTACAGCCACGCAAGAACACATTTATTCCAGATTGTACAAAAGCTATACTCATTCTGCCAGCATACGTCTCAGCACAGTGAACATATCAAAGTCAAAAGCACTGCATCAGAAAAAAATCAACGTGCAGAATAGAAATAGTGACAACTCTATTTGTGATCCTGTCTTTCTTAAACACACACACACACACACACACACACACACACACACACACACACACACACACTTGAAACCTGTTACCAGTGTAAATTGGCTGTGGTTTGTAGCAGCATCTGTATAACCGAACTAAAAACTATCCGTGCAGAAAGAAACATCTATGTTTGATCTCTGTCTCTGTTCAGAACATAATCTGCTGTGGGCATCTATGTGATATGGATGTACACAGAAAAATATATTACATGATCCGTCGACCCCGCACAGCATGCCACACTCATTCTTCCTCTCTAAAATAAAATACATCTGTTTATAAACGATGCAATGCATTTATTGAACAGAAAACAGTAAATTCTCAGTGTTGAGCTATTGTATAATACAACTCAGTTGGTTGTTCAGGAATATGATAAAATGATATTACAGCATGTTATACATTAATATATGTTTGTGTTATACACATTTTTATAATTTACATCATTTCTATCAATATTAAAGACCTCATATTATGCTCATTTTGAAGTTCATACTTGTATTTAGAGGTTGTACCAGATGAGGTTTACATGGTTTAATTTGCACCGAGTGAGGCATCTCACTTCTATCCCATTGTTGTTGGGAGTCGCACATGCGCAGTACCTAGGTAAGGACTACTAGCCAGTCAGAAGCAGAGTAGGCAAGCAAGCTAGTGTGATCCAAACAAACCTGTGAGTCTGATCCCAAAACACAGGCAGAACAACACAAACCAGCTTCGCAACCTAGACTGGAGCAAGATGTTTTAGAGTGGTAAGTTATTTAAATGTTAACAAATTAATCTTTCATACGTAACGTTTTAATTCTGCACTGTCTCCTGGACATCGCGGTTTGAGGGCGTGCCACACTAGCAGCTAGGCAAGCAATATAACGTGTGTTACAAAGTGACGCAAAATGACGCACATTTGTCACGGAAGTAAAGGCTGGACTACAATAGAGCTGTTTGGAGCAGTTTGTGAACAGTGTTTTCTGTTGGAGATGGTAAGTCTCTTTGGGGTGGACTTTGGGCTTTTTCACTTTGTAAACCTATTACATGCACAAAAAAGATATATAACATAATAAAGGAAAGGGAAAAAGCCAAAAAGCATAATATGAGAACTTTAAGTAATACATATACAGTATTAGAAGCATGACATTGCATGATTAGTGTTGGGTCACATTACAACTGTAGAAACCATTAGATAGTGTAGATACTATAGCATTTGAAGTATTTGATTATATTAATGTTTACATTTTATATATATACACACATTTACATTAATTCTACATATTTATATCATGTTTTTCTTGTATTTAGTAAATGAACGGTTCCAACTTGTTATGGACAGTTCCAACTTGTTATGTATTTTAAAATCTTTTACAAGTTAAAAGTGAAACACTGTAATAAGAAATAGTGATCTGAAAATATACAGAGGTTTCTGGTAGATGTGGGCAAATCAGTGGTTGAATATATTAAACAATAAAAAAAGCTACCCTAAAGATTATCTCTAAAGTAAAATGGCCACCTTTGGGGCTGTTGAGCTGCTTGGCGAGACAAAATAAACACACCAAGTAAGTTAAATATTTGAAACCGTTTTGCCTAGGACTGCTTTTCTGCTGGGTTTACTGGGGTTACTGAAGGCCAACATTGGCACGTGAAAAAATATCAGACATTATTTTAACACAGACAATCCCAACACTGTTAAAAGGTGTAGTTAGTCAGTCTGTAGAGGACCTGGCAAGGCAGCTGGCTGTCTATGCGTAGTAACAGGGTGACACCAGCAGGTCTGTGAGCACGAGCAGCTGGTCGTCAGTGAAGCACTGCCGATGCTCCTGCCAGTTATCGTGGTGAGTACGCCTGAACTCCGACAGGGTCTTCTTCACCGTCATCTTGGGACAACACACATGATCATCATTACTGACGCATAGGCTTACAAGACACCACAAATTGGTGTAAGCCAGATCCAGAATGCAAAAGCACACATTTTTAAAACAATACTGAAAAACAGTGGTGTAATGTAATAAATACATCACACCATACACATACAAGCACTGTACTTAAGAATATTCTTTTACTTTACTTAGTTCTTGTACCCTACTTAAGTATTACCATTATACGCTACTTTATACTTAACTACATTTCAGAGGTAAACATTGCACTTTTTATTCCACTACATTTGTTTGACAACAGTAAGTACTTTGTATATTAAGATCAACATTTGTTGCATTGTTATTGACGAAAGTACTAAACCGTTTTTAAAGTAGTTAAAATCAGCCTCACCTCAACAGTTAAATGCCACTTACACATTAAAGCATAAGAAATAATGATCTAATACTATTATATATGATAATAAAACACAGAGGGGCATTTTCTGTATAATGGGTACTTGATACTTTAACTACATTTTGTTTGTAATACTTCTGTATTTTAGTACAGTTATGAAAGTAGGACTTTTACTCGTAACAGTATTTTTACATTGTGGTAATACTACCTTTACTGTAGTTACACATTTCTTTTACCAAATTCCTAAATCAAAAACAAAAACCTTTAATATACAGTATGATCCTGGAGAAATCAGAGTAAATACTAATTAAATAGTCCCATCTTGCCTTCTTTTTCAGGCTTTTGAGACAAAGTTAGCAAATTTAAACAGCGAATCCAATTTGTGACGGCTTGAATATTTCATCGTTAACTCATAAATCAACGTTGAGTTATTAAATTATGCGTACAGTGCAGAATAAAAAAAAAAGGAAATCACATAATCTGTTTCCCTCCTAAATACTTTTGAATCTGCCAACATCAATAGCCAGCAGAAGAATACCAGTTCCCAATTGTTCAACTACAGATCTTTGGCTTCTAGATAAGTGAGATGTAACATAGGATTTGCGGCCATACTCCTATTTAGTAACTTACTTAATTTTGGATTTGACAAGATATTTTCAATTCATTTTTATACTAAACTTAAATAAAAGCTTACTTTGAAGACCGTTAACATTATAACCCAAATTATTCCTGTATATACCCACAGTATATCAGACTCCTCAAAGATTGAGTAGCCCATGAAACCATAATATTCCATCACTGGAGTAAAAATATACATTTTAAAGTGGTGTGTTTGCTTCTCCAAATGAGGACATTTTACATTAAATGGAGGATGTAAAGAGTTCTTTCTGTTACTTCATTTGTTATTCAGGGGTGGAAAAAGTAGCTGATAACAGCCTTTGATAACAGCCACTATCAGTTCTTACAATGAGAGCTACCGTCACGTTTAACAGCAGAACTAGCTGATTATGACTTGCAAAGTAAATAGTTCCTGTTTTAAGCACTGCCTCTTGCTGATCTGGAGACACACAATGTAAAATGCAGTGTAGAATCCAACAGCAGCTGACAATTCAGCATTTGTTTACATTAATTAAAAACTAATGAGTTATAATAATAATAACATTGATGTTGAAATGACATGACACCACATAGAAATTATTTAAAGTGAAACAAGTTTGGGGTGAAAAGTTAGTGTGGTTAAATAAGGACACAAAAACAGGGAATTAAACTGATGATCAGTACAACCAAGGATGTATTCATGACTTAAACATCAAGTACACTCATTCATGGCCTTCAAACAGAAAAGATGAGATTATATTTTAAGGAAGCAAGGAAGGAAAGAGGTGCCTGTGGCTTGACAACCAAAACTGATTTTGACTACAGATTAGTCAGTCAGCCTGAAGTAATGAAGATATTATATCCTTATTATTCTGCACACAATCTGCTACGTCTACCATTTTTAAATATAATATGTACAACTATTCTTTTCAGACACTTGTAACAGACTAGGTAATTCATCTACTCGCAAATATATTCTTTAACTGTATTCCATTGTATATTCTTTCTTGTCTCTTTCACTTAGCAACAGGAAAAGCAGTAAATTATCATCATCATTGGCTCCCCATCACCGTAATGTATTATTTAAACTGTGCTACGGATTACATTGTATGTCTTCTTCATGCCTGAAGTAAGGCCAAAGACACAATTTTCTCCTCAATTGGACAATGAAATTGTATTCTTTCAGCTCACACTGTGTTGAGCTAGATGTTTGTATGTGACTGTGTGGGTGTGTGTGTACCTCTATAGGCTGTGGGTCGTTGAGATGGTCGCTCAGATCCATCAGTATCTGAGGCATCCAGTCTGGGACATCGTAGGGGCTCGACAGGATGCACGCACTGAAGCCGAGCACTCCAGCATGCCGCCGCACTAAGTCTGTGAACACACACACACACACACACACACACACACACACACACACACACACACACAGGGAGTTAAAATGAGCCTCTTAGAATTTCAAGGTTCACAATTCCCCTGGGATAAGAAAGGGTAATAGGGCAAGTATTACTGTGATTGCCTCACTGTGTGATTGTGACATGCACGTAAGTGTGTGTGTGTGTGTGTGTGTGTGTGTGTGTGTGTGTGTGTGTGTGTGTGTGTGTGTGTGTGTGTGTGTGTACCTGTGGAGGCCAGCTCTCCTCTGGCCTTGGGGAGGTAAGTCTGACTCAGCGTCTGGAGCTGTGTCTGCAGACTGGGGTCCAGAGGGAAGAACTGACACTGCAGTAAACCACTGAGGGTGGTGCCTGCCATGTCCCTCACCTACAGGGAGAAGGAGGAAGGGTGTGGGGGTGGGGGGAATAGAGGGAGGGACAGCAAGGAGAGAAAAAGAAAAAACGAGACCTGTGAAGAACCGACAAAGAGAAGCGGAGAAAAGGACGAGGCAGTTTTAGGGCAAGAAACGCATACACAATTTATTAAAAGAGTGCACGGAGATCGAGGGAAAGCGAGGTACACGGGACAGAGATGAATAGAGGAGGAGGAGCAAAAATAGGAGAAGAAGGGATAGATGCTGAGTTGAGCTGAGGTAAAATTCACTTGCAGCATCACTGCCTTCCTGCATCACTTTGCATAAATTATGAATAAGCCTTGAGTGACGGGTGATGCATTGAAATAGACAATGATACATAAACAACACATTCACCAGCTGTACGGTACACTTACACAGTTTACAAAATATTAATAGAAGCAACTGTTTTTGTAAGTTAGACAACCAGAGTGAAGCTCAGTGCTTATTGATTTTCACCTGTACATCCAGATCAATGGAAAGAGAGGGTTAAAGGTTTTTAAAAGCCTAAGGACAAGTAAGACATGGATTGTACAAAAGATGACGTAACTCAATATTAGAAGATACTTCTACAGTATAGTCTGTGCATGAGTAGTAAAGTAGATTGTATTGCATTCAATAAATTGACATTAAATAATTAGCCGTTGGTCAAGATTAACAGTCAAAACAAATATGCTACATTTTATTTCGTGCATTAGATTGATTTATAATGTTATTTTTAGATCACTTATATTACAACCAGCTACAAGGAGTGCAAGACGGCCATAGTGCTCTATCAACATCCCTGTAACCACAGAAGAAGAGAAAGCATCAAAACAGGACAATAACTTAAGAGCTGAGCAGAGATGTAGAGGGTTATTTTTAAGCAATAACTGTGAATAGAAAAGAGGGATTAAGATTTAGTGAGGAGAAAGTAGGGGACAATAAGTGGCCATTTATAATCCTGTGACAATTATTATTTGCAGAGGGGCAATGGCTGTATTAAACCAGTGTTTGCTGCCTTTTACTGCATACATTACCTCAAGCTGTTCATCAAGCAGCAGCTGCATCACCAGCTTTCGTATGCGGAGCACCTCAGCAGGCACACTGAGCAGGGTAAACAAGTTGTAGAAAACCATGATCTGGAGGTAGGTCAGTACTGAGAAGCGTGCATGCCACGATCTGCTGCCTGCCATCTAGAGAGAAAAATGGGAAGGAAAGGGAGTAAGATAAAGAGAGAGATGGGTTGGGGTTTGTATAGCCACAAGTCCTGTGCAAACAAAATATTACGTTGCTGACACATGATTCACACGATGTGTGCACAAGTTATTATCTTGTGAGATCAAGATGATAATTTTGCATCAGATCATATGCTACTCTATACCAGTTAATCAAGTTTTATTGTCACCTGTCATACAATGAAAATCTTTCAGTTCTAGCTAAAAGCTAGACTAAAAGTCTACAGCCATTCTCGGGGTTCTGTGAGGCTGTACATAAATGCTGCAGTGCTTTCAGCTAAATGCTAACGTCAGAATGCTAACATGCTAACAATGACTATGTCAACATGCTTTCTCATCCCGTCTAACGTTTCCATCAAATAGCAGCTCTGTGAGGCTGTATAGGAACAGTGGTGCTTTGAGCTAAATGCTAATGTCAGCATGCTAACATACTTACAGTGACATTGTCATGGTAAACCGGTATAATGTTTACCTTGTTCACCATCTTGGTGTAGCTTGTTAGCATGAAAACATTGTTATCACTAAACACAAAGTACAATTGAGGCTGATGGGAACATTAGTGTTGCAGGTATTTATTTATAAAGCAAAATATAAGACAAATAAAAAATATAATTTTTTTATCCTCACAATCCGGCTAGCTGTTTATGGGGTGCCGTTTGTAAAGTGGCTCACGCTGAAAATAACAGCAACATTTTGTCACATTTAGCTTCAAACAATGTTTGCACATTTAAAACAATATTTGTCAACTTAGAGATATTTTAAATAGTTAAATCCAAATATTAAATGTTACACCTAAATGTTAAATCTAAATACTAAATGTAAATGTTAAATTGAAATCTAAATCTAAATGTTAAATCAAATGTTAAATCTAAATCTAAATGCTAAATCTAATTGTTAAATCTAAATGTTAAATATAAATGTTAAATCTAAATCTAAATGTTAAATCTAAATATAAATTTAAATGTTAAATCTAAATGTTGAATCTAAATGTTAAATGTTAAATCTAAATGTTTCGGGTGAAACTAAATATTTAACTAATATGCACATTCAAAATGCATCTCGAAACATTTAGATTTAACATTTAAATTCAACATTTAGATTTAACATTTAAATTTAGATTTAGATTTAACATTTAGATTCAACATTTAGATTTAGATTTAACATTTAAATTTAGATTGAGATTTAACATTTAGATTTAGATTTAACATTTAAATTTAGATTTAACATTTAAATTTAGATTTAACATTTAGATTTAACAATTATATTTAGATTAAGCATTTAAATTTAGATTTAGATTTAACATTTATATTTAACATTTAGATTTAAAAATTAGATTTAGATTCAACATTTAGATTTAACATTTAGATTTAGATTTAGCATTTAGATTTAATATTTAGATTTAACATTTAGATTTAGATTTAAATTTAACATTTAGATTTAGATTTAGCATTTAGATTTAACATTTAACATTCAGGTGTAACATTTAATATTTGGATTTAACTATTTAAAATCTCTCTAAGTTGACAAATATTGTTTTAAATGTGCAAAAAAGTGACCCTCAGAAATTCATGCGATCATGTGCGCATGAGATAATGTTTCCAAAATAAAATAAAAATAAGTTTGGGTGTCAAGGTGAAACAATTTTTTTTTTGCAAACTGCAGACGTAATGGTTCAACAACAGGGGTGCCACTCACATACAAAACTCACAGCAGAAATGCTGTATCTAAATCACAAAGTAAGCAAATTAAAATAGCACAGGTTGTTTTTAGTCTAACAACACCTTGGGCAGCATAGGCTCTAAACACTAACAACAGGCAGGTGTGGCAGTGTGTGTGTGTGTGTGTGTGTGCGTTTGAGTGTGTGCATATTACCTCTTCCAGCGCTGCCAGAACTAGAGGGATGTGCTCAGGATACAGCAGGCCCTGGGACATAAGAGAGAGACACATGCGTGCATCCTGCTTCATCTCATCATAGCTCTCATCAATCTCCACTGGGGCAATCTGCAGGGAGAGAGAAACAGAGAGAGAGATGGAGAGAGGTAGGAAGAGACAGAGCTACGCACCATTTTGAGTAAATGAAGAGAGAAATTGAGTTTAATGGGCAAGTAAGATTGAGTGGGTAATAATGCTGCGCAGGGACCTGTGTGCATGTGTGCGTGCATGCGTGTGTGTGTGTGTGTGTGTGTGTGTGTGTGTGTGTGTGTGTGTGTGTATATTCTTACCTTGAAGAGTAGAGGCAGGAGCTGAAGTTGCTGCTGAACAGGAGTGGTAAAGGTTCGCCCTGCACTCGCCATCAACCATTTCAGCACTGCATATGGCACATCCGTCCGTGCGCGCACACACACACACACACACACACACACACACACACACAGGGAAGAGATTTTGGTTTGCTGCCAAATAATAAAAACAACAGAATTGGGGCTGTGACCTTACTGCATTGTTCTGGTAATAAAACACAATCTATCATGATTTAGTATCTAATGATTTGGATAATTTTATAACCAGATATGTATCTGTAGAAACTGAAAGAGCAAAAATGCAAGACAAGAAATGAGATCTTAATTCAGTCATTGGTAAACCAGTATACCACCATTTAAAACTGAAGCAGGTGCTAAGAAACATAAAATAAGAAACCTTGACCTAAATTTAAATATCTGCTCCAAATCTAAAGTTTTATTTTTAAGTATCTTTTAGAAACACACCTACTGCTTTATAAAAATATGTTTTTATTATATCGGGGAACTAACACTTTACTGGGATATAATAAAAAAGAAAGATTGCTAAAAACCAAAGTGGACCTAATTTATCTAACAGCTTTTGGAGACTGTAACTGAGAGGAAAACAAAATCAATAATACAATTTAGTACAAGTTACTATGTGGCCCGTACAAAATGTTAATATTAGAGACACCCACAAAACATTGAGTTAGACTCCTTTCCATAACTTTTTTTTTGAAAGGCTTAAATTCCCCTTAATCTACACTTCACTACCCTTTAAAGTAGATTTAAAAGGTGAAATCAATAAGGGATCACAGCTCTTAGGTTGTTTCATCTAGCTTCAGTGTGTCAGTCTATTTCATCAAGAGAACAAGCTGTCCTAGTATATATATATTTTCCCACAGTCACTGTCTACACCATGTCCATCCACCACACAGTTTACATTGCATCCATATTCTGACCCGTCTTCAGCAGTTTGACAGCCTGGGTGCACTCGTCTGTCTCCTGGGTGTTCTCCTCGTGGACATGGTTGTGGATCTCCGGCTCCGACGTGAGGGGCTTGAGCTGCTCTAGGACCCGAGTGACAAACTCTGCCACGTGGGGGGAGGAGGTTGGCCCGGTGTGGGGCAGGGCCACGTCTATCATGAAGATATAGGTCAGGACACTGGAGATATAGAGGATAGAGGAGGGTAAGGGAGGAGAAGAAAGAAAAGAGTCACAAATACAGAATGGAAGCAGTTAAAGAGAAACATGGTTAGATTAGATAGATGCTTAGAATTCAACAGCCCAAACAGTGCACACAAACTAATTAAATTAACCTATTAAATGACAATTATTTAACCCAGAAGATATAACAAGAAGTTAATTTGGTACCTTCCAATGCGCTCCCTGACATTCTTATACACCTGGGTGAGTTTGGGCTCCAGGTAAGCCAGCAGCCTGTGCAGCAGTTCAGAAACTCTCCACTGCTGCTGGGCCAGACCTCCCTGAAGCACATACAGCAAACTGACAGAGACAAAGAGAAAGGGGGGGTGGAGGGATGGAGGGTTGTTGTGTTATTGCGGCACGTCAGCTCAGCATACGTCAGCTCAGGTTACTACTGCAGCCTGAAATCAGAAACCTCAGAAATACTGTAGATGACATAAATATATACTATGTGTATAGCTATTCATGCACATGGGCACACACACACACACACACACACACACACACACACACACACACACACACACACACACACACACACACACACACCTGGCGTCCCTGAATGAGCCGCCCTCTCCACTCAGCGGGCTCTCCATCAGCAGCTCAAACAGCCAGTGGAGTTTCCTGGGGTCCCGGCCCTCCTGTTAGATAGCAGGCAATACAAAATAGGCTTATTTTTGGAACTATTATTTTAGGTGGGCAACAGATCTACTGAGGTACTGTATGCACATATTCCTATACTTCCAGTGGTAACAGAGAAAGTAGTCTCTGGTTCAAAATTGAAAGTGGTCTTTGTATTACATACACTAACATGCTGAGGTTTAGCAGGTGTAATCTTTACCATTGTTACCATCTAAGTTTAGCTTGTAAGCAAGCTAACATTTTCTAGTTATGGTAGACGAGATAAGAATGAAATTAGTTTTCCAGGTATTTGGTCATAAAACAAAAAACTGGAGAATTTAAAATGTTGTCCTGATGATGGCGCTAGATGAAAAGTGAAAGTTATTAAACTTTATTTTGAAGGGAACATGAATGTCTGTACACATTACGTGGCATTCCATCTGTAGTTGTAAATGAAATTTCACTCAAAACTATAAACGTCCGCCGCATGGTGGCACTACAGGAAATGTCAGGTGGGAAACATGAATATCGGTACAACATTTCACAGACCGACATTGCCATCCATAGAGCAATGCTAGCAACATAAAAATAACCAAAAACTAAAAAGGCTAAAGCAGGTGTGTTTGTGCTGCAAACTGTGTTTTAAAAATCCAATTTTCACCCGAAAGTTATCTTATATGGAAAACATACATATAAATCCCCAATTCTCTTTCCCAAGCCCTAAACTACAGCATGGTCTCTATGGTGCATTTGTATGCATGTGAGCTACTCACACAGGCAGTAGCGATGCAGGTGCCCCAGTCTGTGTAGCTTTCCACTGTGATGTTGGTTAATGCTGTCCTGATCAAAGGGCACAAAAGCTGCCATAACCTGTCCACCTGAGCGCGCACACACACACACACACACACACAAATGAAAGTTTTTTATTAATATTGACTTTTCTTATCAAAAAGTAATGCAGTGTGTGCATTTGTTGCTGTGTGTGTGTGTCTCCGGTACCTTGCTGAAACTCCAGAGTTTGCTGCCTCTGATTAGTCCTGCAGTAATCTCACACACACAGCGCTGGGAGCTCTCATGGGGGTCGCTGGCAAGCTGTTCTAGGTGAGGCCATAGTAAGGGCAGGAACATGTCTCCATAGTTACAAAACAGCCCCTGTCAATCAAACATGAGCATGAGGGTTGTTACATGTGGAGAAACCAAGACCTTTTTAATAAAAGAAGGACAGATTACAGTCATTCGTTTGACGCAAGAAAACTGTCATCTGTCTGACGGAGAACAATGAATCACAGCAGATGATGACACAAATTCTGGCTCTGCTGAGTTCAATTCAGCCTTGGCCAGCAGTGGTATGCTGTGTCACTTCTTTGTAAAAGGTTTGTCAGATCGATTGAGGCTGAGAGTTTAAATTGCACCTTGAAGAGACAGAAGCGTCGGGGATTGAAGCTGTCTTTTCCTTTCCGATCCTCCAGAGAGAGAAACTCTATAAGCTGGTCAATAAACTCTGGGTCCGAGAAATATTCAAAGATGATCTTCTCACCCTGAGTGGCACACAAACAAACACCAAATGTAATAATAGTAATACTGAGGCATCAGTGGGAGATTTTGTGTGTGGTACGTTATGAGCACCTCACTCATCTCCTCGTACGTCAGGTCATCTTTTGGCTTTTCAGAAGCTGCATGGATCATCATTTCTCTGAAAGGAGCGGGAGACAAAGAAGAGGCTGCTGTGATTTATAGATAACAACAAACTGACAAAAAATATGGATAGACACATCTACTGTCTTCAAATAAGCAGCAAGGATAAATGAATGATTATAAAGTCAGTTAGTCAGCAAGCCAGCATGCCCTCCAACTATACATCAATTCTTCTATCTAGGCCAGACAGTAAGTCGTTCAGTAAGCCTTATCTGGGCCAGGCTGTGACAGGAAGTCAGTTCAACACTCCTGCTAGTTATCCAGTCACCCAGATCAGTCATTTAGCAGTTAGTCAGGCATAAAGTTAGCCACAAAGCCAAGCATCAAATCAACCAGGCAGATAAGTCAATCAGCTATTTAGCTCCATCCAACCAAGCAGTTAATCAGCCTTCCAGGTTCTTAATCCACCACCTAAACACTCATTCTCATTACCTTGGCCATGAATAGTAGCCCCAGTGTGTTTTCTCCACATACGGCTGAGAATCCCACTGTTCCTCACTGAGAGGCAGGTTGTTGCTGTCGTACTGCAGCCAGCGATTCCCTTCACGATCCCCCACACACACACCCTCTGGATCTTCGATACCACCTAAACATACATGCAAACACAAGAAAAATCATAAACACACATATACAGTAAGCATGTCTTGAGTCTAATTTGTAGGGGAGTGTGTGTTTGTGGTGACTGCCAACTCTTGGAAAGTTGCCCAGTTTCTAGATAGGAAAAAAAGGCAATTTATCTTTTACTAGAAAGCAAATGTAGATTTGTATAATGTTGTTCTCGTTTACTCAATGGGAAATGGCCTCACAATTAGTCTGTACATCATGATGTATTATTTAATTTAAATAAGGACTGCTAATGCTGAAATTGCTGGATTGAGAGAAGGCCTTGACAACTTAAAGTGCTGGATTTTCCTACAAGAACTATGTCAATGTTGTATAATGTATATGATTGCTATTGTGCGTTTGTGTGCTTATACTCACTTATATCGGATGGCTTCACAGCGACTTTCTTTCTTGGTCGTTTTAGCTGTTTCAGGATGCCAGCCACTGCTGAGATTGCCACCTAAGAGAGAAAGATTATAGAGTGGTGAAGTAGAACCACGCACAAACACAGCAGCTCCTGGTTAGAAAAGTGCTGTCTTGTTTCTATCTAGTGATAGTGAGCTGGAATAGGCACTGATCAGTCTCAGTTTTACAATTATTCTAAGTCACTGGTGCTTATTTTTTAATATATCGTTGCTACTTTTAATTGTATTGTTCTTAGTGTTTTTATTACACACACTTTTTACACAGGCCTCTTTGAGACTTGCTATTTGTTACTGTATACTAAACAAATAAAACTTAAAGTTACAACCCTAGCTGTGTCCCAAATCACTACAGCACACTAATTCTAAGCAGGTTTCGAGAATGTAGTTACCTAAAAAGCCAGTGAAGTGCATACTAAAAAAACTCTTGATTGTTGAGTGAGCTGTTGATGGATGCTATTGTCCCACAATGCAATGCACAAAGAACATGGAGGCTCTACTCACAGCTGGTAAAAAATGTAAATGGAGGTGGTGGCTCAAGAAAGAGCTTGGAAAATGAGTAAAAAATAAAAATCTTTAGAAAGACATTTGGCTTTCTTTTTGTGAAGTTTAAATGAAGCTCATCATAAGTTATTTCAGGAAGACTTACTATGCTTCACATTTCTCTCTCTCCCAACCTAATCAGCTGCATTGTCATCAGCTGAATGTGGGCGTTTACTCTTTCAGTTAGACCAACCAGATTTGCCACAATTTCCATGCGGTATCGCGTTGTTGCATTCAAACTTTAAATCTGTCTACTCTTTGCTGCTGTCAGTTGTCATTTCAGGCAAAATAAATGCAACCCTCCTCCACCCCATTCACTTCCAGTTCTCATCATTCCCAGAACCCAGGGTTCCTCCATCAGAAGCCTCGCTTCACAACACATTCATCCAGATCTTCAGGCTTCCTTTATCCCTTCATCACATTGTCTAGATTCCAATCGGGGTTATATTCCTATATATTCACGGCCTCTGTACCCCTTATAAATTAACATTGCGATGGAGTCTAATCGCTAAAGACTCTAAACATATCAACCTATTACGCACCATGTTCATTACACGTATTTCACTCTTAAATGATGGCTCTCCTGATTGAATTGGAGGTGACAATCCAAAGTCACAGTTTGACTGACATTCAAGGGCACACCTGTTTAAAAGTTTAAAACAGTAAACTATGTTGATTTGCAAACTGCAAAAAGAGAATACTAAAAATGTTAGTATATTACATACTGTATACAGTTATTTTGTGGTATGAAATAAGGACACAGCATCTGTGTTTAAGACATATAGACATTAACTCAATGTCAGAATCATCACATAATCTCAATGTTTGAACATAATTTTTCAAGATTTCTGCTTTGGTGATGTTGATAAACCACAGAAAAAGCCTCCACATTGCCATCCTTACAATCAGATACTTCACAATTAAATGTTTTAATTAAACCACACCAACTAAGATAGAAGTACGGTACACACACACCTTGCGTATGCTGATGGAGTCATGTATGAGGCTCTGTGTGAAGTAGAGGACAGCGTCGGGGGGCAGTGGATGATCTTCTCTCAGCTGGAGAGACAACAAGTCTGCTGCCATGTGCTCAAACTTCCAGGGCCTAAAACAGAAGCAGACACACATGCAACTAATTCTGTATTGCAATGTCATCTTTCACTAAAATGTTGCGGTTAGTCTCTGCTAGAAAAACTACTGATTGTTGTTACTTTACCTTTTAAATACAGAACATACAACATAACTCACATACAGTAGTGTATTCTAACATTAATTGAGCAAGTGCATATATAGTACATATAACACATATACAGGTGGAGAGAAATCCTACAGGTTACTGTCTTCAAGGCAGTCCAAGAGATCATTGACCAGCTTCTCATATTTCCTGTACAAAAGAAAAAGAAGAAGCATTAGTCAGTAGCGCTTCTCCTACTTCTACAAATCACATGATTAGTAAAAATAATAATACTCTTCTGTAACCTTGAGAAAAAAAAGCTAAGAGGCTATTAAAACTGAAGGAAAGTGCAATAGGTACCAACTCCAGTTTTCCTACCTCGCAGCAACCACGTTTCTGATTCGCTGACGTTGAAGCCCCTCTTTTAGCTCCTCTATTGACGGTGCTTCCAAAAAAGGCATGGGATTTTTAGACTGTGCGATATGAGTAGCTATCTCCACACATGTCTCGGACACCTAGAAGTGGAAGAGAACAAAGGGGAGCAATTAAAAAAAGGGATCAGATTAGGGTAGTGAATTGGATGTTAATGAACATGTTGCTCACAGTAAAATAGATCCCTATGGTGTCATGCTGGCGATGGATCCTGTCAGTGATCTCATCAAGCAGTCCACAAATGGACTGCTTCTCCAGGGTCATGGAGGGCGACAGGCCACAGCGGACCAGAGCGGGCCACACCTCCCCGACACAGTCCCAGTCCCTCGCACCGGCCAGACCAAGACTACTGTGCAGACCCAGCAGACAGTACAGAGCACCCTAAAACACACAAAGGGTAAAGACACATGACAGATTATAATGTATATGGCGGTATAATCATCTACAGCACAGGCAAATTGACAGTCAAGTGCTGTGGCTGAATTAGATGCTGGATCCCTTACAGTCTGGGTCAGAGAAATGTGGCTTTTTGACACATCCTGTTGGTTTCTATTATTTATGTCAGCAGGATGTTAATAATAGAAACCTAGAAACCAGACATACACTTCTTGTTCTTGATGTCCATTTGTTAAATCAAGTTAATCTAATTACAAAATGCTAATAAGAACAACCCCAAAATACTGTAACAATGCTGCTCCTTCAATACTAACTTTTTGCCTGGGATCTATAAGCTTTAGCGTTAGCATTTTTGCATTAATATGTTATGGAGTTAGCATGTTATCATGTTTTATATCAATGAGAGGAACCTTTATTTATATTACACATTTTCAAAACAAAGTGCCTTATAGACACAAGTACAGATAAGTTGATGAACATATTCACAAGATCACATTAAATATACACGATAAATATTCAGTTCCAGAGTTTTGGTGCCCTAACAGTAAATGTGCCCTACGCTATCACCCTCTGTCTCAAGTCTAGCCCTGCGGATAGTCAACAAACTGGTCTAAGTTTAAAAGTGTAAGGAGTGAAAGGGGGAACAACCAGTGCAGGGAGTCCAATGTACAGTAGCCATAAAACACAGTTTTGGACTACATTACAGTTTCAGCACCACGGACAGTGACCATTATGAGCAAGATCGACAACTGTGTCTGTCACCATGTGCTGTATATGTGCGTGTGTGTGTGTATGTGTGTTTGTGGTACCTTAAACTCCTGTTGTCTGCCAGTGGTGTGTTGTGGTGAGAGCAGTTGCAGGGTTCGGGGAATCAGGTCTCTGTAGGAGAAGCTAAAGGTTCCCAGTGCGGCCGTCAGCACATGCTGAGCCCTGCTACGTACCTGTAGGGACGCATACGCATGCACACACACACACACACGCACGCATGCACGCACGCACGCACGCACGCACGCACGCACACATACACACACACACACACACACACACACACACACAGATGTACATGCATACATCCTCAATTAATTACTATTTCACCAATTAATACCATCAGGAAAATGGGAACCACCAGATGTTCTGATTGAATTTTTCTTGGTAATTTTTCGTGTCAGTTTTACCTGGCTATAAGTGCTGGTAGAAAGCAGCAGCAGATCACAGAGCAGCTCCTGATGAACCACTTTATATACACTGCCATCAACCACCAGCTTCCTCATCTATTCACACAGTAATACAGCATTCAAATATTATAAAAAAAAACAACCAACATTTTATTCCATATGCATGTGGTTCCAACTGTGACCACGCACAAAGTGTGTGTGTTGTTAACTAACCTCATGCTGGAGTAGAACCCGGTCGATGAGTAGTGCTCTAATGTGCTGCTTTTTCCCATGAAGCTGCAGAAGGAAAGGCGGCATACTTAAATCACCCTGCAGGCGACTTATTGAAATTGACAACAATCAGCAGCCTTGTTGCGCTTTTCCAACTCACCCTGTTTTCCATGGACTTCTTGACAAGAGTGAAGCTTTTCCAACGTGAGTCAAAGTCCTTCTTGTGAGTGCCTCGGAAAAACATGAGGTCACTGATGATCTGTAGTCAGACAGACAGAAAGAGGGCGCTGTGAGACCATTACCCCTGGAAACAATAATAACATTTCATACATGAATAAAAGAAAAATCACCTTAATGATGACAAAGAGTGACTTTGTGTCATCCTCAGAGTGCTCCAAGATGTGATCTGGATAAAAGTGGATATACATTAATTGTGCATCACATTCACACTCCAAACAAAGTGAGGGGCTTAGAGCTGGAGTGTAGTGCCGTTAAGGTCTTCACTCACGTAGCAGCAGTCTCATGGTTTGGCAGATGGACTCTCTGTAGTTCTCCCGTGAATCATCTGGAGGGGAGGAGACACACCGGTATAGACACAGAATGC
Organism: Sander vitreus; assembly: GCF_031162955.1. Lineage (NCBI taxonomy): Eukaryota > Metazoa > Chordata > Actinopteri > Perciformes > Percidae > Sander > Sander vitreus. The sequence goes on from NC_135875.1 coordinate 8,928,714, forward strand.
AGGATGAGCAGCATTATCACCAACTGAAACTGTTCAGAGAGTGACTATTTGCGCATGAGTGTTGTGTGGCTGCTTGCTTGTGGTTTCTTACCATAGTCAACGCCTATATGCAGCTTGATCTCCCCCAGATTTACCATGGAGGGCACACTGAGGAGAAACAAAATGTAAGGAGCAAAACGTGACAGGCCTGCAGGAAAATGTGGGCTTTTCTGTGTGTGAGGAGCTGCAGGACTCACAGGTCAGATACGTGTGGTCCATCCAGAGGGGGCAGCAGGCTTCCAGCTCCAAGAAGGCAGTGCTGCACAATAGCAAGACTCTGCAACAGCTCCTCCCTGTGAATCAGACCACACGGTACAGTCCATTCTTAGCAGTATTTGTGTGTGTTTGTTGTAATTTCACTTGGCAAGTCTATAATGGTGTTTCAAGACTTTTGAGCAGCTAAACTTTCAACTTTTGCAACTCTCTGTGCTCTTCAGCAAGAGCGTTAAGACAGATATTAAAAACAGATGTTAATCTTTAGGTTTCCTTTTTTTGGACCCCAATGAATCTCATTTATCAGTAATGAAAGACTACATTTTTCTTTGTTTTTCTGTGCCTGATTACGTCTAAAAATGAAAAAACTAAGAAAAAACGACAGCACACCTGCTCATTGGCTGATCTCCAGAGACATGGCCCTTAATTCGCTGCAGCTCAGGGTGCAGGAGGCGGGACAACAGCTGGAAAACAAAGTTCTCTTCCTCCTGATCAGGCACGTGCCAACACACACCCAAGTCTGCCACATTTCCAGCTCTGCCCCAGTCCTGGAGACAGAGAGAGAGAGAGAGAGAGAGAGAGAGAGAGAGAGAGAGAGAGATTGTCTCAGAAAGCTGTAGAAAAGAGAGTTTCCACAGGAACAACTGCCTTTAAACCATAGATCTGTGGCGTAATTTTTTCTACTAGCTAGCTAGCTACCTTCCTTACATTCACACCTGCTACATTCAAGAAAAATAGCGAAAGAAAAATGGCACAAGTCAACGCACAGAAATAACAATTCTTAAATCAACATGTCTCTGTGATAAATGTGTTTACTTCTCAGTCTGCTTGTATTGAAACACCATAAGTAAGTATTCAGTATTTTACAAGTAAAAAAGAAAAAGAGACAAGATTTTCTTCTTTAATCACCTTGTGACTCTCTCAGATTTATCTTGTGGCCCTTTTGGGGTCCTGACCCCCAGGTTGGGAACCACTGTCTGAGATGAATGAAGGCGTGTTTACAGTTTATGTTCACAGTCTGTGCAAAGAGTAAGCACATTTTGTTGTTATCACCATTTTCTTACTTTTCCCTTATCTATTTTTTCTTCTCTGTACACTTTAGCAACATAAATGTATTTACATTATTTATTTACATAAGTTTAGTTATCATACAAAAAAAAATAAAGTAGCAGTATTTGCATTAGTATATGGTCCAGTGGTGTAGCCCTTTAATTTCAATTTCATAAATGCTTTCTAATTCGCTTCCTGGAGATGGAAACTGTAATGCAATTACCAAACCTGTAGCATCCCATCTAATTAAACTGCGAGCAAGAGCCGTTTTAAAGGTTGTATTTGTGGCATTTTGTGTTTTCCCCCCAAAAAACTCATTGTTTCCTGTCCCAAACTAAATACTGTAATAGCTGCGATAAGAGCCAATTTGCACTCGAGGAGGATAGCAAATAAGCCAAAGTACGCAGTTAAGAGTCGAGGGACTGGATTTAATTTTGGTAAGATTAAATAATAATGGTCATTGTTTTGTCTTACTCCTTGCTGTATAGCATTGCAGATGTTTTGTGTGTGTGTGTGTGTGTGTGTGTCTGTGTGTTTACCCGTATAGGGAGGTCAGTATCAAAGCCTCCAGAGGTGCTGCGGTACTCTGTGGGATAGATGAGGGACAACGACCGCAGTGTGTGCTCCAGCAGACTGCAGGCGAGTGTGTATGCCCGTTTGCAGCGCAGACGCACACACACACACAGGATCCGCTCCAGGTCCCCCTGGTATTTTAACAGCTGTTCACCATCCACACGGGTTACCTAAAAAAACACACACATACACACAGGAGTACATGCACACACACAAACTCAGACATGTCAGTGGAGAGTTGTGTCTTAAATATTGAGGTTCTCTAGTAAATTACAGCATCTGGCTCGTTTCCACTCGCATTAAGCTCCCAGGAGTAATAAAACAAAACAGAAAGGGTATCAATATGTTCTGGTTAACGACAAAGCTCCTTGATATTTATGACCGTGCAGGGTGCACGCTGCAAAAAATGTCATTATTCATCATTTCTTCTCATACAATGTCACAATCATATGTCAAAACGTCTCTCTGTTGCACTCATTTTAAGTGTTATATTTGATTCTGAAGTTTAGATTTTTAAAACAGACAAATCATTTCAGTAACAATGAGGACAAGGACACTTGACTCGAAAATATTCTTGAAACAAATTGATCCGTTACAAAAAAAAACTAAAAACACATTGATCTGTAATGGATTCAAGTATATATGATGACCTCTCTGGGAGACATTTCAATCATTTTTAAATTAAATAAGATTTTAAGACACACACTAGATCAAATACATTTGCAGGATTTATATATTTTTTAGAGTGTTGAAGCCCTTGGGAAGTGATAGATCCTCGTCTCACCTCGGAGAGCAGCTGCAGATTCCACAACAGCTCCTTATCCAGCTCGTCTTCACTCTGCAGCTCCTCATCTACACACACACACACACACACACACACACACACACACACACACAGAAATAAGATGACTAATGTACTGTATTGCTTCTCTGACAAACTGAGCTCCTTTTGCTGAGTTTTGGGGTCATATCAGGTTTTAGTCAGGCTAGCTGCATGGCTGTATGGGCGGCGGCAATGTCAGTCTGTCGGTCAGTAACCACTTTGGTCCAAACTGAAATACAACTATTACATGGATTGCAATAAAAATTATGTACAGACATTACAGTAATTTCCTCCTTAACTTTGTGTTTTGTGAAAATGTTAGCATGCTTACATGCTAAACTAAGATGGTGACCATAATAAACATTATAAAACACATGTTAGCATTGACACTGGGCTCATAGTGTTGGTAATCTATCTTTGATAATTCCACAACATTTACTGTTAAGAATATTTGGCTACATAAATGATATTTCTTGATGGTGAAGTCAATGTATAATTGTTAACTCAAATGTGGCTGTTCTTAAATTTCAACCCACTGCTTTAAAAAGGCTACTTTTGCTGGGCAGAAAAAATGTTTAATTAACAAATAATTATCACTGATCAACAAACACTTGCTTTTGTTGTTGTTGAATTCTCTAATGACTTCCCACTGTGCCTAATAAGATCTCTTAATTGTTCTGAGATCTGAATATGTGTTAATAACCTCTTCACTGTACAAGCTGCAGGTTATGTTTAGCAGTGAACAAACGTGTGAATGAACTCCGATTCGGGAGGCCTTGTACAGTCATCATGCTAAACACACTACTCTAAACAAATACACACACACACACACGTACACTACACACACACACACACACACACACACACACACACAGTATGGTACTGACTGTCAGTAATGTGGAAAATGATGCTGCAGCAGTGAGGGACGAACAGACGGAGAGACTCAGCGGGATGACACTGCAAACAGACACACACACATTTAGATGTCCAAGCAGAAGCACAAGCATGCAGAAAATGACACCAGTAACAAATGATTTCTCCAAAAAGTATCCAAAATGAAATAACATAACCACTGAAAATGAAGTAACCCTGTAACTACAGTATAACATGTACGTGGAGGTAAAACAATATATTTTGCATCATACGTGACCTTATACGGTTGTATTTTCCTGCAACTATATCAAAACCTTTAACACATCAACAACATTTGACACGGCAGTCCACAAATCTTTCTTCTGTGTCCTACTGAGTGAAATGCACAAACCTACAGTACTGTTAAATACTGTAGGTGAGCCAAAGAAACATAGATAAAAAGCTGATTATCCCATACCTTTGCAGCAGCTCTGCACATGTCAGCCACCATCCTGCCTGACACACACGTCTCAAAGATGTTGGAGGTGGCAAAGTTAAAAACCTTCTGCAACGCCATCTAACACAAACGCAAAGTTTGGGAAGATCAGATGATGCATATGACTTACTTACAGTTTTTTTTTTCCGATTGCTAAACTGAAACCACATGTGCAAAACTCCAACTACAGTCTGCATTACCAACAGTCACCTGAGCTAAACAGTTCACATCAACTGCAAAACTCGTTCCAAACAACACAAGTCTTCACACGTCTCAAAACAGGCTCAGTGCAGCCAAACACTATGAACAATCCTCACAGAGACAACACACCGTCATTCAGAACACGCTGAGAGTAAAAACACTAGCGTCAAACACCAATACAGAAATTAAAACACTTTTCATCTTTACAGTTTGAATAATTTAAGTGACTTCACACTAATCAATAGTTTCTTTAAAGAAAAGAGTGAAATTCTTTCACATGAACATTTTTATTTTATAACATACCAGTTTTTTTTAGGAAACAAAAAGGAATGAAAATCAGCAGTTTGCTCCAATAGATATATAGTTTTATTTTGCCTGTAGTAGTTTATATAATGACAGGAAAAAAAGTTAAAAACTAAAGGACCGTAATAACAAAGAACATCGGATGTCCTGGCTTGCCATGCACCTGCATCATCTCCAAATACAAATGACTGTGGTGTTCCCATTGCTTACACCTCCATTACTTTGTGAAAAACAGTAAGCGCGCAGTTTCACTGTAGTAAAGGTAGTGTTTTTCACAACTGTGTATGTAACCTCAGACATCTTACCTGGACATTTTGGTATCTTTGCTCTTTTACCTGTTCACTGTTTCTCTCAAACGGTACAATGTATAACTGTTTCATTCTTATTTGGTGTTTCTTTATTTCCAAAAAAGGCGTTATGAGCTTTCCCTATATACTGTATATACAGTATGCGTTCACTAGCAAGTCTAAAACAGGAAACCATTGCAATCAGCATTGTTTGAAATGCACCAGGCTGAAATCCGTACTGTTTTGAATGTGTGGTTAACAGTTTTGACAGCAGTGTGTTAGCATTTGAACAAAGTGCTGTAAATCCACAGTGTTGTGCAGGTTGTGGTTAAAGCCATGGGATAAGTCTGTAGAGTTTTGAAAACTGTGTTCAAGCAATAAAAAACGAACTAGAGTTTGGTCCACATGAACTGCTGCTGTGCAGACTGTAGTTAGGTTTGTAGCTCCAGTTGTGCCCACTGTTGTTTAGCAATCGAAAAAAAACTGTAATGTGTTCAAATGTGTTTTAATTCTCTATGTACAGTACATAACACAATAGTTTATCAAGATAACTGCATCATAAATCCTTAATAGCTTAGCTCTATTTGTTTTCTAGTTTTAAAGGTGCTGTAGGTGGGATTGTGAAAATCTGTGAAGAGTTGTGTTGACAAATGCATCAGCCAAATGAATGTAGTGTAATGTAATGCTAATCCTTTTGTTTACATTTGTATTATGAGTGGATATGTACCTTTAAAACTCCTGAAACGTGGTATCAAAACTTAATTATTTTTCTATTCTATTAACATTGATTATTGGTTTGATCAGACTTGATTGGCAACATAAAAAAATAACTCAACAAGTTTCATCCCAATCAAAATGTGATGACAATTGCTAAATCCTGATTGGTGCACAGTGCAAGTGACATCATCTTTTTCTAACTGAGGCCCTCTTACCAAATGGGTGAGAAAGGCACAGACAAAAGCACAAATACAGAAATCTCTCAAGTAAAATAACCCAAAATGTTCCAACTTTGGCAGAAATTGTTGTATTTATGTGTTGCTTATAGTGAGAAACGAAATTAGTTTTTGGGACCTTTAAGGTTAGCGATCTGTATTAGAAACGTTTAATTGGCGCCAGAGTACAGAGTTTGTGATTAGTGAATTAATGAATTTAAAAGAGAGAGTATTTTGTGTGTGTGTGTGTGTGTGTGTGTGTGTGTGTGTGTGTGTGTGTGTGTGTGTACAACCTTGTAAATTTCAGTCGAGCATTGTGTTAGTATGGTGCTAACAGTGGAGGACAGGCCCAGCTCCACCAGGCTCTCCAGTTGAGTCTGAGTATCCGTCTCCATCTCGTCTCTCGTCTGTTCCAGGGTGCTGCTGTCTATCAGAGCAAAACACCTGCAGATATACACACATACACAAGCAAACACTTAAACACTTGTCAGCGATGAAAATGTCAACAGCATTTTTTTTATTTATTTTTTTAAACCAAAAAGGCTGGTATACGCGGCCAGCAAAGCCAGCGATGCAGAACGGTGCATTTCAAACAGAAAGAGATACATTTATACTCAAGACGTTGACAACGAGGCTTTACTAAGTGACAGTTTGACTTGTTAATTTGTCTCTACCTGTCCAGAAACTGGAGAATGAAGTCTTCAAACTCAGCTGAAGCCAAACACAGATTTTTCTCAATCTGACAGGGAGAAATAGAAACGATTGGTTAGTGCAGTCGTATAATATGACGCAGTACGTGAGCTGTTTTTATTCAAATGGTAAAGACATTTTGTTTAGTGTTTGGTGTGGGTTTTTTAGTTCATTATTTAGGTAAAAACACTAATTTGCACTCTTCCCAAGAATTAGATGAGAATATTGATACCACTCTCATGTTTGTACGCTAAATATGAAGCAAGAGCCAGGAGACGCTTAGCTTAGCTAAGAATAACGCCGTAAAGCAGGGGGAAACAGCTAGCCTGGCAACCACAGTGACGACAAGACTCCAGGAAGTGACTGCTCCCCCTGTAAAACCACAACTTGTCATTTTTAGACTTCAGTAAGTTAAAACATGTTAATTAGTAAGTTTTAGAGGTGCTGTTGGTGGATATTGTTAACTTTGGACACAGCCAAGCTAGCTGTTTCCCCCCGTTTTCAGTCTTTGTGCTAAGCTAAGCTAAGCAGCTGCATATTCATGACAGTGGTGTCAATCTTTTAACTCTCCCAAAATGGGAAAACTATTCCTTAAAGAGAAAAGGAAAAGGTCTTTTAAATGATTGATGCCAAACGCTACAAGACTTTTGCTCAACATGTTACGTAGATATTATGTTTATTTAATCTCTTTTTGTGACTAAATTGTTAATGTAAGTTGCGTGTGTACCTCTGTGAGATCGCTGTGTTGAGAAGGAGCAGACGAGCAATCCACTAAAGGCACCAGAGTGGTGAAGGTAGCGATGAACTGGAACGTTATCTGGATGGAGCCACACAACGGGAAATAGATCAATTTACATCATCTGACGTGATCAAGGCCCAAGTTAAATAACCTACCAGATGTCGGCAGAATCATTTTTTTCAAATGTATCAATTCATTCTGGTGTGATGGATTAATGTAGTCTAGAGACAATGAGCACACAAAGAAAGAAAAACAATCCATTTTACAATCCAAGCAGAAACTGAGGGCTGAGCCTCGGTAATTGCGAGTTCTTCAAACTGAGCTATTCATTCCACTTTCAGGAATAATTAATAGGATAGCCCAGAGTACACGAGAGGGGAGTTTAATCAGCAAGAGCTGTATTGTCTACTTGTCTAACAATTCTTCTTCATTACTAATCAACACATCCATTACTCACCATGCACTTGCTGAAGTCATTAGGGTCCACCCCAGGCAGAGAGCCCATGAGCAGTGGGAGCACATGCCCACAGCCCTCTGGGTAATGGTTGTTTGGGGAAACCAGGCTGCGAGCCATGCCTATCATGCAGCTGAGAGTGGCGGTGAGGGTGTGGGGCTCCGTCAGGGTCTCCATCGCTGCATACGTTCTGTTATACCCAAGATACAAGGATGTAAATATTTCTTTTTGACAGTACATCGACATGGTTAATGGCAGAGTATCTCATACAAATACTTACTTCTCAAGTACAGGTGGTATGGCGAGTTCTGGTGAGAGGAGAGCCAGGTTCTGAAGAGCGAAGGCGGCATCCGTACTGCCGGTTTTACTGCACATCACCACAAGGGGGCAGATGAACAACATAAAGTACAGCGTCAACCACACACACACACACACACACACACACACACACACACACACACAGATGACTTGTCTTTGTCCAGATTAGGCTTGTTGTTGCTGAGGCCAGTGGCGGCACTCGCTACTGAGACACAGCAAGATTTGGACAGTGGTGGGAGAAGTACTGAATCTTAGTACTTAAGTAAAAGTACAAATAACCAGAGACATATATACTTTAGTAAAAGTAAAAGTACCACAATGACAACCCTGCTTAAGTAGAAAGTAAAAAGTACTTGCATAACGATTTATTCTCTTAATGTCTATATATATATATATATATATATATATATATATATATATATATATATATATATATATATTTGAAAAATAAACTAAAAACTAAACTCTGGTCTGTCCTCTCTTTACGGAGTCGCTTTTTGAGACGAACATTCAGGAAATGACAACCAGGCTGGAAACCATCCGTAAAGCCTCAGAGCAGCTGAGCTCTAATCTTCGCCCGTAGCAGCAGCAGTCAGGGCGCCGCCAGCGGCTTCAGCAGCTCCACTACCCCGCGGAGAGCTACGGGGATCACCGTCACTTGCCATCCCTTACCTGCTCACCCACTCACACTTCGGGCTTCGGGCCGGTTCGTGCCGTACGTGACGGTCAGGAAGACGTTTTGGCAGGGGGAAAAACTGATCAGAAAGTGTAACGAAAATGTATCGGAACGTTGTAGAAATGTAGTGGAGTAGAAAGTATCATAATTGCTGCAAAATGTAACGAAGTAAAAGTCAAAAGTATGCACTATTGATTCTACTTAAGTAAAGTACAGATATGTGAAAAATGTACTTAAGTACAGTAACAAAGTATTTGTACTTCGTTAAAATTCCACCACTGGATTTGGACTTGAGTCAAATGACTTGATTACATGGCAACAACCCAGTGAACAATGATTTGTTTAGACGTCCAGGTTACCTATAACTGTTGATTTCAACTACATTTCAAAGTCTGTATTTTAATGTAAAGCGCCTCCTAACCACACACTTTCAATGCTGTTGAAATAATGGTTATACAGTATATAAGCAAGATGTCTCTAAAATGTTCAGTTTTCAACTAAATGTAGATCACCGGCTGATCACCAAATTAACGGGAGGATTTTGGTAGCTGTGATATTTTGTGGAAAAAGGACATTATTGTTGAGATAAAACCAATAACTGGGAGGTATAAAAAAAAAAAAAAAAAAAAAAATATGCAGTCAAAATCTATTTGGGAAGCAAAAGTTTGGCTCAAAAGATAGAGGCCTGGAGAAATCTTGGTCATTAAACGTGCATTAACAAGACCACCGGCTGTGACTGTGCATGCTCACACCTCCCTCCACAATTACACCTATAGTGTCTATTCCTGCCTGAGTAGAAATACTTTCTGTCGGCCTTCCCACTTAGCACAAGGACGGCTTGTCTTTGTTTTTAAATGTCATCTACAACCTATTTTCACAGACTGGCTTCTATTTATTTTTGGGTTTTTCTTAATCTCTCTCTTTTGTTTGATTAAATTATTGTGATTTTACTTTTCCACTATGTTGAATTAATATTTGTTGCTTAATTTGTTATTTGTTCTTGTTTTAAGGCCTCATGTGTCCTCTTATTAGCTTTTTATCTTCTTACCACTTTGTACATCTTACTCTGAAAGTACTATGCTGACTATTCTATTTGTAGTACCTGTACATACAGAGCTTAAATCAAAGTTTGGGGTCACTGGTTATCTTATCTTATGCTTATAACAGATATTTGTATTGACATGTATAGTGTATACCATATATGTATTTATATGTGTGGATGTATGCATGTACATATGTTATAATCCTTATAGTAAAAGGTTTCCTAGGTGTTCAAAATTCTCAACAAACACAGGTACAACTATGCAAGTTGACATACAGAAAGACAGGTTATAGTTATTACTATGGCTAACATCTACCAAAGTGCAATACCTGAACATGGCCTGCAGGGTGGCTCCGGTGAGGCTGCGGGTGAACTCCTGCAAGTCTTCATCAGTCAGCCTCTGACACTCAGGAACCAGTGTGATCCAGCTCGGGACTGCGTGACGTTCCCGGTGCACACGGCGGACAACACACGCCGGGAGACGCTGAAGCAGCCGCATCAGTCGAGCCTGCAGGGGCACACACATTCAACATTAGCGTTATCATCTAGAGACACATTTGCGCAGTCTGCTACAAACAGATATGTGATATCGCTCCTTTCTCCGGCAGTTGTGCATTTCATTATTGTGTTGTTAGTGGGAAGAGAGCCGGCTAAATCCTGAATGACAGGTAATAAATCAAAGGAGTGTGACAGCACACAGCTGAAAATGTGTTCCCAACCCGCTCAGAGTGTGCGCATGTTTGCGTGAGTGAGAGAGAGACTTACCTGCCAGCGACCATGATTGGAGGGATGGTAGAAGGAGGCAATGCTGTTGAAGAGGCAGGTCAGCTCCTTCTGTGCAGGGTTTCCTGGTCCTCCCTGCAGGGATTCAAATCAGGTAATAACCATAATTAAGCAGCAATTAAATATATGTTTTTTTTTAAATGTATTTTTAAGAGAAAATATCTGCAGAGTGTGTACCAGAAGTGCTGTGATCCACAACACCAAGTGTCCGATATCATAGGAGTTGGTGAGATACCGCGGTGCCACCATATGACTGACCCCAACTGGAAGGTTCAGACTGCGCAGGATCCTGGTGAAGATCTATACACAGACAGTGTAGAGTTTCAACTCACTCACAAGGCCCAGCAGTCCCAAATAAAATACATTAACAGTATTTGTACAGTATTTTTGATTTTGTACGTCTACATTAGTGTATGTCCTTTGGTTGTGGTTTTTATATAATGTATTTTTGTATTTCTTTAGTGTAATTTGTTTTTATGTTCTGTGAAACAAATAAACTAAACTTAACTAAACTAAAATGACTCACAGTGGGAATATACGGGGTCCAATCCACATAGCCGATGTCGTCGTTGGCTAGGCGAGCAAACAAATTCACTAGGTGCTGCAAAAAAACATTAGACAAACAGTCACTGTGAGTACAGAGAACATTCCCAGAAGTGAAGGCCGTCATTCCAAGAATTAAATATAGCTACTTAGAAAAAAAAGAGATGTTCAAAATGGGAAGTATGCACAGCCAGGCCACTTGGAAAATCTTATCTGCATGCCGAGTGGAAACCGCCAATACTTCAACAGCATTTCAACATTTCAATCATCGCCGTAAGGAACTGTGTCATTCCAAATTACTCTATCCATATTTAGGAAATTGGAAAGCTACGTGATTCATTGCTCAATCATTTAAAAATGTTTTTTAAAATCCACCACTTTATGTTTTGAGAGGTGGGATTTTCATCATTTCAACTTCATTTAACTTTGCTGTGGTCTACTTCAACTTCAACTAGGTGTCAATAATTTCAAAATTGCTCAGAAAATACAATAAATATTGTGCATTTCTGTGTGTGTGCATGTCTCACCCCTTCCCAGCTTGGCTGATTTTGCACTGACATCCAAAGATTCATTAATTCATCAAACCACAACCTGAAAACGGACATAAAAACACCATTTTATTAACACACACGGACACACACACCTGAAGCTAAATTCCCTTCATCTATTTCCAATTCACCAAAATATGAACTCACACCCTCCCTTGTCGATTCTGGAGGAGAAATGGAAAAATAGACCATTAAAGATGATGTATTGTGGAAACTGTGCGGAAACTGCTTATGAATCCAAGAATAAATCCAGACAAATAGCTTGCGAAAGAGCAAATACACTAAAGAATGTGGTGAACGCTATGAAGAGGCATTGAAGCTGGAACACCACCATGAAGAGTGTGGAGAGAAAGGGGCAAAGTTTGTCCAAGGCAGCAAAATATTAGCAAAAACAAGCAGAATGGAAAGCACTGCTAATGCAAGAAGAACATTATTTATTGAAACTCCCAGGTGCAAAGGTGTAAACGCTTACAATGCCTGAAAATGTGGTTATACATGACATGCATGGTTACCAGACCTAACCAAAATACTTAAAAAGAATTAAGATGTAACAACAAGTTAAGTTTCCATCTCAGGACCAAAAATGGCACACAAAAAATGCAACATATACTACCTTTTTTCTGCTGGCAGAGATTGTTCTATAAATAAAGAAAGTGTGCTTTTGAAACTTTATGAACCCTTTGTGTTAGCTCTGGCCAAGACAAACTGCACTTGGCGTATAATCTTGTTTCTAAACAGAGCCATTAAAGTTGGCCCACTTACTGGAAGCTCTGGCTGTGTTCCTCCGGGGGCATGATAGTGGGCAGGAACAGCTCCATGTTGCTGATGGCTTTCTGCATGATATTGTCAAACACACACAACAGGGGGCGCCACTCATCCAGCATCTCCTTGGTTGATGACACGGGGAAATACCTGCAGAATTCACACACACACACACACACACACACACACACACAGGTTTGTGGCACTATCTTTGTGGGGACCTGTCATTGACATAATGCATTCCCCAGCCCCTTACCCTAACCTTAACCATCACAACTAAATGCCTAACCTTAACCCTTACCCTCACCCTAACCATAACCTAATTCTATCCCTAATCCTACAACCAAGTCTTAACCCTCAAACAGCCCTTTAAACTTGTGGGGTCCAGCATTTTGGCCCCACAAAGCTATTGGGACCCCACAAGTATACTGGACTCCCGGTTTTTGGAACCCACAAATATAGTTAAACAAGCCCACACACACACACACACACACAGGACAGCAAGGACAGACATGAGCACAAATAGATGCAGACAAGCAAAGACAGACTGGAGATACAAATACACACATTGATCTACAGCACACAGCTCAACTGGCGATCAAAGCAACGCATTATCCAGTGCACACATTACATGATCACAGAGAATGAGACTTACAGTCTGCAGCTTTTGATCAAAGCCTTCAAAATGTGGTCCACTGAGCTGCAAACAAGCAGAGAGAGGAGGTGTGTGAGTGTGTGTTTTGTGAAGGAATTCTGCTTTTACTATCTTATGAGATCCCCATGTCCTCACAAAGAATAAAAAAAAAAAAATTAACATTCAGGCTACAACTAACAATTATTTTTTATCATTAATCAATCTGTTATTTATTCAACTAATCTTTCAGTCAATAAAATATACGAAAATCGTGTCTATAAAAGGCAAAGGTAATATCTAAATTTGCTTGTTTTGTCTGACCAACAGTCCAAAACACAACAAGTTTAGAGCAATTTATATTCTTCGCTTGATAATTGACTATTCTTAACCATTATTTATTTAAAGGAGCTGGTCACTGAGCTGCTCCACTGGAACAGTTGGGGGTTAAGAGAGTTGGTTGAAAGCCCACAACAAATCAAAATTATCAGAGTTTATTTTCTGTTAATCGACTAATCCATTAAATGACTAATCATTTGAGTACTATTTGACATATTCACTCTCTAAATTCTTTAAAAAAGTGTCATGAGAACTGTCAAGCTGTGTGTTTGTTTTGCCTGGCCTGGCTCTCTGTCCCTTTCTCCAGCCCCTGCTCACTTTCCCCAGGCCTGCTATCACTACCTGTCCACCAGATGCCCTCAATCCTTTACCTTACTCTCATTCACCTGTTCACCCGTTTCCAATTTCCCTCATTAGCCCTCAAGAGTACATATACCGGGCCCGTTTTCCCAGTCAGCGAGTTTGTCAACATGCTACAGTATGTGCAGTCATGCCTCTGGACTCTCCAACCTGGAATCCTTATCTGAACCCTGCAACCTGTCTCTGCCTGGCTGATCCTTTCTGGCTACCTGTGGATTATCAGTTGCATCTGTTTGGATTTACTACCCATGCCCGTAAGCTTTAGAATGTTCACTTGTGTCAATAAATCATTGAATTTTCCATGACTGTCTCTGTTTGGGTCCTTCCCTTGCTGCCTCACACTCACCTCTGTGACAGGGAAGAGATTAACTTTTGGGTTTGGACAAGAATTGCAATAGAGGTATACTAATGTGAATAACAGACCTAGTTGCTTTCTTGCCAAGAGTTAAATGTGAATATTGATACCACTGTCTTTAAGATAAATATTAAATATGAGGCTACAACCAGCTGTATAAAGTGGATTTTTTTTTTTTAACTCTTTGGACAGAGCCAGGCTAATTGTCAGTCTTTATGCTAAGCTAAGTTAGCTACCTGCTGGGGGCAGCTTGAGCTTTACCATACATACATGAGTGGCATTCCAAAAATGTCAAACTTTTACTTTAATGCAGATAGCTTCTTACGATAAGGTTTATATTGGCAGTAACCATATGAAACAGGTAAATTGATAGGACGTACAGTAACAACAGTGTTTTCAACTTCTCACAACAGGTCAATGTAAAGGTACAACGTCATACTTGGGGAACCAGATGAGTCCAAGGTGCTCATTTTTGGAGTAGACGACCCTGTCATACAGATCATAAAGGGGTCGCCACGGCAACTGTAGGTCATCCCTTGACAGCAGTTCCTTCTTCCTGTTTGAGAAAAAGAAGCCAGTTATTTACTGCCTGGTCTGTTTATGACAATTGTGCAAGGCTTCAGTCAGAGTATTTGATATTTATACCTCTTGAAAGAAAGAAACAGTCGTCAAGACAAAATGATGGTAATACTGTTAGATGGAAGTGAGAAACTACAGGGTGTCTGAAAGAGTCTGTAATCGTGGGAGAATTGAGTCACTGCCTCACAGGCTGCACTCAACATGACTGCCAACTTCCAGACATGTCTGCAAACACAGCTCTGTGATTCTTTGTATTCAATTAAGTATAACTAGACTGACAGCTGCAGACATTACTAATTTGCAGGTGTCAACTCGGCTGGTAGAAAATATAATTTAACCCTCCTATAAGGGGCTTCATACAGAGAAATTAAGTGGTTTAAGATCTGAAAGTAGATGCAGCAAAGTCACCTTTTACTGATTCTTGATTTTTCAAACACCCTGTTAAGCTTTTTATTTGCACACTAACTGATGAGTACTTTATTATAAGCTTTAAAGCAGAGCAGTTTTTGTTTAATCCTCCTGAGAAACTTCCATGTTGCTTTCTATGTACTCTATTACTTAGTTCTTTGTAAAAATCATAACACGTATAGGAATAAACCCCACAAAAAGCCTTCTGAGAGTACCTGAACTGAATAATATGCTCAGTTTCCAAAGCCACACTTTCCTCTTGTCTCCTCTCTCATTTATCTCAACAGCTATGGAACATAGTCTCATTGGGGAGATTTAAAAAGCGAAGGAACGAAGAGACAATCGGGGAAATTGCAGTGAAATGCGAGAGGAGTGAAAAAAAGAAGAATCCAATTGAGACCTGGTACGTGATGTTGAGTATCAAATTCATCTCTCAGCTGCGAGACCTGGCACTTAATATGCGGTTAGTCCAGATCTTTCTCTTTTCATCTAATGGAAAACACTCAGATGAATGACATCTACATTAAGCTGTTTTGTGATGGATGTGAATACCGTGGAAACAAGTGGAGACATATGGGAATGAATGTGAGCATCTTGGAGAATATCCTGCAGTCGCTGGAGTTATGACTGATCTGATTTGAGGGACAAAAGCAGGCAGTTACCATGTAGGTCAGGGCTTAAAGAGTAATACATGTACTATTAGGGCCAACACACTTTACTGTCATTTTTACTTACTTTGTGTGGGTGTATTACTAAGTACATTTACTAAAGAACTCTTACACTACTGTCCTATTTAGAAGTATTTGTATTTTGCTAAGGTATTTCCATTTTCTGCTACCTTAAAACTTTACTGCACTAAATATATTTTAGTCGAAAAGATTGTACTTTTTACTTCACTACAATTATTTGAAGGAGATAGTACATAAAAAAACATATGTATTAACCCCCAATCTTTTTGGCTTGTTGCTCCTTATTGAAGACATCTAGTTCATGTGACATCTAGTCACATTTCAGATGTTTATGAGTTAATAGTTCTACCAAAAAGAGCAATTTCCCAAAATATCCAAGGTAGTTTCATTTAAATAACAGTTCGAGGCCTTAAGAGATTATATTATTCAATATTTCTCAAAAAAGAAGAAAAGGTTAGAGAAAAGGACAGAACAAATACAGAACAACTTGACATTTTTTCTTTTTTTCTATAACACATTAAACATCTAATGACCAAACAGATTTATTTTGTCACCCTTTAAGAATGCCTGAACTGTAGGTTGGGAGCTGCTTACGCTACATTCTTTTTGCAGAATGACTACTTCTACTTTTGATACAGTACTTTTAAGTATATTTTGCTGATAATACTTTTTTACTTTTACTTTAGCAGAATTTTGATTACCTGTAATTAAGTATTTTTGTTGTACTGCTATTTTTGGCAAAGGGTCTGAGTACTTCTTCTGCCTCTGGTTTGTGTCCAATCCCCACAAACTAGTCTCACATTGCCAGACCTTCCTCCACAGCGCTGCGGAGGAGGGTCTGTCAATTCCACACAGCATTCCGGGATGCAATATTACGAATCCCACTATGGCCACGCCAAGACCCGCCCTTCAATAGCATTTATTGGCCAGGCGTCCATGCTTACGTAAGGTAACGTAACCCCATTTGTACAGGTCCTATCCCTTGACCAATCAGCTATCCTAACCTTAACCACTCAAGGTCAAATGCCTAACCCCAACCAATGGAGCTGCTTGGTAGGGCGGGTCTTGGCGTGGCCATAGTGGGATTCATAATTTTGATTCCGGGATGGGAGAAAAACATGCTCTGATTTATTGGCATTTCCTTAAACCAATCACAATTGTCATGGGCGGCGCAAAGCTCCGCCTGGAGCCGCTGCAAAATAGCCTCGGGAAGAAACTTGTTTTGGTGGAACATGTGTATGTTCAAAAGCTGTTTTAGTCGAGCAACAGAAAACTCAGATTAGACAGATAGTCTAGCTAGCTGTCTCAATTACCCTGCAGAGATCTGAGGAGCAGTTAACCATAGTCCTCATAAATCCACCGGAGTTTAGAATTCCAACACAAAGAAAGTGGAAGGAAAAGGACATCGGCAAAAAGACATGCATCCGGCGGAATTTCCTGCGGCACTGGAGCAATCCCGGAAGTTTTTGTAATGCAAGTCATATTGTTGTAGCCTAAAAATCAGACTGAATTGACATTTGAATTTTTCACTGGGCAGCAATTCAGGCTATTATTGTTGTCCATCTAAAACAAAAAATAATCAACTTGTGTTGCTACAACCATTTTCTAGTACTTTTTTCTTTGTAAAACATTCAGAGGATTGTGCAGCCTTCATGGAGGTATCTGTTCACTGAATGCTTACTAAATAACGTTTTTGTTTTTCTCTCTCAAGTCTGCAGGTTGTTAAAAGCTCCAAATGGCAGCAGTCCAAATGGCAGAGTGTTAAGTAAAAAATCCACTTGAACATGTCATGGGACTCGACATCAGTATACCATTTGTAGCACAGTGATGTTTACCACTCTGATCTCATTACATTACAGGATACCAAGGGGCAAGAGAGGCTGCAGCTTTCGAAGGTCAAACGCTCTCGTTGCTATAAAAAGATGTCCAACTATCGCTGTCTGTCATACGGACTTTCAGTGTTTCTATCATGTCTTATTAGTCATAGTTATGTTTACTTTGCTGTACTGCATAGTATAACCCATCCATCTATCTATCCATCCATCCATCCATCCGGCAGCAGCAGGCTACCAAACATGCTTCTCCCCAGCCACAAACTCCAGCTCCTCCTGGGGGATCCCAAGGCATTCCCAGGCCAGATGGGATATGTAATCCCTCATGAGGTGGGTTTGCCCCGAGGTCCGCAGGGAGGCGTCCAGATCAGATGTTTGAACTCCCTCAACTGGCTTATTTCATTAATGCCAAGGAGCTGCAGTACTCAAAGCTCCATCCAGATGTCTGAGTTCCTCACCTTGTCCCCCCGAGGGCGAGGAGCTCAGATATCCCTTATGCATTTGTGTATGTCTGTGTGTTTGTGTCACACCCACTTGAGAAGCTGAATGAGCAGCTTGGCGTAGCTCTGCATCATATGAGGCTCCAGGTTCGGCAGCGTGACCAACTCATAGAGCAGCTTGATGAAGAGAATGTGGTCCTCTTTACTGAACCTGCGGCCGTACAGCTTCAGAAACCTGAGGGTGGAGGTTAGGAGCATTGTGAGCAGCTGATCACGTCCTGCTTCCTGCAGCTGACCCATATCCTCAGTGCAGTTAGTTAACAGCTTTAGTGGCACGATGTCTCAACATGAAACCTTGACTACCCTCATTGAATCTGAGTTGATGCCAAGTGGACTGAGTGAATTAAAAGAGTCCAGCCGTTATTTAAAGTTACATGATGACCTGATCCTCTCTAAACACTCCTGTGATGCTGATATTTTGGCACTTTATTCCCCTTTTCCTGAAGTGCAATAGACTCTTGAAGACTTAATAATGAAAATAATGAACATTTGGGTTTATAATGGCGACCTGTAAGGAAATGCTGACACGCTGCACAATGTAAATCAAAAATAATTGACATGTAACAGATATTATTGCACATTTCTAAAAAGTACTTGTATAGATTTGTTTTACCTGTTTCAGAGAAGTATTTACGTGACTCTACGCTCATTTTGAGGCTGTGGGTTGTGATCATGTATAATAAATATAAATGAATAAAATACCCTCAAAATGACCTTAGCCTTAGAGTCTAAATAAACTGCTATATAGACCATTATTATGAATCATAAGTGAGTAGCCTAATTCGTTTGCTTGTATCCGGACGACAACCTGGCTTCAACACTTACGAGAAGAGTTTATTGGACCAGAAAGCGACCCCGGGCCACAGCTCTCGGAGTAGGACAGCTCTAGACAGGTTTGCTTTGATTTCCGCCAACAGCTCCGTGGCCTCCCGGTCCAACCGGTCGGAGTACGGCAGCAGGCCGTTATACACGATCTCCTTCTGAGGGATAAACCCTGCCATATCCCCATCCACAGTCATATCCCACTGGCAGTCAGGTCACCTTTCTGTTGTATGCGTAAAGAGGTAAAGAAACCCTGTTCTTCTATCTAATGAATGTTGTGCCTTAGGAGAAGCGCGTCCTTAGAGGACATAATCCGCTGTGTCTATCAAGCAGGCAGGCGATCACAGAGGCAAGTGTGTCACGCTAATTGAGCTGTGTAAAGCCCTGAGCGCGCGGGGGGGCCGGTTCCACACTGACCTGCATCGTCATGCTGCGTCACCTCACAGGTATCCACCTGCTGCCCACGCACAGGGGAGGGAGGGTCGCATTGCTTGTGCACGATAGGAAGTCGAACAAAATGGCTCTGATTTCAGCACCACTGAAGGTAATAAGAGAAGACTTTGATATGCGAAGGCTTTCATGTGTGGGCTCTGGGAAGTGGGCTTGGAGGAAATCTGGAAAGCATGATTCTGGACTACAAATCCCAGAGGCACTAAATGATTGTGTGCGCTGCAAGCTAATCTGCAGAATAATAGAATGATCTGATAACTGAATTCATGCCCTCTCCTGTTCTACTGACCCACAATGACACTTTGTGTCTCTCTCTGAAAAGAAAATAGTTGACTTTTTGTTTCATCGTGCAGCTATAATCAAGCAAATATATGCCTGTGTGATTTGGTTGCATGCCACAGAAGCATTTATTTATACATGTGAAGATGAATAAATTCCTGACAAGTCCCGTTCATGATTTAATGCCAACCCTTTTGGCCTTTGGCACCTTTGTCCCCGAGCTTCTCCATTCTAGGCTTCCATTCTTGAGTTAGCCTACTGTGCAGCCTTCCATGTAAATCCTTTTACTTTAAGCCCATTTAATTATCTGACCACCACATGCTTAAGAGTGGTGCTGCAATTCAGGATATTGTCTGGCCTGCCTATAGCAGTAAGGTTACTGCTCACAGTGGAGAGCTTAATGAAAAGCCCTATGTGCCCTCTTTGAAACTGGTTTCTCTCTATTAACACAGTTGAAGACTGACAGAGTCACAAACTTTGAGAGAGATCCCAGAACAGAATGTGCCTTCCACAATGGCATATCAATCCAAGAATATCACGCTAGACTTAGTCAAGCAATCTCACCCAAGTCTTTAACTTTTTATATCCCTCAGATCGTAATACCTTTGGGCTTTTTCTGCTTCTCAGAGTGGTGACAGCACCTGCTTTCACTGTTTCCAGCGTTGAACCACTTCCAGGAGGAAACAGAGTGTCTGTTCCTATTTGTTTTTTTGTCGTGATGTTTCTAGGTATTTGGATATAGAGTTGGTGTTTGAATGGGCACAGGCACTTGCATGTGTGCGCATGCATGTGTGCACACATCTGTGAGATTCATTATTCCACAAGTGGAGTCTACAGATGGAAAAAATGATTCAGGATGATGATGCCTCTTTGACTCAGCAGGGAGAAGACCAAAGAGAGAGAGTGAGAGAGAGAAGTGGGGGGGAGGAAAGCAATGGAGGAAAAAGAGAAAGAGATGATGGTCCCAGTGTGAGGACTGTAGATGTTTTTGAATCCCATCAGCTTGCTCATCTTTTGCAGTCATCAAGAAATACACACACACACTCTCACACACACACACACACACACACACACACACACACACACACACACACACACACACACACCAAGCTTCTCATTTTCACCAAGATTTATGGTGAAGCCAGTTTTCTCGCTCCTAAAATATTGGAAAAACTCAGGCAGCCAATAAGTGTGTGTGTGTGTGTGTGTGTGTGTGTGTGTGTGTGTCTCAGTTTGGAGAGTAAAGAGTGTAAATGATGTGTCTGGGAAACCTGCATCGGGACGTCAACACACACACACACACACACACACACACACACACACACACACACACGCACACACGCAAGTTTCTTCCATCCAGCTGGGTTTCTTGCTGGGAGATATGCAGCTTCATCGCCAGACAGACGGGTAATATATGGCTCCCGCTCCTGCCTCACACACAGACACACACACATACACAGACACACACACGCACACAAACTCTCAAACAAATACCTAACCACATTAGAACTTTCTACAGAACTAAACAGAGCTGTCTGTATGTTGTTCACTCAGATTTCACGCTCAGCAACCTCTTCCCTATTTCTTTTGGACAACACATTACTGACGAAGCTGTGCTGATAAGCCTCGGTCTGTTAGGAAGAAAGGAAACAAGGAGACAAGGAAGTAAGGACTACGACGAGGAGACAGACATTCCATTACAGTCCCTGTGGAGCTGCAGCGGGGATGAGCCTACCAGCCGTGGTTTCTAATCGTGGAGAAAGGCTGAACAGCAAGGAGTACGCAGGTATGCAAGGTTAATTCCCTCTTTATCTTCCTCTTCTTCTTCTTATATCTCCTCGGCAGCAGTCCTGCTTGTATTGTAGCAGTATAGGTGCTATATTTTACAGTGACTGCATATGTAATTTATGTGTGAACAGGAATGAGCCCGCTGGGAGGTTTCCCCTGGCTTTGGATATTCCTCTATGCAGCAGCTGTGTGTGCAGGTACCACACGTGCATTTGCTCACTGACACACATAATATTACCTGCATTCAAATACATGCACAAATACAGTTTCTTCACTACTTTTTCTCCATTACCTCAAGTATAAAATCTAGCACAGAACACACACACACACTTGTGCCTCCTGTACAGGTGTGGGTGGGGCAAAGGTGGACAATGTGTCGTCAGAAGTCTGTCGCTATCCATGTGAGGATCTGGTGGGCTTGCTCACTGAGATCCAAGGCCTGCGTATTGTGACCAGCAACCTGCTTGAAGACCTGGAGAGAGTAGTAAGACACACATATAAGATACTTATTGTACATGTATCATCTGCATAGTGGCATTTGTTTGTTGTGCTTAACTCTCTGATGCTACGGTTATTTTGATTTGGCATGTGCAAGAAATTGGATTGTAGATGAAAAATATATTTTTTTTTAGAAACTATTACTACTAAAATTATTTTTCTTTTCTTTAAAAAGCATTTTAAACACATGAAATTGTCCATCAGTAAACCATTGTAAAATTATTTTGTACTCATTTCTTAGTGATTAGAATAATCAAATGGAGACAATTACCAAAAATCTACCAGCGTCTGCAATGTTCTTTGAATTGTATTTGATGGGGCTGAGTTTTATGGGAAATTTGTGTGACAAACTCAACCGAGAGTAGATCTTCTTCCAGTGCAAATGGAACAAGCGGCAACATACTTTTTACTGGCAGGCAGCACTGTGGTTTGTGGCAAATGTCTTGGTAATTTTGTGTGTGGGTGGGGGGGGACAAGCAAAAAGAATACCATCAGTGTTAAAATGTTGACTACTAATCAACTCAACCACCATTCTAGCCTAATTCAACAGGTCTCTGTGTATATACGTACAGGTATATATATATATAAATGTAGTTCTGATAATAATTTTAATGTTTTGAAAATGCTACATGTATGTATTTGTATTCTCAGTCAAAAGAAAATGAAGAGATGCGAATATCTTTGACTGAGCTGAGCAACAGCAGCAGCAGCAGCAGCAGCAACAGAAACGGCAGCAGCAACCGCAGGGGTAGCAGCAAAATCAACAACAGAAACAGCAGCCACAGCAGCAGCAATGGCAACAGCAGCAGCAGCAGCAATGGCAGCAGCGGCAACGGCAGCCTCAACGGCAGCAGCAATGGCCGCAGCAGCAGCAGCAATGGCCGCCGCAGCAGCAGCAGCAGCAGCAGCAGCAGCAGCAGCAATGGCCGCAGCAGCAGCAGCAATGGCAGCAGCAGCAGCGGAAGCGGCAGCAGCAGCCTCAACGGTAGCAGCAGTGGCAACAGCAGCAGCAATGGCAGCAGCGGCAGCGGCAGCCGCAGCCTCAACAGTAGCAGCAATGGCAACAGCAGCAGCCGTGGCAGCGGTGATGTCAATGATCTTGACAGAGACGGAGAGGTCTGGTGTATGCAGGATGGACGAGTGTTCGAGCAGGGGGAGGATTGGGAGGTTGACAGCTGCACGTCCTGTGGTTGCCAGGTTAGTGTTGAACAAGTATAATGTAATCTAAAATATTAGCAGTGAGGTGTTTCCTGGGAGAGTACCATGCAAGTGTCATTGATAGACAGCACACTGAAGTTAGATTAGGGTAAGGTAAATCTTTTTACACTGCAATCACTTCGGTAATTCTTTTTTGTATGTAGCCAAGAGCAGTTTTTAAGTCCAGTTAGTCTCAAGTCCTCATTAAGTCTGACTCAAGTCCAAGTCTCTGTTTGTTATTTTGTTTCATTTACTTAAATGTATAATGTCTCTGGACTTTGAGTTTTAACTTTTACATGTAAAAACCTGGAACCAAAAAAGTCCAAGAATCCTACAGTTCTAATGTAGATGTGGAAGATTGATACCACTTTCAGATAGGAGATTGGCATCGCTTTTCTCATCTAACTCTCAGCAAGACAGCAAATAAACATATTTTTCAAAATTCCTTTGAAATGTACTAACCAGTTGGGGAGTTACTTTACTGTGAGTTTCACTTGTAACCAATGTGGTTTCATTTATTTCCAAAATGCCTTTGTTAGTCTCCTATATTTCATGCTTGCGTCACCCTCCTCTCTGAGTCTGTTTCTCTTTATTCAATATCATTAGTTTTGTCAAGGATGGATTGGGGTAGTAGCCAAACTTATTATGAGTCATGGCAGCATGCCATTCCTCCGCATTTAGCAAAACATCCAGCTCAAACTAACATGGTTTGACTAACAATATTGTTGAAAATGCTGTGTGCGTATCTTCCTCACCTTGTGTAGGATGGAAAGGTGGTGTGTCAGCAGGTGTCTTGTCCTCCCGTATCCTGCATCCATCCTTCCTTTATCGATGGAACGTGCTGTCCTGTCTGTCTCAGTGAGTTTGGTTTGTGTGCAACTATGATTTAGGGTTGAAAATGTGTGTTGTGATCACATCATTTCATAAAGGTATACCAACAGTGTATGTGTGTATGTATATAAAGATAATGAAGATGGCTGGTCCCCGTGGTCTGAGTGGACGCACTGTTCGGTCTCCTGTGGACGTGGAGGGCAGCAAAGGGGTCGCTCCTGCAATGGCATCATGCCGTCCTGTGCCGGCCCGTCAGTCCAAACCCGCAGCTGCATGCTGATGAAGTGTGACAACAAGGGTAGGACATCACACTGCATGTCTGATCCGGCCATTAATTAATTTTTTGGGATTGATTGGCCGGTCCAAGAGAACAAATTAACCAAAGAGCCATTCCACCAAAAAGCCATTCCACCAAAGAGCGAAAAGTATGGAACTTCAGATAAATGGATTTTAGAGATTGTAATCATAATTGGAAACATGTTTTAGTAGTTCTGTAAATGTGTACACAGTGTGGAGCTGTGGTGGTGGTCTGTGTTGAATTCTACTCAGAGACTGTTCCAGGCTACTGTACCAACAAAAATTGACTTTATACAATGTTTATGTGCTTGTTTCATGTATAGTACATCCTAATGGGAACTGGGGCCTTTGGTCTCCTTGGTCTGGGTGTACAACCACATGTGGAGAAGGCAACATCACACGGGTTCGTCTCTGCAAAAAACCTCCAGCACAGAAGGGAGGCAGAGGGTGCACGGGCAGTGCCAAGGAGACACAATCTTGCAACAATACACTCTGCCCCAGTAAGTATATACCAGTGCACATACAGACTGCACTGTAGATGGCTTACAGGTAAATTATGTGTTTGTGTGTAGTTGCTGGAGGCTGGACAAGCTGGACGGAATGGTCTCTGTGCTCAGAGTCCTGTGGTGGAGGTCTTAAGAGTCGCCAGCGGGAGTGTTTGAACCCCGCCCCTCAGCACGGTGGGAAGCCTTGTGCCGGAGACGCTGTGGACTATGAAGCATGTAACAAACAACCATGTCCTATAGGTAAACCTGAACCCTGCCCACAAACCTCAGGCTATAGGTGTATCTTAACTGTGTAAGCAGATATTATCCTATAAGTAGGCTAAGCCTCACATCCATGTGTAAACCTTATTCCTTTTTTATTTGATGAAACATATGTTTAAACAATAGAGGATTAAAAGACAATTTCCTACAGCCTTTATTCAATTATTGAGGCTTAGGACGGAACAGACAAATTACTCAAATATAAATATCCATTGACTCTTGATCTTGGACTATTTGCTTTGTGACTCTGTGTGAAAGACTCATTGCCTTTATATGCACGTTTGTGTTTTCAGATACATGTTTGTTTTCAAATCCATGTTTTCCTGGAGTGGTGTGCACATCACATAGCGATGGATCATGGGAGTGTGGACGTTGTCCGTTGGGTTTAAATGGCAATGGCACTCACTGTGAAGATGAGAACGAGGTAATACCGACACATCAGTGCTCATGCTCATTTAAACTCCTAACCTCTCTGGCCTAGTTTGACAACATCTGCCATATGCACTGTGACACTTAAGAAGGGTTGTACACCTGACCAGATCCAGAAAGTTTCTCTCTGGTCCTGCATGATCACCTTTGCACTTTATGCAGGTTGCAGAAGCTATAAGTTTAACCTCCAGCTTGTAATTGAAGGCACCGTCATCTGACATCATGCCAACCTCTAAATAAATAAATGTGTTCCTGTACACATCACCTGTCAAACCTTTATATTTACTGTTTGTGTTTGATATGCGGAACATGGTTAATCCCTCTATCTCTGCAGTGTGAAGTGGAGAATGTGTGTGTCACAGAGTGTGTAAACACAGACCCTGGCTTCTACTGTCTGCCCTGTCCTCCTCGCCATAAAGGCACCCAGCCGTACGGCCTTGGACTGGAGATGGCCCAGAAAACCAGGCAGGCATGTGTTACCCTCTTTAAATAAACATTTTCTACTTTCCTCGCTTTAAACCTCAATCATAACCATAATCAAATGTTGTTGTTAGGTGTGTGATCCATACAATCCTTGCAAAGACAACACACACACCTGCCACAAGTATGCTGAGTGTAAGTACCTGGGCCTGGCGTCTGAGGTTTTGTACAAGTGTGTGTGTGCTGTCGGGTTCGCGGGCGACGGCTTCCTGTGTGGTGAAGACTCTGATCTGGATGGCTGGCCCAACAGCAAATTAACCTGCAAGCAGAATGCAACCTATCGCTGTCAAAAGGTAAAAGAATAAAAAGTGTAATCTTGATTGGCTGGCAGTGTTCTATTTGGATGGGATTTCACTAAACAGAGCTGTAATTGGCTGCAGGATAACTGCCCCATGCTACCAAACTCTGGACAGGAAGACCTGGACAAGGACGGACAGGGAGATGCCTGTGATCCTGATGACGACAATGATGACATCATAGATGAGAGGGTGAGACTGTGGCCTCAGACATAGATTAACTTTAAGGATACCATGACAGAAATCAGGCCAATATCCACATCCCCTGTGTGTGTATGTATGAACTAATGTGTGTGTGTGTGTGTGTGTGTGTGTGTGTGTGTGTGTGTGTATTTGGTATAGGACAACTGCCCGCTGGTGTACAACCCTCGGCAGTTTGACTCTGACAGAGACGGGGTCGGGGACCGCTGTGACAACTGTCCGTTTGATAGCAACCCGCTACAGACTGACACTGATGACAATGGAGAGGGAGACGCCTGCAGCATTGACATTGATGGAGATGGTAGTAGCTACTCACTACACCAGGCCTGGAACTTGCTGTTACTTATCCTAGTTTTTCAGTTTTATTAGAGAACTCCCTATGTATGTTAAGTTCAAAAGTTGGGTTTATTTTCCCAAAAAAGATTCAACAAATAACTGAAGGCAACTGAATTAAAGGTGCTGTAGGTAGGATTGTGAAGATCTCGGACTTAGCCCGAAAATTTGTACATCGACAACTTCTCAGTCCCTCCCCCCTTTCTGCTAAAGCCCAAACAGTCTCCTAAGCCCCTCCCCCCACAAGGGAGAGCTGTGCACGATAGAACGCCTGTGAAGAGGGGGGAAGGGGAGGAAACCTATCTGCAGCTTGTGCGCAGAGAAGGGGGAGGGGAGGACGTTATGAAATGCGTGTGCCTGAGCAGTGATTGACACGCAGTTAGAGACCCCCCCCCCCAGCCCTGATTGGTGGATCTGAACAGGGAGGGGTGGATTTTTGCAAATCGCACTACAGATTTTTTTTTTAAATTACCTGCTTCATGTGGTTCTACTGGAACATAGGGTCAGTTTCAGCAAATATGACAGAAAGTTAGTTTTATAAGTCTTACCTACTTCATCTTTAAGTTAGAGTGTCCTTAATAAAAGAGGTCAACAAAACATAACTCATAACTAAGATGTTAACTCAACTAGCAGACCTCCCAGAATGAGACATTAATACTGGCTGTTAAAACCAATAAACACACACAGGGGAGGACATACAGGAACAGGAAGATAGACAATAACTAAAACTTAACACAAAGAAGGGGGAAACAAACGCGACTCATAGCGCTTTTCTTAGTGGCCGAAATTGGTGAAGGATGAACATGACGTTGCTTCGTATTTCTGGGCGAAGTGTCCTGGGGTACGTCAAAGATTTTTCACAGATTTTGTTGGGGTTTAGACTAGGACCCATTAATCTTTGGAAAAAGGAAAATAAATTCTGTGGTAATGAGCACTACAGACTGGGAGCAGGATCAATTCAAAGTGGATTCAGTGTTGAGTTACTTTTTACATATGGATCAAATTACATTTACCCAAACATGGTCCGGATATATATTGGTTGCCGTGTAATAAAAGAGTAGAAGCCACACAATATGCAATTCATCTGCTGTGTGTTTGTGTGTGTGTCTCTTACTCCAGAGGTTTTGAATGATCGTGACAACTGTCCCTTAGTCTACAACACTGATCAGAGGGACACAGACCTGGATGGTGTTGGAGACCAGTGTGACAACTGTCCCCTTCTACACAACCCACTGCAGGTTCCTGAAAAACACAAATGCTTAAAAGCAGACATGTATATTGATGGTGGCAGCGGAGTTGCCTCACAGAACATCTGGTATGGGTTGCACAATCTAACACAGGGATCAAAGAAAGCTGTTCTAACAATTTATTAGTGGCAATCAATCAGGTGGATTCCAAACTTTTTTTTAATACATGAAAAGGAAATCTTGGAAGTCTGTGCAGGGTTTTAGTGGTGGAGGTAAAACTAAGCATAGAGACTTTTTATTTAACACTATTTAAACATATCGTGTGTTTGTGTGTGTGTGTGTGTGTGTGTGTGCGCAGCTTGACTCTGACAGTGACCTGGTGGGGGACATGTGCGACGACAACGACGACATCGATGAGGACGGCCTCCAAAACTCTCTTGACAACTGTCCATACATTGCCAATAGCAACCAGGCCGACCATGATAAGGACGGGAAGGGTGACGTCTGTGACCATGACGACGACAACGACGGTATCCCTGACGACCGGGACAACTGCAGACTAGTGCCCAACAGGGACCAGCTGGACTCTGATGGTGGGTGTTGCTACGTTTTTTCAAACTTTTAGGCAGCACATAGGTCTTCTCAAAACAAACAAAAAAAGGTGTCAGCTATAGCGATTTAAACCTAATCTGCTGAAAATCCATCTGTTGAACTGAGAATATCTCTAACATCACAATACAAATGTGAAAGGTTGTGTCAAATGCTGATTAATTTGCTGTCAAACGTGAAAGATATTTTCGACAATTTACGATAAATAGATTTTGCAGTCATCCAGTAAAATCAGTTAAGTATGTTTCCAGTGATCCAGGTCATGTTGGACATCAACTGTTTATGGCTCTCAGTCCTGTGATTAATCATAAATAAAAGATTATTTAATCTATCCACAATCATACAGGACTTTCTCAATACATTTGCACATTATCTCTTATTATTCTCTCTTTTATGTTTTATTCTTGGCAAAAATGAATCCAGGAAATCACATCATTGCATTTTCTCTCCTTATTCCTCCCTCTTGCAGGTGATGGGAGCGGAGATGCATGCTTTGATGACTTTGACAATGACAGTATTCCAGATGCGCTGGATCCATGTCCGCTGAACCAGGATATCGGGTCTACAGACTTCAGGAAGTTTCAGGTTGTTTTGTTGGACCCTAAAGGCACCACGCAGTCGGACCCTCTCTGGGTGATCCGCAGCCAAGGCACGGAGCTGATGCAGACGGCCAACTCAGACCCTGGCATCGCTTTAGGTGAGATTAACTATAAAAAGTGAATCAGTAAATCCAGAAAGTATATATAAATCATGTAACTTTCTTTAAACAGGATATGACAAGTTCAGCGCGGTGGACTTCAGCGTGACACTTTATGTGAATACCAACCGAGATGACGACTACGCAGGCATTGTTTTCGCCTACCAGTCCAGTCGACGCTTCTATGTTGTCATGTGGAAACAGGTGAGGTTTAAATGCAGACTTGATGAGAACTCCTTTCTGGCTTCACTAATGGTAGTAGCAATCTAACCTAAATTGCCATTTAAAACCTGTAATTTGTGGTTTGAATCAAAAGTTATATCCAACTTTATACATCATATACATCTCCTTAACCATAATGTCCTTTATGTATCTTTATGTAACATTTACTCACTTTTGTCTGTATGTTTCTATGAGAGCAGGTGTCTCAGGCCTACTGGGAGAAAAAGCCATTTAAAGCTTTTGCCACAGCTGGAGTCTCGATCAAACTGGTCAACTCCACCACGGGACCGGGAGAGTATCTACGCAATGCCCTGTGGCACACCGGAAACAACAGACACCAGGCATGAATCAGTGACTTTATGTCTTTGTCTCTTTATATTCTGCTTGTCTTGTTATTCTGCTACCTTTCTTATTCGAACAGATAAACAACCTTAGACCACCAGCACAGTAAAGATCAGATATTCCCCAAAGAAAATGTCTCCACCCTGACTTGTGTGTGTGTGTGTGTGTGTGTGTGTGTGTTTAGGTCAAAACATTGTGGCATGACCCCAATAAAATTGGCTGGAAGGCCTACACAGCCTACCGCATACACCTTATCCACAGACCCAAGACTGGGTTCATCAGGTACAAAGACTTCAAGTCATCATATAAAGTGTCATTTTTTATCACTGTATTCAAGCAAGACTCTTGAACAAGAATAACCCCAGAATAAGAAAATAATCATTTGTGAGGAAGTGACTCTTTTCCCTTTTCTTATTATTATCTGGAAAACATTGCTCTGGTGATACAGTAGTTATATCTATTTCTTTAGGCAAGGATAGTCACAAACAGGATATAAACCTGTAGATGTACTGAGTTTAAGCATTTGTTTGCTTTGCTGCATTGCATGCCTTCTTCGGAGCCTGGATATTTTTATGTTGAGCTGTCATAAACCACAGCTGAATTATGATCATGGAAATCACCCAACTTTTAAAGATTTGTGGACTTCCTTAGAGAAACCCTCTGCATTAGCAGTAACGTTTACATTCAAAACATGTGATATTATTGGCTTGGGCTTTAAATGACCATACCAGTGTTTCAGCCCATTCATCACAAATACATAATTTGTCTGTATTGTTTTAAGATTTACGAATCTTACGATCATCTGTGTTAAGTTTTGTGAAACATGACTGGTTTGCACAAATTCAGTGCAGACTTTTCAAATCAGTCTGCTTTTACGTGTGTGTATGTGAAGCGGTATAACCTCGACAACAGTAAAAACAGACATGATTCTCTCGGATCACCAATTAAAAGCAGGTTTTCCTGTAAGAGTCTCAACTCTTATGGAAGAAAATGTGCCAAAAGCACTGGTGTGGACCTTTTTAAATCAGACCTTGAGGCTCAGTCAGTACAAGTTCAAAAAATTTAGGTTTTAGTGGAACAACAATCTGTGGCACATTTTTGAAGAAGAAAATCACCCACAGATGTGCTTAGACTCGTGAACCTGCCACATCTACTTCTAGTTAGTTGTGCTTCACGCTAATGGACTTTCAGAAAAATAAAAATACCCCGGGCAATGTGTTACTGTGGTTGGTGCTGTTTGTGCAGATAGAGAAACAACATCAGTGCTATAGCGAGGTTTTCGAGATGAACAAACTGAGGGGAAAGAGAACAAAATGGTGATGTGCACAGCCCATTTGTTCAAATGATAAAAATACTAAGGCTCTCTTAGAAAATAAAAGCAATGGCTGTGTTGCATTCTGGCTACTGACTGATTGTAAGAGAACTGTACGCTTATTGTACGTGAGACTGAAAAGACGCTCCTGCCCTTTGATTGCGAAGGACAAACATCAACAACACACATTGGTATTTTAATAGTTGCTACGAAGCTCTGTTGAAACTGCTTTAAATATAGCTCTATTTGACGTCATGTCCTCAGTTTTGTTCAGGAATAAATGGTAAAATACAAACATGGAAAAATATAACAAGATGTACTTAGTGACTGATTTCTAACTCTCAGGTACCCACAGTTATAGGTGGTCTGCATCTGTAGTAAAATATGATAAATGCTGTGTATGATTAGGTTTGTTTTGTTGTGCTACAGGGTGGTGGTGTACGAGGGCAGGGAGATTTTATCTGACTCTGGGGCGGTGTATGAACACACCCTGGCTGGAGGCAGACTGGGGCTGTTTGTCTTCTCTCAGGAACATGTCCTCTTCTCAGACCTCAAATATGAGTGCAGAGGTAAGATATCTCCGTTAAAACGTGTGTCCTGACTACTGATCAGTGGTGGAAAAAGTACTCTGATCCATTACTTAAGTAAAAGTGCCAATACACCAATGTAAAAGGACTCCATTACAAGTAAAAGTATTGCATCAAAATCCTACTCAAGAAAAAGTTTGTATTAGCAGCAAAATATACTTCTCAAATGTATATGAAACTTTTAGACTTTTCTCTAATATTTGCTTTTTTTTGTGAAATATTGGATAATTTCACCTCTTTGGGCCTTTGAACAGTTATTTAAATGAAATTATCTGAGAAGTTCATAAGGGAAATCTCTTTTCGATAGCACTGATAACAACTCATATCTGAAATGTGACAAGAGGCCCTAGACACTTTTTTGTAAGAGATCACAAGACAAAAAGGTTGGGAACCACTGGTTTGATCTTTAACACTGTGTTGTATTTTATAAGCTCATCGTGTCTGTCTTATGTCAGATATTAATCTCTAACTATACCTAAAAGTAGTGGAGTAAAAAGTGCAAAATTACTCTTTGAATTGTAGTGAAGTAGAAGTATAAAAGATCATACAATGAAAATACTCAAGGACAGTACTTGAGTAAATGTACTTTCTACTTTTCACTGTGCCTCTGTCCTCCAGTATTTAAAAATCTGTTCCTCTCATAAAAGGTGTGTGTGTAATATCTGTGACCTGTTCTTCTTTATTTCCTCTTCAGATAACTGAACTATTCTGCTGGAATATTAAGGAATATCTTCAACCTCCCACCAGAGATCCACATCAATTCCTGTTAAAACAAATTCTTAATACAACTGAGAGAGGGAGAGCATCAGGTCACTAATTAATAGTCTAGGCTGCTTTATCCAGCCAAGACTATCCACTAGTGACTATGATCTATCTATCAGCTTTTTATGCGACGGTATTGATTTCAGGCTGTCTCAATTCGCTGTATATTACTGACTCAGCATCTCTAATGACTGCAACTTCTTGTTGTTTCTCATTTGCTTTTTGCTAATGGTTGTAAATAATTATTTATTGCCAGATAGAAAGGGAGAGAAGGTAGAATAAATTGATGATGGAGTAAGTAAAGAAGCACCATGCAAATGTCTGGTAACTTTTTTTTTCTTTTTTTTTTCAAATTGTTTTTCTTTTCTGATGATGGCTGTAGCTATTACACGTACAATTGTGGAAACGTGGTCTCCAGCGCCCTTTAGTGGTGAAAGTAATAATTACAAATAATGAGTGGGCGAGAAAGGAACAAAAGCTGACAAAGGTTAGGCCTACTTGAGGTTGGTAAAGTAATTTATTTAAGTAGTATTAATAGCCTTTAGAAATACTCCATATTCAAACTTAAGTCAGTAAGTAGTATCAACAAATATCATATACTGGCAATATATATCATTATAAAGCACAGAAAGGCCCCTGCCAGTGTTTTGTTTGTAAAATATTAAAGGCTAACTTGTAACCTCAGCTCTTAGATAAATGTAGTGGAGTAAAAACTACAGTAATTCCCTCTGTAATGCAATGAGTGGAAGAACATGGAAATACTCATACACATAGTAAAGTCCAAGTATCTAAACTTTTAGTGCAGTACTTTAGTAGTTACTGTACTTTCCACCATCAGGTAAAGTATAACAATGTAATGGATTGTTTCTTAATTAATAACACTGGATTAATGAAAGAAATAGAAAGGAGGCTATATGTCAGGGAAATATGTAGCCAACATCCCTTAAAAAAATGTATTCATTCATTTTCTTGTTTTGTTTTAGTGATCTTGTCTCGTCAGCTCTATTTCTTCAGTCTCTTACATCCTTTTTATTTGTCTGTTTTGTGTAACTGTGTTTTTACATTAATAAATCGGTGTCTCCAAAGAGAGCAAATGTTTAGGCTGAAGGAAGAAATCAATTGTAATGACTCGAAACACTGAACCTGTCAAACCGGTTGGAGAGGACGGTGTAGAAAGACGCACGCACTCACACACCTGGTGCGGTGAATGAGTGACGTCAGCACTGAGGTGAAGAACAAGGAAGACGAGTCCATCCACCGGGTATAGAGGACAGAAGTCATAACCAAAATAAAGAGGCTTTCTGTGTAGTTATTGAAGCGTAATTTGTTGATAAACTAAGTGCCGTTAACTGTAAGGTGAGTGGAGGAATGGTCCG
Source organism: Sander vitreus (assembly GCF_031162955.1). Lineage (NCBI taxonomy): Eukaryota > Metazoa > Chordata > Actinopteri > Perciformes > Percidae > Sander > Sander vitreus. The sequence goes on from NC_135875.1 coordinate 8,962,493, forward strand.
CAGCTGTACCTCCGGCTGGTGCGCTCGGTTTGTGGAGCGACACCAGTCAGCGCTGAATTTTGCGCTGCTGGTTGTTGGTTACATCCTTTACCTCCTGATCGGCGCCGGGATCTTTTCCGCCATCGAGCTACGCTACGAGCAGGAGCTCCGTCAGGAGCTGAAAGCGGCGCAGCAGGACTTCCTGAGCAACAACCCCTGTGTGTCCCAAGAGCGCCTCAACGAGCTTCTGGCCCGCGCGCTAGAGGCCAGTAAGTATGGAGTGTCCGTGCTGGATAACGACACCGAGCGAAACTGGGACTTTGTGTCCTCCCTGTTCTTCACCAGCACCGTGCTGACCACCACAGGTGAGGCCCGGGGACACTAAGCTGCGGTCATTCTTGTCATTTGGTAGCACTTTTTTTTTCTTTTTTTTTTTTTTCAAAATTCAGAATTCAAGCTTTATAAAGGCTTTTCTTTGATGCAACTAATGTTTTAAGGTATATGAAAACACTCTGCTTTGAATAATAATTTGTCTTATGTTTTTTTTTTTTCTAATTCAATAAGCTTCTTTTAAATTTCTAAAATTACAGCTACTCCCTCTCCAGAATCTACAAACATGCATCCCCCCCCCACCCCCTTTTTCTCTCCCCCTAGGAGGCTGTAACTCCCGACTTGATGGTATACAAGACAGTGTGAAACACATACGTATTTATTAATGGGGTCACCAACATCTACTGTAGAACTGCAATATTAGAAAATAAGGATACTTTCCCCCTTCAGCAGATGAATGTGAAAGCAGGCTTTTAGTGTCAAACTCTGCACATATCATTCTGCACAGTGAAGGTCAAACAGCCAAGCAAAACACATTTTTGAGTAGAGGCAGACTTTAATAAACCAAATGTCCTATTTTATATATCAGTTACAGAAAAGCCGTACATTACAACAACCATTGATTTGCCAGTTTTGTGAAGAATCCCTCTGGCTGGCTGGTTTATCTTTATTTGGTAATATTGCAGTTCTAGATGTTGGTAACCCAACATCTTGGTCTTGTGAACCAGTGTGCTAGTGGAGGCCAAAAACCTGCTAGATTATTTTTCATTACTCGTAATCAAAGTTGTACTTATTAGTGGCTCGTAGCAGCTTTTCACAGAATTAGTAAATTATTTATAAATAAAGTTAGAGTCTAGGATCAAACGTGTCTTTCAAAAGAAGATACTTATATTGCTGTTGAAGGAGCCTCTGTCTGTCTTTCCTTCTAACTAATTATTGTTATGTGTGTAGAGCTTCCCAGGGTCTAAGCTGCTCCTGGAGAAGAATCTCACCTCTAATTACACCCTTGTAATTAAGGCTGTGCTGCATGTGTGGTTGTGTTTTTTTTAGGTTATGGCCATACTGTTCCTCTCTCAGATGAAGGGAAGGCCTTCTGTATTTTCTACGCCCTCTTTGGCATCCCTGTTACCCTCTTCTTCCTCACTGTTGCGGTGGAGAGAATCATGGTCCTGGTGACTCGACGTCCAGTGTCCTATTTCCACCGTCGATGGGCCATGTCCAAATCGAAGTTAGGCGCCATACATGCTACCTGCCTAGCCATCATTATGGCCCTGATCTTCCTCATCATCCCTGCGTGGATCTTGTTCAGTATAGAGAAAGACTGGAACTTTCTGGAGTCTCTGTATTTCTGTTTCATCTCTCTGACGACCATTGGCCTCGGGGATTATATCCCTGGAGAGGCCAGGAATAAAGAGAACAACCCACACCCACAGCTCTACAGGTTTTCTATTACAGGTGAGATGGTGGCTGAATATACTTCCATTGCTGCCAGGTGGAAGCCTTTTATCTCCAAAAAAAACACTTAATCCATTAACTCATCAAAAAAACAAACAAAGCATTACTTATTTGTGTATCAATGTCCCAATTAGAATAAGTCCATGAGCTATAACCTGTTTAACCAAGCCAAACACACAGTACAGCTAAGGCAAATGGGAATGTCATTAGTTTTGCAGGAATTTGGGCAAAAACCAAAGTAATGGACTGATTGAAATGTTGACTGGATTATGGTGCTAGACAAAAAGTCAGGGGATCACCAAAATTTCATGAGATTGTGGAATAACAGACTTTCCACGCTGGGAACCACTGCTGCAGAGGACCTGCATGTGATCACTTAACTGAGATCTAAACAACAATCAGAAAACAGTTTCACAATATGTGCATAAGAGGATCGTCATGTTTATACACCATTTACCATTTGCTTTTCTGTTTGACAAGATTAAACAAAGCAGTGACTATTAGTGACTACACCCTTTATTTATCCTCCAAACTTTGATTTGATCTTATTAGTCACATTGTATTTAATTGTGTGTGTGTGTGTGTGTGTGTGTGTGTGTGTGTGTGTGTGTTTGCTCTCCCAGTCTACTTGGTGCTGGGCTTGGTGTTTGTCCTGGTGGTGCTGGAGACGTGTTGCGAGCTTCCTCAGATGAGACGCCTCAGACAGAGGTTCTACCAAGAAAGGGTTCGGGAGCTGGACTCCGAGACCACCAACATCATCGAGCGGGATCACATGAGCGACCAGCAGAGCAACCCTTTGGATCACGTGACAGATCACCTACCAGTCATCCCTTCTGTGTCAGAACAGGCTGCGTCTTTACAGCAGGATGGGAAGTCAATGCCTTACACCCCAGTATCAGAATCTGCTGTTGACAGCAAACTGAGATGACAGATTGTCTGGAAAACATTGTCTTTGAGGGACTGATTTATTTTGTGCTCCATCTGTGACTGCTCAGGACATACTGGCTTTGACCTCTAAATGTGTATGTATATGAGGAGCTTGTGTATACAGTATCTACATGTAAGCTGGGTTACTTAATCACTTAAAATGGCTTTCTGCCATTGCCAACACCAACTGACATTTGTGGCGTAATAGCAGGAACCACCCACAGACTATCAGGATGGCATTGTTTTCTTGTTCTCCCCTGTAGCTCCATTCCCTGCAAGAGCGAGATCTGTGACACAGAGGAAGGGCTGGGCTCCCAAACAGAGGGAAGCCCTACAAGGTTCAACTTCCTGCCAATGTCTTGATGCCGTAATTCCAAAGTGGAACAGTTTGCTCTAGAGGATTTCACATCCGCTCTTAGCACTTTATATAACCAATGGTGGTATTTGCATAGGAAATTTGCCTTCTTGGAAGTAGTATAGCAGTACCAGGGGAATTAGGCGTACTATCAGTTGGCCTACTGCAAATTATGTGAAAATTATTGTAAGAACAAGATAATTTATTTGAATAACAAAGTAATAGAAACCTGTTAATTATAACGCAATACAGTTCAGCAGCACCACAAACTGCAGTCTCCATAATGACCATACCATTGAATCAACACCTCTCTAAAAGAATTTCAACAAAAACTGAACACTGTTACTTTCATGAAGGTAGGATTTAATGCAGAACCGTTGTATTAGAGTGCATTAGTTCCAGTTAGATGTACCTAATAAACTGGCAACTGAATGTACTGTATTTCAATTGGGTAATCATTCTACAATGCATGGCCTCTCACCACTAGAGGGCAGCACTTTAATTTTCTTTACAAAAGAGATTTACTTTTGTTACAGGAATGTATCTTTCATGCTGCTCAGGGGAGATCCTTAAAAGCACAACTGTGCAATAATGTGTCATTGTTACAACTGAGGGTGAGGGAGCATGTTTTTATTATCCATTTTATTCACAAAACTATTATTATTAAACTGCAAAAGAAAGGGGGTAAAAATCACAAGAATCAAAATATAACCTGGCTTCCAAAGATCATTTTGCTGCCTGTTTTCATTGTCATTTTTCAGGATTATGGGTTTTAATCAAGAGACGAACATACCACAAGAATGGTATTTAAAAAAAATAAATACAAATCCAATTAGCTTTGTGGATAAAGTGTAAATAAATCATGTAACCTTTAACTTGTTTTTATTGAGTATTTATTTACAAATTACAAGCGATTCAAACATTTTATATAAACCTGGGTTATTTTATTTATACAGTATCATATTCACATCATATGTCAAGACACATACATGGATACTGATGTGGGCACACACATTCAAGTGCACATTCAAATTCGAACATACACACAAACACAGAAACTGTCATTTAACCAAAGAAGCAAATTCCCTCTTTAGAAAGAATAGAGAAAGTATTTGTCCTTCTGAAATATCCTTTTATCTGCATGAGCTGCAGGGCTGTTGATGTGCTGCAGATGTTGAAACTTTGACCTCCCCACAAAAACAGCAAAGTGTAAAGTTGACTATTATATTCACAAAATGATAGAATAGTCCACACCAACAGACTCAGAAGCCCTTACATACATTCCCTTCCTCACCGGCACATATACATGCATCTTTGTGTGTATATGTTTATACAATTTGTGGCTGTTTGGAGCAGCGAGGCCAGAGAGGGTGCAGGCTGAGGATGAAGAGGATGAAGATCAGTACTGCAATAATGGTCACTATGGAGACATAGCTGGCGTGGTGCAGGGGGGGGGAGTCAGGAGCCTCAGCTGGAATCATATTGGTCAGATTCAACATGTAGCCCAGCGTCCAGCCTGCATCACTGCCTTTTATCTGGAGACAAACACAGGAAAAGGGAAGACTATCACTGATGTACCATGGCCAGTGCATGTCTCACACTTCTGTTTACATAAATATTGATACTTTTGCTTAAGTGGAATTTTAAATGGAGAATTATCCAACCATCACTACAACTACATGTTGTCTGCTGGGGACATGGAAGAGAGCTTGACATTATTTTATGCAGCAATTCCTTTAATCCAAGACAATTTTCTCTTTAGAGAGATGGTAAAAGAAACCTTGAATGCTGAATCTACATGTTTAAACCCAGCTCTTACCCTAAACCTAAGTCTAACCTAACAATAACTTGAAACCAGTACAAATAATACTTCTTTTTTAATGTAAGATTAAGATGCTTCAGTTTCAGGGTCCTGGTATTGTGCATGCTGGCTGTGCTGTTCCTACTCTGACAAATCACAAGATCTGCTGTGTAAAAGACCTGCACAGTATCAAAACAATACAGAAAACAAATGTAGTAATGTTACAAGACAATAACATATACAAAACAAAAAAATTGCCTGATTAATTGCCTGATGAAAAACAAGTGAATTTAGATGGCTTATGTAGCACTCTTTATTATGATCATTTTTTTATTCTTTTTATAATTTTGAACAAACAAATACAGTCGAACAAGAACCAAAACCCGCTCCCACCCTCTGCGGTCTCGAGGAAAACAAAACAAACCAATATACAAGAAAACAAAAATCACACCTTGCCTAGTTGCTCTCCTCTAATTCTTGTGGTGCCACTAGGACTGATAGATCTATAGTCGATGACTTGGCTTTGTTAATCCTTGCTGTAGAGAGCTCAAGCATAACTATGTCTAGGAAGTACGCCAACCACTGTTTTATACAAAACAATCGGGTCAGTTCCTACTGACCCGATTGTTTTGTTACTTAATGACGACTGAATTCGACATCCTATCACATCAGATATTATTGATGTTGTTTTATTCCAAAACTCATGCACCTGTTCACACTCCCAGACCATGTGCAGGAAAGTTCCAGTTTGTTCAGGTCAGGGACGTCACTAGGATTGAAAGACAGGGGGGGCTTGGCCCCGAGGCTATGCAAAACTTTCCCTTGCAAAATCTTACTTACAAACTCTAAAGTTAGCTTTTAGATATATCAAAGCTGCATGGGGGGATTTACTTAGGCCAGACTGTGCTCCTGCTGAGGTCTTCTTTAGGCTAAGACTTAACCGCTATCTATCTGCCCGTGTAAATGTGTGGTAAAGTAATACCATACCTAATCCCTCTCTTTATTAGATAAGTTGCAGGTCAAAATAAGACTATTTAATTACTAGGGGTGTAACGATACATGTATTCGTATTGAACCGTTCGGTATGAGGCTTTTGGTTAGGTGCACATTACAAACCGAACGATTCGTTGGACTAATCCTATTTCATTTTTTAAAAAAGAGCTTAAATTGTGTGAAATATAATCAGTGCTGCTGCACTCAACAAGGCAGCCCAAATGATGAAACAGGCAACATGCTGTCTGCCCTTCCCACTAAAGAAAAACACACTACTCCAGTCAGGCATGATACGCTGAACTAGCTCGTTGCAATATGGTTGACAAGGATTTAAAGTATGTCTGAATTTAATAACCTGATGGTGAGATGAATACAAGTTCTAGTATGTATGTATGTATGTATGTATGTATGTATGTATGTATGTATGTATGTATGTATGTATGTATGCATGTATGTATGTATGCTCATATATAGCCTAGTCTACATTTAAGCAACATCTACATACTTGTTTAATTTATTACAGCAAAGGAATGCAGAAAGTTAAGTTGGTCAGAATCAAGCATATATAATAAATATGAAATTATTTAGTTTAGGCTATGCCTTGGTGCCTCTCTCTCTCTCTCTCTCTCTCTCTCTCTCTCTCTCTCTCTCTCTCCTAAAATATCTTCCAGTATCCATTTGTTCAATGAATTGAAGGATATACTGGTACAATAGCATTAACAGTGACACTATGATATTTAGGGACTGATATTGTTTTAATACTATAGAGAAAGCAGGCTATATTAATGTAAAGAATAGAGAGCTTCGGATACCTTACTAGGCGAGCTATTTCTTGTATTTCACTCGTTTACACTAGCTAGACTATTGGTTTCTATAGCCAGCTAAAATATTCCTTTATCTTTACCTCAAGTAAATGTAACTGAAGTGAAGCAAGTAAAAGTCATTAACAACATCTTACAATTTCACTCTGTATCACTCATTGTGTATGCGGTAGCAAGTCCAGACCAAAGATTTGCGACGAGACAAGATAAATCCTGCAGCTACTTGCAACACACCGGTCAGCAGCATTCTGAAAGCTGCCAGTTTAAACCAATGAGAAGAGGCAAGACGGTGTATCATCTTCATAGCCATCGACTCTTTGTACTTCTGTTTAACTTTCGACTTTCCTGTTTTTATGCTTTCTAACTTTTTATTTTATTTTGGGGGGCATTTCTGCCTTTAATGCATGAAAGGGGAGAGAGAGGGGGAAGACGTGCAGGAACCCTGCCGCAGGTCGGATTCAAACCCTGGGCCAATGCGTCGAGGAATAAACCTCTTTATATGGGCGCGCGCTCTACCATCTGAACTTCCAGGACGCCCGTGCTTTCTAACTACTGTATTTACCCACATGTGATCCTCCATAGAATCACCATCACAGGCTGCTTAGCTACCACCTGACTAGTTACGTCCAATTATATTCACGCAGGTGTGCATCGCGGCCATTACAACCAGACACCTGCCACTATACTTGTCTACACTCATGTCAGCGTCGTTTCTACCGCAGCTGACCTACCACCATATATTTATATACGTATATGACCTGCAACAGTCCACTGCGTTACAAGACTCGTAACAACCGTTAGTTTCAGCGTGTTTGTTGTCTGCTACCACTGATGAGGGGCTACAAATCTCCACTCGCCATTATGCTTCGGGTCTACGGTAAGTAGGCTACCTGCTCCTGTGCTGCTTGTGCTTTTAATTTATTGATGTTTTTGGACCAGCGGGCTGTTTTTCTGTTGTGTTTCAGGGAGGATGTACTGCTGTTGCTACTTTAGATTGAATTTAGCCTGAATTATTTGCGTGTTGCTTCTGCACGCTCATCCGCTGTCCGCTGCTTGTGTAAAACATGCTATATACTGTAGCAGATTAGCTTATTGAGTTGTTTTGTTGTAGGCTACTTTTGCACGTAGCCTACATTGTGATGTCTTGTTTTGTTGACCATACCACTCCTGTTTTGGGCTGAACTGGTTTTGGTGATATTTTCTAATGGTGCCATGTTTGAGGGGGGTAGGAGGTCCTATTGGCTTCACTGCAATTTAGGTAAATAGATAGATGAGGGTAATATTGTCTTGCTCCCATTATTTCCTTGTAATATTGGCCTCATGAAAATGCTGAAGGATAAATAGTCCTATTCGTAATTGTTCTTGTTGTATTTAGCTAGCATAGGGAAATATTTTCCTCAAAACATTTAAACACAGTTGACTATGTAAAAGCTTTAATTTTCTTTATACCATCATTAAGTCTAATGTTTACTGGTCGTTGAGCATCTACGAATATTTCACTATTATCAAGATGTTATTGGTAGGTGGTGGCTGTGGCTTTGCAGGTAGAACTGGTTGACAATTAATTGCATAGATCTACTGATAATCTTTAAGAAGGGAACCATCATTTGTATTGGGACATCAGTTTTCTCAGCATAATCCTCCATAGCTGTTTGGATTCTAAAGAGCCTCCTAAAACAGCAGAGACCTTTTTCCCAAATGTAACTATAACCATTTACTGTAACGGTCAATTCCTTGACGCAAGCATCTCGACTGAACTGAGGAATTGCGTATAAGGTGTCTTGTTATTGATTGGCGTTGTCTAGTAAGGTTGCTGTGGGTTTTCTTTAGACTGTAGTTCTTCTCAATTGAGCAATCAAGTATTAAGACTTGTAAGCTACAAGTAATGCTATTAATATCAATGTTTTAAAGTGGGATATGAAGTGCTCACTGAAGTGGTCACTCAGAAGTAAGGTGGTTGGACAAAGAAATATCAAGGCTTAGGATCTGGGACACACACACACACACACACACACACACACACACACACACACACACGCTCTGAGGTGTGTGAGATAGGAAGGGAGTGGACTGTGATCTACCGACCTTTTCGATGAATTTTATGTTGGAGTAGCTCTCTGAGGTAAAGTTGTATCCTTCTGTCAGCAGTGTGAGGATGTACGTGCCAGCGAAACAGTACTCAGCCAGATACTTTAATTTTATGTTCGGATGTTGCTGCCTTATCTGTTCAGCAATTTAAATGCAGTGATATGATTAATGTACAGTACACATAGTGCAGGACATAGATATGTAAGACAGGAAAGCAGGAAAATATGGCAGGATATTTATTTTGTGTCTAACTGATGCATAAATATGCCCGACCTGATTCCAAGGTGTAGCGCAGTAGTGTTTAAGCCTCTCCTTGACAGTTTCAAGTTGGATAGATGTATCAGTCAGCTTGAGGAAGTTCATTACAAAGTAGTAAGCAGAGAACGCCTACACACACACACACACACACACACACACACACACACACACACACAAAGAGAGGAAAAAACAATTAACATGCCTGGCATCTTTAGCAAATTATGTAATCCGCTTATGAATACTTTATTCTCATGAGGTTTTTTACTGGCCCCACTGACTCAGAGTTTATTTGTCTTTGGTTTGCAAGGAGCTGTGAGGCTAGAATATATGCCATATTCAACAGCAATGTGTCTTTTCAGAAACGGTATCCCTGTTACGCTGGATTATTCTCTGGCAACAGTTCTTTATCAGAAATATTTCTTTGGGAGAAAATTGTCCTTACAGTGAGGTCTGGATTGTTTACTGTTTTCGGGAAAGTTAAAGTATAAAAAACATGCCAAAGAAAATGCTATTCACCCATAATATATTGGGGTGATGGCAGGCATCTCAGACAGATTGAATAAAACCCAAACATATCTGCATGGCTAGATACAACAAGAGATACTGCTAGAATAAAAAAAAAAAATTAATAAATAAAAAATGTATCCATAATTTGAGTGAACTGACACTTTTTATAAGCAAATTACTTCATATATCTGCTGTATGTTGTGTAACTCTTGTAGGTACGTTGATTGTGTAACCCTTCAAAAAACATAGGCCATATGCTGATAAATAAAACCAGATAACTGTGTTACATTACCCCAAATGGCCCTTGCAAAAGTGGCTGGAAGACCCCATTGAAAGAGCATCGGTTGTATTTGCAGTAAGTGAAATTGAAGATACTTTTGATGGTTTTCTGGCATTCTAGGAAGTTTCCGTTCCCTGTGTGATTGAAGGTTGCAGGAGCTCCTTGGGGTTTCCTGTCTGACACGCAGGGGCTGTCATAGAGGACTGAGTAGTTCTTTGTCTCAGTGTAGCCAGGGTGAAAACAAGGATCTAAAACTGTTCCTGGACCTGCCTAGGGGAGGATGCAAGAGACACAGAGAGAAGGCTAATTAAATTGAAAGTCAGCGTTACTGCACATTTAGGCATATCCTGTCCCTGTTAAAGATAATTACATTCCCACGATCTCAGATTAGATCTAAATTACATGAGAAAAAAGAAGAAATTTACTTGAGACTGGTGTGCCAGCGTCATTCGTAGTGCTTGGTCTTTCCCGTAACACAGGAAGCTGTGAGTGTACAGGTTATAGTCATTTCCGTAGAGTCGGAACGTTACAGAGTTGCTGGGTGACTCTGAGCCATTGTAATTATCAGATACAAAGCTAATCTGAGTGGAGGCCCCACCAAGGTCAAGGGCCCCTGTGGTTTCCAAGCCCTGTAGCAGACAAAAAAAGGCATTGAAGTCTGTACACAGCAGAACACCCTGACTGATGCACACAAAGCAAATTTAAAAGTGGACAAACTTGCATGTATGCAGTGTGCAGACATACGCACATACAGACCTGTTTGAGGCGGTCATCCAAGTAGTTGACTGTGACCCAGCCAAAGGCACCCTCCTCTTGTCCGCTGAGTATTCTCGCTCCCTGATAGGAAAAGGGGAACTTTTGCAGGGCTTCCTCCACAGCCTGAAATACCTTGTCTGACGCTGTGCTGTTCTCCATACTACACACACAACACAAATTCATTAGACTGATTCACGTCCATAATTCAAATCAGTACAGCAAACCCATAAATAATAGACTGTATCGTATATAATAAATTTGACAGTAACATATTCGCTGCTCTGGCTGTAAAGTTCATGTGGAGATAAATTACAAAACAGGCATATGGAAAAGGCTACAGATAGTAGCACTAATTGACTGCCAGCGCAAACACGATTACAGAGTAGAAGCTTGGGATACACCAGCGCAGAGGTGGGCCATCAGGGCCAGCAAGGCCTTCTCTGCTGGCCAAGAGATTGTCCATTCCCATGAGCCTATTACCGTAATTTCTCCCTCGGTTGTGCTTCTTCCGGTGCATGTCATAAATTAGAGCTTTTATCCAATCATATTTCCCCCCCTGTGCTGTCTCCGGGTGAAAAATCTATTCTGAGACCAGAATTCCGAGTGAATCCCTCTGCTGTTCAAGCAAATAGGGACGATGTTGTCGATTGTCATTTTCTCTTTAGCCAATGAAATTTTGAGTTTGCCCTGTCGGGCGTATTCGTTGACGGGCCGGAGCCTTCTAGCTGGCCTTGCCACCTACGTCAGCACTTTTCCGACCAGTTAGCCAACTGGAGTAAAACTAGCTAGCATCACAATACCGTAGCAGGAACTTTGGTTCAAGTTTGTTTAGAGTTTTAGATGTAAAGTTAATGAAACCTTTGGTAAGTTTAATGGATTTTTTTTGCGTTTTAGTCAAATGATTTTACAAGCTATTACTGCTTGCTGATTGTTGCTGCTGGTGTTAATGGTTTGAGCAGTGTCAGTGGCCGCTGTGCTTTTGTGTGTGCGTGGTGGCATGTGTGTTGTTGAGCCCCAGCAGCTTGACTGTAATTTGAAGCCTGTTGATTTGTAATTGTATTATTTGTGTTTTTTTTTGTGCGTTTGTGGTCGTCGTATGAGGAAATGTGACCGGTTGTTGTGGGTTTGTTTTTGTTTCTTTAGTAATTACATGGACTAGCGTTATATGTGATGCAGCATCCTGCCATACTGCGTGAAAGTCATGGCTTCAGTCACCATGTATTCATGTCTCTGCAATAGTGATAATTAATAACAATAGTTACTGAAGGCCCAGGTGTAAAATGCACAACCCGCCACTTAGAGGTGTTGAAATTAATCAAATAATCGATGCATCGAATCGTGGACATGGACGATGCTGCATCGATAATCGACCGGCCATAATTGATTATTTCTTTTTACAATTTAATGTAGGCCTAACAACATTTCTGTTTAACATATATGTTTTGCACATTCAGGAAGTGCCATATGCTCAGTGCTGTAGTTTTATGTATTAGAGCACTGCAGAATGTTTTGTTTTTGAAGCTTGAAAAGCTATGAATTAAATATCCTATATGGCTTTAATAGAAAAATGTATCTGATGCATCGAGATATCGAATCGCTGACATGATAATCGTAATTGAATCGGGAGATCAGTGAAGATTCACACCTACCGCCACTGCACCAGTGTCAGCATGAAAAGGCTTGCTGTGTGTTTTTTTTGTTTTTGTTTTTTTTGGATGCATGTTTTATGTCTGATTATGGGGATGTTTGGTTACACGTGTGCCGTACTTCAGCAATCTCATTCCAGCAGTAGCCCCCAGATAAAGAGGGGTCTCGTGGTGTCTTTTTCCAGGCACCCGCTGCTCGGCCTCCTGCATACATTCTCTCAGAGACTCCCCTGCCTTCAATGGAGCGGACGCATAGCTGGAGATACCTGGACCTGCAGGTTGAGCAAAATGTCAAGAGGAGAGTGAAGTCATTTAGCTTAAATTTAGCGACCATAAAACATAAGAGCCTTGAGTTCAAAGATGCTAGCCTGCTTGGGAAATGAAGGTCATCTGTACAAATCCATGAACTGGCAAGGAATTTGCTATGGAGAAGAAAGCTTGGTGACATTTATTCGCCTGTCAGTGGCGTCATATCCCGTTTGCGCATGAGTCAGCATTGTTTGTCTGCCAGAATCTTTCATAAATGTATTTTATTCAGTTTTAAGCCACATTTTAATGTTGCACTTTTTAAGATCTTGATTGTTTCTAACCATATACTTTAACCAGATGAAGGATTCAAATCATTTGACAAAAAGCTACAACAGTTTTTACCAAAATCTATTTATTAAGAACTAATTTACAACTACATACTACTACTACTACTACTACTACTACAGACATATTAGAAAGCTAAACCCAATTTTCACCGTCATGGATTTCTTACTTTATAATGAGCATTCAGATCTGCAGCCAAACATGTAAATCATTAATAAACATACAAGAATCCATTAAGTGTGGAGTTGTAAATGTTAATGAGCTTTTAATGAATAGATTTTGTCTTTGTTTTAGGGAAGGTAAATGGTTAAAAGTTGAAACAATTAGCTGATATACTGAATCCATTATTTACAACTTATTAACCCATTATAAAGTATTTCTTATTAGAAATTGCTATCAAAAAGTGTGTCAGGTACAATTCAGTGAACAGTGATTATTACATTTGATAAAGCCGTATGTTGTGTAACTCTTGTAGCTACGTTGATTGTGTAAGCCTTCAAAAAGCACTATTTTTCATAGGCCACTACGATATATGCTGATAAATAAAACCTGATAACTGTGTTACATTACCCCTAATGGCCCTTTCAAAAGTGGCTGTTGCCGTTAATCAGAAGAATTGAACATTTTTTTCTTATCTGTTATACAGCGTTTACGTTCACAAAAAGGCACATGCACCTTTTGCGGGAAGGTGCCGCATTGTCAGATTTTGCATGAATGCAGAGCTTCATCCTGTGGCATGAAGTATGAGATGCAGAGGTTCATGACAAAGCAGTGGTATTGGGAATGAGAACGGGCTCCACGTCCTGCATGCTGGTATTAGGTGGGGGCAACACACCCACGTGGGGCCCAAAGGTTCTTTGCTGACGGCCATAACGTCCGCACGCAGCAAAATAATAAGATAAAATACATGCAGGTTGGATAATTCTGTGAGGTTTGCCATTGTTTGCGCTGACTAAACTACCTCCGCTGCACTCGTTCTTCTTCTGATTATAACAAGTGCCCAGGCCTCAGTGTGAATTTGACGCAGCGCCATCTATGGGAATAGCGAGCTAAACTCATTTCAGGACAATAGTATACATGGAATTCTATGAATCGATTTTGAATTGGTAGAGCTTGAATCGCGATACGAATGTGAATGGATTCTTTTGCACACCCCTAATAATTGGCATATTTAATAACAGTAAACACTCTTAAGTTAAGTATATAAACGTGCATGTTCATATAAGCTTATTATTGCACTTCTTTTAACATAATGCATCATCATTAGAATGTGTGTGTATGCGACGACATTGTGCAGCACATACCTCTGACTTTGCAGGAATAAGTCTGTTCAACTCTTCCAGTGTTGTTATCCTTCTCAGCTGGCCACTCATAGATGTACAGAGCTGTGTGGGAGGATCCGGCGTCCAGCACAATCCCATACTGGAGTGGAGACAGAAGGAGGAATTCCAGTTCAGTGCTCAGTGACAGTTAACGGTGGATGACTTCCATCCAGAAACAAAGTTCAAACACTCAGTGTGATGATTGTATAGTCCAAAGACAAACTGCGCAAAACTTTATCAGCAATACGTTTATCGGTGCAAATAGAAAAATATTAGTTTAGGGCTGAAACGATGTAGTAAAACCCGTGGCACTGTAATCAAAAATAGATGTGAGTCTTTTACTGGGTCTGCATTTGTGACACAATGGAGTGGTGATTTAATATTCATATCAACATTCTCTTCCCTTATTTGGTAGGGGATTTCTAGAACTAGTGGTACAGGTTGAGGTCATATTGACAGAAGAGACCATATTTGGCATGGGGACTTTGAACAGACATCCCACTGTAATGCAGTGGAGGGAACAGGCTACAGCATTTATTTTTTTAAGTGTTTTTATTCATTTCTCTCTCAACCTCTGACGTACTACAACAATCAAGAAATTATATGTTATGACAGTGGCAGCTCCCCTATGTCTTCTTTTACTTTTTCAGATTTTCTCATACACCCCAAATTTGCCTCTCAATATTTATGTCAGTCTCTCCATGGACATACATTGCAACAAGGCTACAGCATTTCAGTATTTTCCTTTACTGTACCTTGTACTTTTGGGGGAGGGACCTGTTCTGCAAAACTGCTACCGTCACCAAGGCAACAATCGCTATGACACCAATCACAGTGATGATGATGGTCACAGGCGTGTGCCAGGGGTTCTTCTCTTTCATCTCTGAGAGCGGGGGCGGAAACACAGACAGACAGACAGACAGGAAGGGGAAGTGAGAGAGTTGCCAGGATAGAAAGGGGAAGATGGGGAAAGAGGAATAGAGGGTTAGCCAATCTTGCATCCAGATGTGAGTGATGTCACAGCATGTGTGTGCTTGTATGATGGATAGTCTGTCCGGGGGTTTGCAAAAGCTTTTAACTGTGTTGTTTTGTAACCAAGGACTACAAATGGATTACTGATTTGGTATGTCTGAACTCATGCCAAACTGTTCCTTGATTCTAGGGGGGTTGTTGATTCAGCCGCAGAACGTTTGAAAGGGAATTCCACCAAAGTACTTAGCTAATGCTGAAAGATGAACAAGATTTCTTCTTTGGAAAATCATTAAAAGAGAACCGGTTTCACGCTTATTATTGTGGAAATAGCTGAAGTGTTTATACAAACAAGAGAACATTTGGCTATACAATAAAAAATGAGTCACTGCTGTACTCATTGAGTTTCCACTGTTTACAAATAGGATTTTAAAGTGCCCATATTATGAAAAAAACACTTTTTCTGGGATTTGGGATGCTCTTTTGTGTCTCTGGTGCTTCCACACGCATACACACTTTGAAAAAAATCCATCCATGCTGTTCTGAGTGAGATACGGTTTCTGAATGTGTCCTGCCTTCAATCTCCGGGTGAGCTGGTCAAAATCGGCACGGCTTGTGATGTCACAAGCTGAAACGAGCTGGCTAACCGCAACCATTAGCTTGTAGGGTTAGCATGCTACCTCATTCTCAATAGCAAAGCACTGCTACAACACACACAAGTTCACCATAATCTACTAAAGAACTACTTCCATGTGCGCCGTCATTTAGAAGTCTCCCAGCTAATCCTGCCTTGTAACTGACTGAAGGTGGAGAAACAGCCTTTCTTTTACTGTCTATGGAGCTAGCTAGCTGACATGATCTACATCTGAGCTACTGAGCATGTGCAAGTGCAATCAAAGATGGTACTATCTTTGATTGCACTCGCACATGCTCAGAAAAGAAAAGAGGTCTCACTCTGTAGCTAAAACAGAGACCAGCTGAAAAGAGGATCTGCAGCAGTGAGAGAGCTGTGCAGTACAACAACAATATGGTGTTTTTTGATAATTAAACCATGTAAACCTATTCTGGTACAACCTTAAAATACAATTATGAACCTGAAAATGAGCATAATATGGGTGCTTTAAACACACACGTACACACGGTAGTGTAGATTGTGTGTGCTACAGTATATTCACAGTTCATCAAGAGACAAAAAAGGGTGTAACAGGATGTCTGTATTCATGAGGCTATTGTGATGAACAAGATACCAGCCTGAATTGTAAAGGCGTACACACACACACACACACACACACACACACACACACACACACACACAGACGGTTGTTTGATTATCACCAGGGAAAGTAAACTGGCAGACATTATCTAGGTGCGCATGACAGCTGGCAAAGTACACATAATGTGGAAAGTGACCTGACTGTAGAGTACACATTTCATCAGAACATAGAAAGAGACACACACACACACACACACACACACACACCCACACAGCTTTTCTGTTGCTCTGCATCATCAGGACCCGGAGCAGTGATAGTAAACCTGACCTTTTGTCTACTGTGGGAAAACACACAAAGACTGAAACTTGAAGCACATTAAAGCAGTGAGCCAATGGCAAACACACAGCGAAAAAGAGTACTTACCTCTGTCTACTTCAATGAACTTACTGTACAACTGAGAGGGGAAGGAGAGAGGCTGAGAGAGAGAGAGAGAGGGGGGGGTGTAAGTGAAAAAGAGTCTAAGTGGAAGGGAGAGGAAAATATGGGGAGGAGAGAATGGACAGGGGGAGGTAGCAGAGTGATATGATAAAGAGAGGCTTCTTCCGCCGTGGCCGGACAGAGGATTAGAATAGAGCTGAGTGCTTGTATCTTCCTGGTGGAGTGGCTCTGAAGCATGAAGTTTGGCATTTCCTCCCCAAGCTGGGTCCGCAAAGCTGGTCACTATGGAGACAGCTATAGTGTGTGTCTGTGTGTGTGTGCATGTGAAGCCCATTAAAAGGGTATCTCTCTCCCTCTCTCACTCTTTCTGTGAACTAATGAGTCACTCGCCCCAGCACTACTCTCTCTGTTCATTCTGTGGGGTGGGTAGGAGGGAGGGAAAATGGGGACTCCCTTGTTTAGCCACTTTTTATTGCTGGCAGGCTGTGATGTCATCTCTGTGACGGATTGGAATCCCCTGCTATTCTCTCTCTCTCTCTCTCTCTCTCTCTCTCTCTCTCTCTCTCTCTCTCAGAAGAATAGGGTGTGTGCAGCAGACCCAAAACATGACTTGACTGCAAATTTGTTGATCCATTCACAGATCCATTCTGTTTTTTCCCTCTCTTGCTGCACACATGCAGATACACGAACACACATATTTAAACACGAGAAATACTCTCACATTTTTATATTTATATTGCTTATCATTCCCTAACCTTCCTCTTTTTGAGAGCTAAATTACTCAAAACCTCCCACATTGTGGAAACACACACACTAAGCAAAGAACCAAAGTTTGCAGCTATTTTACTTCAGGGACAGGGACTAAAGGGTCTAAATCAGATACAGTCTGGCAGTAGTCCAGTTACAGTATTTATCATATTCACTCTCTATTCTTTAAATGACCATCATTTTGTCACCCAGTTGAAATCTTCTTTCAATAAAATGTATAAAGCACCGAGAGATAATAAATTACAAGTAAAAACTAGAAGTATGAAAGAAGGAGAGAGCGAGACATGTCCAAATGCGAAACGTCTGATTGCTTTAGGAACACACAGGACTGACCGTCTGACACCTTGGATAAGAGCCATAGATCATATAATCACTTAAATGCACTTTTAAATGGATTTTAGTTGACGGCTTGTCTTGAGCTTTGTGTCTGGGATGTTTTGGCTTCACTTTTGTACAGTGGGAGGCAGTGGAGATGCGTTGTGATTATACATGCAGTCTATGGTTTAAAAATTAAAAATCATTGAGGAAAATTGCTTTCAGTTGTTTGTTTTGTTTAAACGGAAAACATTTGACAATTAAAAATTCCTAAAATAATAACAACACAAAAATACAAGACAAAGACCGCATTGGTGTCAACAATCAAAAGCTCATATGGTGCCAATCTTGGTGGAGGTCCAACCATTAACTCTGACTGCATGACTATTGCTGCAACACCAGCCTGTTGCTTCAGAGGGATAATGGGATTGAACAAACCCTTCCTCGAAGGCATGCGGCCGCAATGAAGCAAGAATGAAACCATATGATTTCCACATATGTTTTTCTGTTTTACAACATCTTCACATGCCTTGGTTTATTTTGTCATTACTATAGCTGTTTGTCAAGCAGCTCTGTAATGTATAAGAACAGCTGCGGAGTGTCTTCCGGTAAAGTCAACAACCAGCCTTGGCATCAATGAACAAATCTGTTAATGACAGCTGGCACCAATTACAAACCTCTTCCTAGTTTTAATTATAGAGCACATCAAAGTCTTTGAGGAAAGTCTTTCCTACTTTCGAGCTGTAAAGGTGCCTGAACATCCCCCTTCCATCCATTTACAATCAAGTTTGAACAGTGTTTAGAACATTTAGTTTCCAGTTAAAGTCCTTACAGATTAAAGTAGGCAAAGACTGTTATATTAGATGTAACCGCTTACTGATGATGCCCCTGTTGGCAGAAAAACAGACACAGACATACTGTAGTCACAAACACATGTTGAGACAGAACACAGGGTTTACCTGAGAAGCAAATTATGTGCATGAGATCATCAACACTCTAAGAACATCAACACAGACTTGGACGAAGTGGCCCACACACGTGCAGATTTGTATGTTTGTACTTGAGTTTTATTTACATTACGCATTCCCTAATGACCACAACTACCATCCCAAACCTAGTCTCATCTCAACCCTAAAATCAAGGTTTAACCTTCATGTAAAGAAGTGACGACCAACAAAAATGTCCTCACTTTCTAACACACGTACTGTATTTGCATGCACACGCATGCAATCTTGCACCAGAGTTTTTCCATGTCCGACCCTTTCACAAAAACAAATGTAGTGTGAAGGTGAGGCTAGGATGGGTCAATCTATGACATGACGAAAGACAGAGTGGCGGGACGAGGAGATCACAGAGAAATAAGGGTGGAAAACATCTGCTATCACTCAGTGTATCTCTGAGAGTATTTGAAGAGATTTTTTTTTAACAAGCTAAGTAAAAAAAAAAAAAAAAAATGTTACGTGTTTGAACTAACTTTAAAAGCAGAAAGTAAAAAAAATCAGTGTGTAGGGAGACTTGAGCTTTAACATTAACTTCTGTTGCCTGCAGTAAAAATTAGGGTTGTTGTAGATGAACCAATCATGCACCCACAATGTTCAACAATTGATACATAAAATAACATTCACAGCACAACAACACACATTCTTGCCTCAAGATGACCATTGACTCCATTTATTCCCTAATTCCTAAACTGACATGAGACCACACCAAATGACGTCACCTAGCAAAAAGAAGTCCAAAGTTCAAAGTTTTTTTTAACAAGTTCAAAGGTTCAGCACATAAGTTCTCATACAAACACAGGCCCTCACAGACATAAATGCCAAGATACACACTTCATAGGCTTGCCTAACAGGCATTTTCCACTGGGCGCGTCTCTGCTGTATTACGGAGGCGCTGCGGGGCCCGCAAGCAATTGCGGGCGTTCAAGTCAATGCTTGATATTCTACTAGCTGCGCAACGGCGCGTCCCAGAAGCGTGCGTGAAGTGGCTCTCCGCGGGCCGTGTGTCGGCCTGGCAGGAAGTGAATCGGCGAGACTATCCAGTCAGTTTACCAAAACGGTATCTTATACGTCTCCTCTACAACACCACGAACAACGAGAGATTCATCTTGGAGGTGGTAAAACATGATATGACATCAAAGATCCTTTTTATCAGGACAACGCCAGAAGGCATGGAGTTTAATTACAGGAGTTGTTGGAGTGGAAGGTAGATACTAGCTAATAAACACATAATTGTTCTGTAAAGTACTTGTAGAGACAATAAAATCTGTGAGTCAGGCAGCAAGACGTTCCGCTTCTGAGACGCTCCCGGTGTGGAATGGTGTGTGGCGGAGGACGGAACAAAACCGGAACATAGCCGGAACGCTGCAGCGACGTGCCCAGTGGAAAATGCCTGTAATGGGTCACCCTCACACAAAGTAGCACACAACAATGGACTTTATGCTATAATGTTGTTGGAGCCCAGTCAGGGCTCCACCCATGTTGATCTGAAACTACAGGCTCATAAATCTCCTGTGATGAAGTAATGCAGAAGTAACAGAGGAAAAGGAAGAGATAGGAGAGTGTTTTTGAATCCGCAGATACTGAGAGGGTTTTTACTTGACACTCAGCGATGAGTCAAATGGTGACACTGTCGGGGATTTGACTGTGTCATCAACTGTGGTTTCATAATGGCAGGAAGATGAAGATGACAATGTCCTTGCGAAGCAGGTCTTACGTTTGTTGTGCTGCTCTAATGGTTAGGCCCTAACAAGTCATAAGCCTGTTTGTGGACATGAACATTGTAGAGGTCATACGTGTTACATAAGCACAGACACCACAACTCGCCTAATACCAGTGATTTAAATCCTTTAAGCATTACATTTTTAGTATTCGTTCCAGATCAGGATTTTTATACTTTAAGCACCGTTTTAATAGGGAACGAAATAATGAAAAATGAAAAGACGGAAGCAAAGATGGAAGGATGGGATGTTGGATAACGGAGGATAACGTAGAGGAGCAAAAACTAAAATACGCTACTCTGAAAGGTTGTGGAGGAGAGTTGAAAGTTTCAATTCAGAAATACTTTATTAAAGAACCAGTGCCTCAAAATTGTACTTAAAGCTCCCATATTATGCTCATTTTCAGGTTCATAATTGTATTTTAAGGTTGTACCAGAATAGGTTTACATGGTTTAATTTTCAAAAAACATTTTTGTTGTACTGCACAGCTCTCTCTCACTGCTGCAGATCCTCTTTTCACTCTGTATTCAGGTCTCTGTTTCAGCTACAGAGTGAGACATTCTGTACTATCTTTGTTTGTAGTCGCACATGCGCAGTAGCTAGGTAAGGATCATGTTAGCTAGCTGTTTCCATAGACCGTAAAAGAGAGGCTGTTTTTCCAACTTCGGTCAGTTACAAGGCAGGATTAGCCGGGAGACTTATTCCGTAAGTAGTTCTTTTGTAGATTATGGTGAACTTGTGTGTGTTGTAGCAGTGCTTTGCCATTGAGAACGAGGTAGCATGCTAGCGCTAGCATGCTAACGGTTGCGGTTAGCCAGCCTGTTTCGGCTAGTGACATAGAAAGCCGTACAGATTTTGACCAGCTCACCCGGAGACTGAAGGCAGGACACATTCAGAAACCCGTATCTCACTCAAAACGGCATGGATGGTTTTTTTTCAAAGTTTGTATGCGTGTGGAAGCACCAGAGACACAAAATAACACCCCAAATCCCAGAAAAAGGGATTCTTTCATAATATGGGCACTTTAATGCCTGTTGAGTTGCTTATAATGCTTAAACCTGCAGTCACAATCTACTTTTTTCCCAATATATGGAAGAAGACATGGCAGTAATTTAAATCAAAAGCCCTTAATGGATAGGAAGTGCAGACTGTATTTAATACATTGATTATTGTACTTAATTATGTTCTTCCGAGTAAATGGACCACATCGTTTTCCTCCTCAGCTTAACACACATGCACATACTGTATACCCACAGAAATCTATTTAGTGCCTAATCCTCCTCAAGGTCAACACATCCACCGTTCCCACACACATCACACACCATTGTGCCTCTGAACACAGTGTCCTTGAGTTGTCACTGGGCTCTTTGCTTCAACTTTTTCCCATTAATAAGGCAAACTTTTGTTTGTCCTAAACGTTGAAAGAGACGGCAACACTTATCTCTATAAATACTCTCAACTGGGATGTTGTGAAACGGCATTGTCTGCCGCTTCCTGTAAAAAGGGAACCTCTGGCAACGTCATATGATTAGAAATGAGAAGAAGCATCTCCTTCCTCCACAGGGAAGTGGTCTGTCCTCAGTGGTGTTCAGTCCAGCCTGACACTAACCTTGGATTGGGCTGGTCTACCCTGACCTTCAGCAGACAAAAACATAGCCATTACCAGTTCATTCTTGCCGAACAACATGACTGGTGCTTGTAAAGACTCTGAACAAAGCCTCTCTCGTCTGTTTTCATTTGTATCATAAATTTGTATCATAAATTGTATTCTCGCATTGCCAGACCTTCCTCCACAGCGCTGCAGAGGAGGGTCTGGTTAGTCCACACACAACATTCCAGGGAGGGAGAAAAACATGCTCTGATTTATTTAATTTCTTTAAACAAATCACATTCCTCCTTGACTACATGAATTGTAACACTGTTTTCCTTACTGAAGATGTATTTGCGTGAACTTACCTTGAACCAATCCTCTTTTCCCTTGGAGGTTCTTTATCGTCTATCTACTCTCACATCATCTAAGTTCTCCGAGATCTCGTAACTGCTTTCAGAATCAACTAGATGATAGGATATAACCCATAAAACAATTGTGATTGTATTGTTTCAAAACAGATATTAAACGGGCAAGTCACCCAAATTACAAAAAACATTTTCTCACTTACTCTGGGGGTGTCTAGCCATGCAAATAGCTTTTGGTTTAATTTGTCAAAGTTTTGAGATATCTCGGCCTTCACAATTCCAGAGTAAATGGTAAACCTCAGCACATTAAAGCTATAGTGCGTAGTTTCTGTCACCCTCATGAGGAATTCTAAGTAATGAAAACATGACACAAGCCTTTGGTGATCACACCCCCACCCCTCCTCCACGCAGTTTTAAACACGGAGGATTAAAAAAACATGATGGACTCTTCAGAAGAGGTAATTATCTTGTAATTTTGATGTCCTCTTCGTCTCCAACACTGCTGCTGTCCTTTCTCAGCAGTGACATAAAATACATCACTCGAGCTTCTAGACCATTTTTTAAACCTAGCCATACTGACAATACAGAGAGAGTTTTGTGGAGCTGATAGGCTAAATTAGTGTTGTATCAACTCATTTGGCAATGGTTTGAATGTAAAGGACATCCATCAATATAAAATTGTTGCGCACTATAGCTTTAAATAAATATGTACTTGGCATATATTGTCTTTTTATAATTTGGTTAAACTGACCCTTTAATCTACATGTTTAGGCAGGCATGTTATTTTGAATCTTGAGATAAGGCATTATTCACCAAACATAACCAAATCTGATTTTTGAGATTGTCTTTAAACATTTTTGAATTCACTGATACCTAAATAGCCTAAAACAAACCATATACAGTAGGTATGTACTGCAGAGCTCCGGTAATACTAAAGGGCATGATATAAAAGACCACAAACAAAAGAAAACAACAAAATAATCTCCAGGTTTCTCTAAAATTTCAGCTTCCACACCAATTAGTGTCGGTTAACGGAATTTCATGAGTGGTGCTCATATCATTGAAAATAACTTTTAATATATTCCGTAGTGAATGTTAAATCACAGTATCTGGACATTGTTACATTGTTTCTGGAAAGACATATTGTTGTAATTGTAATATTGTAATATGTAGTTTTAAGCGAGAACCACGAATGAAATGTTATTCACCTGCATTGTAAATGGGGTGAGCTGACCCTTTTTTAATCTACATGGAGAACCAGGTGCTTTATCTTGACAGTTTAGATAAGGTATCACACCCTTAACATAAGCAAATGTGACTTTTGTAAAAAAAATTTGGATTGTCCAAACAGACTTAAACAAACGTTTGGGTGCAAAGGATATTGGGTTCAGTTGAAAATAAAAGTTGTTTTTACTTCTTTTAAATATAGTTTAAAGTGAGTACCACACATGAAATTCCATCCACCTGCAATGTAAAAAGGTGGAGGCAGAGACCAAAAAGCTCAACACATTAAATCCAAACTATCTGCCTGGCATGTGTTTTTTTTTGTTTGTTTTTTTGTTATTTAAGAAAATTGGACATTTAATCTAGGAGACAGGTGTCTAATTGTGAAGCTTTAGGTATCAGTCAACAAACGTATACAAATGTGACCTTTTGTAGACCATTTTTGAGATAGTAATAATATTTGACTCAGTTGAAAACTCAGTAACAAATAGTAGCTGGATCATACGTTATCAAACTTTAACCAACCCCTATTGAATGCATCCAATTAATCAGATAGCATTGTATAATTACTCTCGGTCACATGCACTCTGCCTGATAAACTACCATAAACCTCACATGATCGTGAGAGTGCCTCTATACGTGTGCCACTGTTTATCCTCAGCAATAAAATGAGACCGACCTTAAACTTGTGTCGTCCACTCAGGCACATGCTAAGGAAAAGTCACATACCTGCCCCACACTGCTACACAGCTGCTACATGCAATAAAGCAATTCACACAATTGGAAGAGAACACACTCACCTGATACTTAACATTTACTCTACCGACTTCTGGTACATCCTGCTGTTGGATACACTGGGTGATAAGGATTTCCTGCTCTTGTGTGTGCATGCGTGTGTGTGTGTGTGTGTGTGTGTGTATATGTGTGCCAGTCATAGCAGTACACCTACCTCTTTGTGCAGACATGGGTTCTTTCTCAGCAGCAACACAATGCTCTTTCTATTCTTTGCCCCCCTCTCTCTCTCCTCTCTGTCTCTCCCTCTCTCTCACTCTTTCTTTCTAACCTCTCTCTCCCCCTCTCACTCTTTCTCTCTAAACTCTCTCTTCCTCTCTAACCTCTCTCTTCCTCTCTCTCTCTCTTCCTCTCTCTCGTAACACAGCTCTCTGCTCCGTCTCAGTCACGCTTTTCAGCACCTCCTTTCACATACACTCTTTATTAGAAGCAGAGCTTCCCTCCTCCCTCCTGCTAAGCCCACTCCCCTTCTCAGATGCCTTTAGCTTCTGTTTTCTGTTTCTGTTCTCTCTCTACACCTTTGTCATTCTTTTTGCCGCTGTCACTCTTTCACCAAGTCTTTCTGCGTTTTCTCCCTTCCCCACTTTCTGCATGTCCCCTCTTAATCTGTCATACATATAGTGGGTCAAACATGAAAGCAGTGTTAGATCTGGATGGGAGCTGGAACTCAAGCTGGAGGGATATTGGAGAAAAGGCTGCTTAAATCCTTGATACCCGGCACGCTCATTTTTATAGATGTAATTCTAACTGTTGAAAGAAATGTCTCTCTTAATGACTCTACTGAAGTATTTAACCTCTAATACAGAGCCTATAAAGATAACTCTAAGAGGAATTATGCAAGATTTTCCTTCAGTTCAAGATGAAACCTTGAGTCCAGGGCCATGGCATTGACACTGCTACCTGTTTGGTGTGTGTGTGTGTGTGTGTGTGTGCGCTTATCACACACTTTTTTACCAAGGCTTGAAAAACAAAGCTCTGTTTGTTGTTGAGCCACGATCACAGGGAGACTGCACTTTAACCAACTATAAACCATCACTCCTCAGCACTGATAGTATTAAAAAAAATTGCCACCATCAGCAGAAAACGTTGATATATGAGTGTGATCAGTATGCATGCTAATGTATATAGCACAATCAGTACAAGTGGTATTGGGGTAATGCTTTTGTTTTTATGGTGGAACTGCAGACAGAGGTATTATTTAGCTTGGTGCTCTCCTAGTATTTTGTGCAGTGATGGAAGAAAAACAACTTATTTTGACAACAGTAAACCATATTTAATATAATTTTCTAAATGACATGCTAAATATTTTCTTCAAAATGGCACTGGCTCCTATCGTTCAGCTTGAATCTGTAAACGCTCCATCAATCTGTCACTAAATATGAAAATCATCATTAGTGATTGTAAATATCTATCCAGTGGTGAGCACAGTGGGGGGGGGTTACTGCCTCTGCTACTTATGGTCTGAGTACCCCCATGTACACTTCTATTGGTAGAATTTGTCTCTCTGCTCGGTCCAAGTACATCTTTAGTTAGTCCAAGTTTCTTCTATGTTCCGATCAGGTTAGTTTAAATGCCTCTCTGATGAGCCAAAGAGTCCTTCTGGTCTGCACAATTGCTCCTCTAGTCTGTAAAAAGTGCATTTAATCGCTTTAAATAGTTTATAAAGGGCCTATCTGGTCGCTGAAAGAAATAGTTCGACATTTTCGGAAATACGGGTTATCACTTTTTTACTGAGACTTGGATAAGTAGATCAATTCAAAAAGCCCCTAACCTATAAGTGTGAAAACATTGCATTTTATTGCTGGTTATTTTTATTTTTTTTATTTCTAGTGTGTCCTGGTCAAGCTGGCAGCACAAGCAGTTTCATTAGAACTATTTTACATGTTAAAACACATACAATAAGTCTAGGGTTATGTAAAATGGCAACATGATTCCTTGGGGCTGTTTGTGAAAGGCCTTTAAAGGTACTCAAAAAAGGGAGTACTTCTAAGGTTATGTATGTTACAGCTCATCCCAGGCCCAGTTATCTGAAATAAAACTTGCTGAAGCTGTTGCAAGCAGAATGTGTAAGAAGTGTGACTGTTGAAGCCTAGCTTGTTATTTCCCCATTTTACAAATCGCTTATTGATGCAACATCCTTAGCACGATAAGAAGGGAAAGAGACAGACAGACATAAGAGGACGAGGAAGCTAAGAGGGTCTCCAGGCAAGGCTCATGTTTGTTGGACCACATATTCAGTCTGCAATCATTAAAACGGGACAATCGATAAACAAAAGTTTTAATTCAACAACATTTCATGTTTAATGTATTTTGTTCATCTATGCAAATCTCTTAAAAATGAACCCTGTACATTATTCAGTTTTATACATAGTCACTCGAATAATGGATGTAAACAAGCCACATAGTCAGGAAATGTTCTATTTCCCCTTCACTGATGTTTTGGTGATGTCTTAAGCTAAATAGAATGCATATATTACAAAGCTGTCTGGAAATGTAGCAGCAACACAAGTGCTATCGGTCAATGTTGGTGGCCTTGGTCAAATGGTTCACATCAAGCAATTTGTATTTCATTTAAAAAACATCAAAATGTTGGTATCTTTTCATAAACTAAAATATGATAGATTCCCACTTTGTTTTAGAGATCAGTTAGTACAGGGGTCTTCAATGTTTTTTAAGCCAAGAACCCCTTAACTGAGAGAGAGAGAGAGAGAGAGAGACGGAGCAGGGACCATCTACTACATATATTGTATAAAATTAAGTTGCATATTAAACTGGGCCTACAATAACGTGTGGGCAGCCTAAAGCCTTTATACATACCTTTTTAGTGCATAGAATACTAAGCTATTAAAAAAGGTTACTACTTACTTTCATTGAAAGTACATTTCAGTAAACTTCATATATAAACTTACAATCCATCTGCATTTTCCATGCCTTATCTTATTCTATCTTTTTTGAACATACTTGCGATTGATTCATCTCGTCTTGCAGCCTTTTCAATGCAATGTTGCTCAGCCCCCTTCTTTACAGGCAATAGATTCACCTGTCAGCTCTTTAGGGTGATGCTTTTTTGTTCTATGCAATGGATATATCTGATAATACAGAGTATTTCTTTTTTGCAGCCTTTTCAGTCAATTCATTTGAACTTCTGCTTTTGACAGTATTACAGTTTAGCTTCCAGCTTTTCTAGCAATGTATTTCAGCTCTTAGCTTATTTAGGTAGGCCTAATGCAGTTCAGGTTTCAACTCTGACAGGTTTACATTTCAACTTCCATTTTTTTTCAATGATTTTACAGTGCAGTGCAATGCATTTTTTCTGCATTTTCATGAATGTTTCTCACAGCTCTCTCTTCTCTACTTATTCATACTTTCAACTAGAAAATAAATTCAAACCGTACAATGTTCTACTTTGTTTACTTTTGGCATTATTAAACTTTTGAAGCCAATAATTCAGTTAAGCGTTAGCTTTTAAAAAAAGTTTAATTATTCCTCATCTTTTTTAGTTAGTGGTGTTATTGAACTTTTCAATGAAATTCGTAATTAATTAAAAACCATTCCTACTTTTCCAACTATTCTCACTACTTTGTCTTCTTACGGATTTAAGCTATTAATCCTGTTTAGCTTTAGCAATTTAGCTGTTCAGCATTCACAAGCATTTTCTGCAGTAAATGCGTTTTCTAGTTTTAGTTGAGTTTTTATGACAATAAAAAGGCTAGATTTATGTTTCAGCTTGTTTGCCAAATATGGTGCAATAAAGTTCAGTTCTCCATTTCCATTGTGGTCCTCAATATATAAACAGCAATAATAGCAAATTGATACAATTGGCATGGCATAATTTAATAAATACAATTAATGTGATTATAATAACAAATAGTAAAAACCTAAAGAATCGAACAAAAGGACAAGTTAAAATTTGACCTTAATATGAAAACAAACGGGATTGATAGTGAACTTAACATCAGGAGGCAAACTGATATAAGTATCTAAATCACATCTTGCCTCTAGTGTGGAATCTAACCAGACTAAAATCAGCTACAGTATATATTGTAATGTCCTTGTGTTTTGATTGTCATCTCAGTTTTTGAGAATTATTTTCTCATGTATTATTGTTTGCTTTTATTGGTCTTTGTTAAAGCAGCATCCCATCAACAATGTTGACAAGGCAAAATATTAAAGTCCTTTAACTGTGGCCAACTTGATGTATCTGTAATTTGAAAAATGGAGACTTTTACATCTCCCTTAGTAACTTTTAATGAGAAATAAGTGCCACACAGGGTTCAGGTTTAGGGCCCTGTATATTTCCTTTAGTTATACAAAGTTGGTAATAAATACCATAGTTATACTGACAACTCACACCTTTACATTGCATTGTCATCAAAGGATCTTAGCCCTACTAACAAGAAGTTAGTCAACAGCCATTTTTATTATCTAAGGCAAATCTAAGCAGACATTTGTTTTTTATATTGCACACACCAAAAACATAACTGGTTGGTCCATCAATTAGATCAATGTTAAAATACCTTGATAACTATTTGATGGATTTCCATGGAAAATTGGTACAGATATCCACGGTGCCTCGAGGATGAATCCCAATGACTTGAGTGTTAAATTAGTTTATTTGGATAAACCCCTTGAGATGTAAATTCTCGTTTTCGAGGGGTTCCCAACATATAACACAATCCTTACATAACAGAGTGACAGAAAATAACAATAAAAATTATTACAATTGATCTTATTTCAACAGGTCAATTATTCCAGTCAGCTGGAGCTTTAAACTTTAAAGCTCTTTTACCAATTGTTTTCTTAACACGGGGGACAGAGTAGAGTTGAGCAGAGTGCCGAACTCCGTAGTTTGAGGTAAAAGGTCAAATAAACTGTTGTAAATAAGGAGGATAATTGAAATTACTACATTTAAATATAAATTCAAGCTAGTGTGTCTTCTAACATTTAAAGCGTGAGTTAGAGTGATGAGTGAGAAAAGGACATCCAAGGACAAATCTGCAGAGTCTATTATATGCTGTATTAAGTGGAACAGGGTCTGATTTAAATGCATTTTGAAATACATCACAATGTAAAGTATGAGTTGAGAGGCAAGTTTTGTAAGAACACTGCACTTAAAGCAATTTCAAGATCGACGTAAAACATGGATTCCAAAGTTCACTAACGTAACGCTTGCTCAATGTGTGATTTGAATGAGAGTTCAGAATCAAGCCATACACCAAGATATTTAATCTTATCAACTTTATGCAGAGGAGTGCCATCATTTCAGGTTATTACACAAGAAACTGGTCTGGATTTAAGTTGTTTTCTGGTACCAAAGATAGTAATATAGCCTAGGACTTTGTTTTGTTAAGCATCATTTATTATAAAAAACAAATTTTGTAGGATATTGAAGTCAGAAGAGAAGTTTGAATTTGTGGTAGATCAGGTTTGGATGTGTATATGACAGTGTCATCAGCATAAAGTTGAACACAACAGTTATTGAAAATTGATGGTAAATTATTTACATAAATAGAAAAAAGAAGTGGTCCCAATGAGCCCTGGAGCACACGTCTTTGTTGAATCAAAAAATCTGATTTACTTCCACGTAGAGGCCGACATCATGGAGCTTATCTAAAAGGAGATAGCGATCAACAAAATCCAAAGTTTTAGTTTAATCAGTAAAGATGGCGCCTGTGAGATCACCGTCATCTGCAGCAAAGAACACATTATTGGTGAACTTAAGTAGGGCAGTAGTTGTGGAGTGATTAGACCTGAAGCAAGATTGAAATGGTGATAGGATATTACTGTTACTGAGATAATGTGAAAGTTGATTATAAATACATTTTCCAAAGACTTTAGCAATAGAACATATAATGGATGATCAAGTACATCTCCAGTTTTATGGAGTGGAGTGATGCGTGCACATTTCCAGATAGCTGGTAACTCACATGTAGACAAAAAAAGATTGAATAAATCAGCAAGTAGATAACATATGGGAAGCTATTTTAATGAACCTGTTTTCTATTCCATCAAGTCCAGCACCAGTGTTAACATTTAGTTCATTAATGCCATTCTGAACTTCAGTTGGTAAAATTTGAGTTAGTTAATAAGAACAGACGGAGGAGAAGTGCTGATTGAATACTTTGGCAATAGATAAAGAGTCGTGCAGTATTGTATTAGCTACTCTTATTCAAATAATCAAATGTTTTCTGATGTATTAATAATGGTTTTGATTTTTTTTCCCCAGAATTGTTTAGGATTCTTAAAATCACTAGTGAGATATTCTCTATAGTAGTTTGATTTTGCATTACGAGTTTTTGTTCATATTTCTCAACTGCTTGTATACTTCCCAATCAGCATTATCCCTTGTCTGACAGAATGTTGACCACTTTGTCCCGCTGCCTAAAGAGACTAATAAGTTTGGGGCTGATCCAAGGAAGATGTTTACCCTTGACCTTAGTAGTTCAGGGGGCATGTTTGTCCACAACATCAATAAACTCAGAATACAGAAAGTCCCAGGCATCTTGTACATCCAGTTTTAATTTGTATATGTCCCAATTAATAGCAATCAAATCATTAATGAATACATCTAAATTCAATTTCCTATATTGTCTGATTTTGACTTTAGTGGTCCCCTGACTTTTCATCCACTGTATGGCCAGCGGCAGGTCTGAGTTTTCACCTATTCCTGTAAATATCTCAACATCTACTAAGTGCACTTGCACACAATTCATTATAATGAACATGGCCATTTTTTTGTTATTGTTGAGTACTATAGATCCCAGATACACGTTCCTGCTGGCATAAATACTCACTTGGGCACCAAATCCACAGCTAAAAATAATTCCCATCAACTTCTCTATTTCCTCCTGTTTGAGTAACTTTTGCTAACAACTACTGTGCCCAGCTGTTTTAGGAAATTACGTTACTTGACTTTAAAAAGTAATACTTTTCACGCCTTTTTAAAAAAAAAAAGATTTACGTCTTGAGTGGACATCACTTGTCACACAACTTGTGGCTTGGAGCCACAAACAGGGTAGGGAAGTTGAAAAGCATTGAGAGATGGACTAACGCATTGTTGGTCGTACAGCTTTTATTAAATTGGTTGACAATTAAAAAAAAAAAAGTATAGAATATCACCAGGCTATATCATCTTTTAGCAGCGTAACAGTAAGCAGCCTCACAACAGATTACAAAATGGCGTGCTATGATTTCTGTCGTATTTGCTTTGAACGGTTTCCTTTTCATCTATGTTTTATTTGTTCATCAGAGCTCCAACTGTATTTCCTGGAAAAAGAAGCTTGAAAAGCGTATTAGCCTGAATGAACAAGGGAGGAATAGGATAACACTTGTCATGCATTTTGCGGGGCATTGTGTCACAGTAACATCCCAGTAAGAGCTGTCTGATTGAATTATGGTAAGGCTTAAATCGTCTGTTGAGAATGTTCTTAGTGTAGTAAGAGGCTGCGCTGTAAAAGAGAGAGTGAGACAATACATTTAAAAAGTAATTATCAAGCAGTAGACTACAGACAGACATGATCTCAGACAGACGGTTTATTTTTAGGATATTAACTGTACAGTCTCCATGTTCTACCCTGTGTCTGTCTCTTTTCATCAGACACAACCACACTGAAGCAAGAGGAAAGAGTGTGCTAACAGGTTGAGATCTTAGAAACCACACAGCATATACAATTTGTTTTTTTTAAATATTTAGACACTTGTATATTCTTTTTGTCTTTTACTTTTTGCAGATATAGTACAGGGAGTCTTTGGGTTTTAAGCAATGCTAGCTGCATGGATGGTTAGGTTGGTTGGTCCATCTCTTTAGATCACTTAGACAGAGATATCTCAACAACCATTGAATGGATTGTCATGAAATGTTGTACAGACATTCATGGTTACCAGAGCATGATTCCTACTGGCTTTGGTGATACCCAATGTAATAATGTAATGTTTCCTCTAGCACCACCGTGAGCTTCTCATTAGTGAAATATCTCGACAGCTATTGGTCGGATTGCTATGCGTGTGGGAAACATTCATGTTCCCCACACAATGAATTGTAAAAACTTTGGTAATCCTCTGATGTTTCATCTAAAGACATCATCGGGTCAATATTTCAATCCGTCCAGTACCTTGGTTCATTACCAAATACCTGCAAAACTAATGACATTCCCATCAGCCTCAGCTGTACTTTGTATTTAGTCCTAATTAGCATATGTTAGCATGCTAATACGTGAAACTAAGATGGTGAACATGGTAAACATTATACCTGCTTTACACCAGCATGTGAGGATTGTCATTGTGGGTATATTGCTGAAGTTAGCATTTAGCTCAAAGCAACGTTGCGAACTACAGTCAGGTCCATAAATATTGGGACATCGACACAATTCTAATCTTTTTGGCTCTATACACCACCACAATGGAGTTGAAATGAAACGAACAAGATGTGCTTTAACTGCAGACTTTCAGCTTTAATTTGAGGGTATTTACATCCAAATCAGGTGAACGGTATTATAACAGTTTGTATATGTGCCTCCCACTTTTTAAGGGACCAAAAGTAATGGGACAGATTAACAATCATAAATCAAACTTTCACTTTTTAATACTTGGTTGCAAATCCTTTGCATTCAATTACAGCCTGAAGTCTGGAACGCATAGACATCACCAGACGCTGGGTTTCATCCCTGGTGATGCTCTGCCAGGCCTCTACTGCAACTGTCTTCAGTTCCTGCTTGTTCTTGGGGCATTTTCCCTTCAGTTTTGTCTTCAGCAAGTGAAATGCATGCTCAATCGGATTCAGGTCAGGTGGTTGACTTGGCCATTGCATAACATTCCACTTCTTTCCCTTAAAAACTCTTTGGTTGCTTTCGCAGTATGCTTCGGGTCATTGTCCATCTGCACTGTGAAGCGCCGTCCAATGAGTTCTGAAGCATTTGGCTGAATATGAGCAGATAATATTGCCCGAAACACTTCAGAATTCATCCTGCTGCTTTTGTCAGCAGTCACATCATCAATAAATACAAGAGAACCAGTTCCATTGGCAGCCATACATGCCCACGCCATGACACTACCACCACCATACTTCACTGATGAGGTGGTATGCTTTGGATCATGAGCAGTTCCTTTCCTTCTCCATACTCTTCTCTTCCCATCACTCTGGTACAAGTTGATCTTTGTCTCATCTGTCCATAGGATGTTGTTCCAGAAATGTGAAGGCTTTTTTTAGATGTTGTTTGGCAAACTCTAATCTGGCCTTCCTGTTTTTGAGGCTCACCAATGGTTCACATCTTGTAGTGAACCCTCTGTATTCACTCTGGTGAAGTCTTCTCTGATTGTTGACTTTGACACACATACACCTACCTCCTGGAGAGTGTTCTTGATCTGGCCAACTGTTGTGAAGGGTGTTTTCTTCACCAGGGAAAGTATTCTTCGGTCATCCACCACAGTTGTTTTCCGTGGTCTTCCGGGTCTTTTGGTGTTGCTGAGCTCACCGGTGCGTTCTTTCTTTTTAAGAATGTTCCAAACAGTTGATTTGGCCACACCTAATGTTTTTGCTATCTCTCTGATGGGTTTGTTTAGATTGTTCAGCCTAATGATGGCTTGCTTCACTGATAGTGACAGCTCTTTGGATCTCATATTGAGAGTTGACAGCAACAGATTCCAAATGCAAATAGCACACTTGAAATGAACTCTGGACCTTTTATCTGCTCCTTGTAAATGGCATAATGAGGGAATAACACACACCGTCCAAGGAACAGCTGAGCAGCCAATTGTCCCATTACTTTTGGTCCCTTAGAAAGTGGGAGGCACATATACAAACTGTTGTAATTCCTACACCGTTCACCTGATTTGGATGTAAATACCCTCAAATTAAAGCTGAAAGTCTGCAGTTAAAGCACATCTTGTTCGTTTCATTTCAACTCCATTGTGGTGGTGTATAGAGCCAAAAAGATTAGAATTGTGTCGATGTCCCAATATTTATGGACCTGACTGTAAGTACAGCCATACAGCATGGCTGTCGACTGCGTTTGGGTATCGTTTGAGTTTGTTCTGATACTGGTCCTAAAATTATACTTTTAAAACGGTGCTGAAACCTGAATCGAAGTTTAAAGGAAAAAAGAAGAGCATGGCTTGTTTATTGCTAAGGCCATATTGTCATAAAATTTAACGATTTAAAACGATTTATTTAAAAAGTAATAACAATTACTTGTAACAAAAAAAAAGGTATTTTACAGCAACATTGAATGCACCACAAGCTTACCAACTGCAGGGATTTTCCTGCATAGAGGAAAGTTTTGGCATGAGCGTTAACGGGATCTCCATTTGCAGAGTGAGGCTGTACCGGACTCTCTCGTTGACCATGCTGCTAAACCGGCGGAGCTCCGACTGCTGTTTGTCCACACGGCAGGCTGCGCTGCCAAATTGAGACCGGTTGAAAATGTCTCATTGTAGTGTTAAATAGTAGTCCAGTTCCGTGTTTTCGTACAGTTGGTTTATAACACCTGATGCGAACCGTACGGGAGTACGCATGAAGACCAGTTGCGACCGCTTTACCGTCATTGCCCTGACTCCCTGAAAAGCTGCAGAGGCGGTTTATCCCGGTGCAGAGAGACTCTACGGCACCCTGTTCACGTAACCGCAGCAGTTAAAATACAATGAATTCGCAGTTTGCATGCTGAACCGTGGCAAACATCACTCATAATTTATTGATCAATTGAATGTATTTCAAAATGGAAACCATTACACTTTATAACGTTTTGTTTTCATAACATGATTGTATTATTGTACAAATGAGCTACAACAGTAATAGCAGTTTATGTAGCCTAAGTCACTCCTACATTTTTCAACCTAAGTTTTAAAATTGCCCCTCTGTGGAAAAATGTACCGTCAAGTCCTGTTCATATTAATTAGACAAAGTAGTAGTTGTAGTAGGCCCGGATGGGAAAGCCCCCTTTCTGCATTACATTTCATAATATTTAATATTTTGAATTGTTACCTGCTACCAGAATGTTGTCTTTTCCTTGACATAAATAAAGATGTCACCATAAATTGGTGGCTAAAAATGTATGCAGGAAATGAATTCTATGTGTTTTAAAATTTCCTGGTGACTTTTTCTTTTGGTCACTCTGATGTTCATTTCAGAGCACCAGAGAGCGGCGCAGGCATTTTAGCGGCACCAAAATCGGCGTGCTATTCGGCCCGGTATAGAATTTAGTTCAGTTTTAGTTTATAGAACTAAGTCGTTTAGGAACCGGTGCCCTATTGGCACCGGGTTTCGGTACCCGACCCTACTGTCGACTTGTTGTAACTTATATTGTGTATCTAGAACCACCAATTTTTTGCCTGAGCACTTTCGAAATTACTCTTAAAATTACACTCCTTTTGAAAAAAAATCTTACTGAATGAGTGTTTTTATATGGCAGAAGTGTGTGGATTGATTCATCTTTAAGAAATGTGAATGAGAGTGAAAGACTCTGGCACACTGTTGATTACTGTTGGTCAATTTAAAGCAATGTTTTGGAGGGGTGTGCAAAAAAATCGATTCACATTCGAATTGCGATTCAAGCTCTACCCATTCAAAATCGATTCATAGAATTCCAAAAATCGATTTTTTTTAATGAAAAATATTTTTTTATATATATATAATTTTATTTTTTTATCGGAAAAGTAACTACATGTACATACTGTGAATCGTTTTTTGAATCGAGAATCGTTTTTTTAATCGAATCTTCAGCCTAAAAATCGATATTGAATCGTGACATTTTCTCAATCGTGCACCCCTAATGTTTTACTCTAAACCGTTTCTTCAAATCTATTTATTTTTATAGAATTTCTCAGTACTTTACATGTGTGGTATTGAATTCAAGAGATGGTGAAAGGAATGTGAGGATGTTTGGGGGGAAAAGTGAAGGAACAAGTAAAAATACTTTGCTTGATATACACATGGCCATAGTCTAATCAGAAATTTGTTTCCTAAGCCACACATGAAAGCATTGCAGCAGAAGGGTCACAGCGCAGGCCACCCGGCCAATAAATGGCTCATGTTCCATATTACATTAGAAAGAAAATGGGAAGCCTTGTGAATGACAAAATATAATTAGTTAGGGGTCAATCAAAATAACAGAGTCAGTTAGGGTTAATACATAATTCATATGACCTCCTCACTCATGCTGACCTTTTTTGGGTTCAGCCCCTCCCGCTGAGTAGTGTTACCATGGCGTCGGGTCCCAGAGGAAATGGAAATTGTCAACAAAGAGGCTTTTGTCACTTGGGTTTTTGTGCAAGATAAGAAACATGATTGTTTGGCAAAAATAGCTCATATATACTCCTCCCGATTATTGACTGGTGGCAGGCACGTGGACAAAAGCTTAATGTAACCATATATATATATATATATATATATATATATATATATATATATATATATATATATATATATATATATATAATTTGAAAGTGCGAGATCCATTTTTTTGTTGATTTGCTTGTGTATCTTGTGACTCTCTGAAAGAGGAACGTTCTTGTCTTTTCTGAAGTATCTGCCTTTGGTGCTTTTCAAAGCCTCATCAGTTTCCGTACAGACAAGATGTTTAGTGGAAAGCAGTTTCTCATACAGAATAGATCATGTGGATGTACGTGGATGTGAAACTTTTGATTATAAAAAGCGAGGTCTAGTGAGGTCATGCGACAGTTTCTGAAGTTGTGCTCTGAGAGCAGTCACAACTTAATTACTTTTATGGTTCTATATCTATAATCTGAATTACAGTTTTATCATGCTGACATGTAGGAGTTGTTGCATTATTCACCATCTATAGATCAGCTTGATAATTTGTCTTGATTACATCATCACAACGGTCTCACTCTTTGATGGTCAGCATAGACTGAAATTACCTATTTCTGAGCAGTATTATATTACAGAAACTTGCATTGTATTATAAGTGGAATTTTCCCCTTTTTTATAATTTATATATTCATCTACACATATTGAGGTACACTGCCCCCTGTTGGCTTAGTGTATTACATACACAGGTCAATAATTCTTTTGATTTGAGGTGAAATGGTGTAAGTGTTGCTGACAGTCTTCATGCAGGAGATGATACTAAAGGTATCTTCAGTGGTGATTTATTTCAAGTTTTTTCATTGAGCAGAATGAAAATGTGCAAACGGGTGTGTTGGAGACTTTGAACCTCTTCGTTACTGTGAATGTTTTGAATTAGTTTGAGTTTATTCTGTTTTGTGTTACAGTCAGTTTTTTTTGTTTTTGTAACCATATTCTGTAGCCCGTAGTTGTTATGCAGCCACTTTATTGTACTTTTTTCTGTTCCTGCTGGTATTTAATCCCACATTTTAATAGTCTTGCTTGGTGCTCCCCTATGGGGTTCTAGCTCACTATGGTTATCTAGCATTGACACATGACAAGAGATTAAAAATATTATAAAAAAAAAATTGTCAACTGTTTTGAGTTTGAAACAAAATAAAGTTGAACTTAAAGGATAGGTTCACATTTTTTCAAGTCTGTCTTAAAACGATAGTCAGGTGCCCATATGAACGTTGAAGCAGTTTTTGCTTGGTGTTCCTCCTGTTCATAGTGGTCTGTTCTAGGGCTGAACGATTAATTGCATTTGCAATAATATCGCGATATGTTAAAACGCGATTTCCTAATCGCTAAGGCTGCGATTTGGTCACGTGACTCACGAGAGCAAATCTCCGTCTGCACTCCGCAGAGAAAGCATCAACTTGGCACGCTAACGCTACGCCGTACCTTGAGCAGATTTCGGTCATTCAAACAACTCTGAGTTGTAGTTTAAAACTTTTACAGCCATTTTTATAAAATGAAGGGTTTTATTCGGGCTCGAGTCCATACATGCAGTTAATGAATACAGGCACGCAGAACTGAAGGTTCGGTTAGCAACTATTAGCTCTGATTAGCGGTTAGCTCCAGATAGCTAACTCCGTTATAACAATATGGAGTAGAGGAGACTGCCACGGAGAGGGGTACATTCAGATTCTGATCCGCGTTGTTTCAACGGGTTTATTAGTACAGTTAATCCCACGGCAAGACCACCAGCAGCATGCTACTAACGTAACGATAGCCTCTCTGAGCAAGTGCAACGTTGACGCTGTCATAGACGGTTAAAGAAGTGTCGTACTCGTTCTTCTTGTCACGATCCTTCAATTACTGGGTGGGTGGGTGGGTGGGGGGTGCGGGCATCGCTGTTCAGAATCCCATCTAGCTTCCAAAATATAACGCTTGTATCCAACCAAATTGTGCTTGAAGCTGCATGGCATTTTGTCTGGTTTACCTGGGTGTTGTGTCCAGTGTGACTTAACGTTAGATCCGCAATACCAAAACTAATCGACATGTGAATAGAGAGAGAGCCTATAATCTGGCTCAAATGAATACGGACGGCCATCCAATTGTAATGACCTCATCCACATTGTCGAAATCATTTAGATATTAGATGGATGGATACCCGACCCAAGCCCGCCGGGTTCGAACAGATATTTAGAAATTATGTTCGGGTCGGGCTCGGTCACATCAGCGCGATAAGGCATATTTCTGATACTGTGGTGGCAGAAATTTTTCCATGACAGGCCGCCACTACAAAAGCAACATAGAGGAAACTCTGAACAAAACCTGTTTCAGTCTCCACACCTGACTTGTGCGAGACAATCGTTTAAGTCATTTTAAAACATCCCATAATTGGTTGCAGTCCTAATGTAGAATGAAATGATTCTGATGAATATTCTGATCCAGGTCTCAACAAGTATTTTTTTGTATCTCCCTTAATATTATCTGTGCTCATGTAGATCAGGTTAGAAAGCAGTGTTGCTAACAAAGAGGTTGTGGGCTCAAACTGGACTGTTTGAAATGTTGCATTTGAAAGACATTGAGAATCAGAAATGGATAGACCACTCACAGAGAGCAATTTGTTATAAAGTATTTACATACAGCATTAACACAATTACAGATTTCATTGTGGATTAAAGCAGAGCTGGGTCAAATTATTTCAAATGTTTGGTTTAATGTTGAAGTTCCAGATGGATGGGGGTTACTGCCACACAGACGAGCCGTTTCACATTCAGATGCTTTCTTATGAAACATTCTGCTTCCTTATTGTGATGTAAAAAATAAAAATAAAAAAAAGTACTCAAAGATATAAAGTAACTGAACGTTGATAGTATGTTGATAGGTGTTTGTCGCTCTGGCATTAAGCAGGCACTGAAGCACCACATGTGCGTATTGTGGTTTTTGCCATTTACAGGAGTCGTCTACTGTTACACATTTAATACTTTACTGGGACTTTACTGCATCTGACACAGGTTGCCGTGAAATGGTACTGACCACTGCGTTTAGCGACCACACTTACCTTTCCTTAAAAATCACCTTTCAACGCTCAGCCTTTTACCTTAGAGACGTTCTTTTTCACATTTTTGAAAAATGTCTAATACAAATAACCTCCTTGGCAGAGGTAGAAAAGCAATAAACATACCGGTGAATATTGCAGGTTCTTGGCTTAGTTATGTGTGCTTTTTAATGTGCAGTAATTTTAGCAAAATACTTTTTGTCGTCTACAGACAAAAGGCAGACTTAACATCCATGTTAAATGCAGTCGAATACCACTTTGTAAATGTAACCCTTCTGCCCGTCACCTTGGCCTCCGTTGCTTAACTTTACGTTCTCTGCATTGCGGCTTAAGCGATTAGTTCTTTTTCTGACAATATTTCCATTGGAAAGAGTATCGCATGTGCGATGGGCATGTAGTTTCAACATCGCCTCTAATCTCAGATAGAAGTCATCAATAAATGCAATGATGTACTGTATGATTACATCAACAACAAAAAAAAACTTAACATTCCCGTCGTGTTCTCCAAAACTCAAGAATGAAATGTCATCGTCGATATAAATACATTTACAATAAGTACAACTTTTCAAATGACGGGGTCAATCCAAAATAACATTTAGGTAAACATTTAAAATACAGTATTATACAACAAAAGTGAAATAAGAGTGTGAAACAACACTTGATGACAAAATAATTATCATACATGATGTGAAATATACATTATTAATCTAACTTTTTTCATTACAATGTTCATCCACACACATACAGTATATTACAGCCAGGACGGAGTTAACGGCGGGACAAGTGCATAGCAAAATAGATCATTTGACCAAGTTAAAAAAAACGCATAAAACTGACAAACCGGCTTTCGAAAACAACATTAAAAACCACGTTTAAGGCAATCATTTAAAATTGGCATAGTCTGAGAAAATGTCGACAAAGTCTTGTACCACCCTGTAGCAGAAGTCATATTGTTCCTATAGAATTAAGAGGGGGGGGGGGGGAAAGTTGATTAGGCGGTAGCCTGTAAAATGGAATATAAGATACATGACATCTGTAACATTTTAGTAGCACTTGAGATTCACTTGTGCTGAGACTTACCACAGTTTGGACCATATGAGGCCTCTGCATGCGTAAACTCTTCACAGTTTGGAACACGTCCAGCAGGCCTTCTGCCTTGACTCGCTCCAGGATATTGCTCAGTGCAATGAACGTACCTGTTCGCCCTGCACCAGCACTGCAGCACACAAACACAAAAACTCTTAGAAACTAATCCAAGCACGAAGAGCGGCTT
Source organism: Sander vitreus (assembly GCF_031162955.1). NCBI lineage: Eukaryota > Metazoa > Chordata > Actinopteri > Perciformes > Percidae > Sander > Sander vitreus. The sequence continues at coordinate 9,003,620 of NC_135875.1, forward strand.
GTTATTGTCGTCGTCATTGCAAAAGGCTGCAGTAGACAAGCCAAATCAAAAAAGCGGCTCAGATGCGTGTGTTTGGAAGCTACCTGCAGTGTACGACGATGGGATGGTTCCCAGACTGCTGCTGCTGTCTCTGCACCGAGGCGATGATGTCGATCATGCCTTTCCCCTCGGCCGGGATGCCGACCTCAGGCCAGCCATGGAAGTGGAAGTGCCTGATCACCCTCGTCTGCTTCTCCTTTGAGAGGAAATGGACAGGCAGACGAGAGATTGCAATTCAAATACTATATAGTAGCAGTATACGAAAGCATACTCGTACCCTATTAATCATCTCATAACCCGCAAATGTATCTTGTGACCCTTTTGGAGGGGGCCCCAAACCCTAGGTTGGGAAACACTGGACTAAACTATCTAACTGTATATATAGTGTTGATAAAACCAGCTTCACCTTGTCCAACTACAGCAGTGAAATGCTACTTTAGAATATTTTGATAATACTCGTGAACTTTTACTTGAGTAAATTATGAGACTGTTTGTTACACCACTGGAAGTCATTACAGAGAATTTATTATGAGAAAAGTAGTCATTTGTTTGACTTTTATATTTGCACTCTTTCCACTTTGTATTGCAACTGATGCACACAGCAATTTCCCCTTTAGGATTAATAAAGTTGTATCTTATTTTATAATAAGATACAACAGGCAAAGTAAAGGGGCGTTAAAGGCCTCACTGACAGCCACGTGAGAGCGCGAGGTCAATTTGCTTACCGGGACAAAGGTGAGTACCAAGTCTCGTAGACTGAAGGTGTCGCACAAAGTGTCTCCCTTCAACTCTACCGTGTAGTCTCCGTAGGTGACCGAGTCCTCCGCGGGCCAGTATTGGCAACATTTGTCCTGCAAAAAGAGTTAAAAACGAAGATAATTATTTGGTTACTGCTGGCAAAAGAATGAAGACATGTCGACTGTGACTGTTTGTGCTGTTTTGTTAACTGGGATTATGTGGGAACAAGCGAGCTAGGATTGTTTTCACTCAGTTGTAAGAAGAAGTATTGTGCATGCTGACTCACTGAAATAGCTTACTGGGACACTTGATGGAATTTCAGCTGTGCTTTTCCTATGACAAGTCTGCTGTGAAAATGGTCCATACATTTGGCTCACTTGAAGCTAATGTACTCATACCTTGGTGGTTGAATGCACTTATTGGAAGTTGGCTAAATGACATGTCAATATTTTATTTGGCTCCAAATATTAGATGCTGCACAAACTGAAAATGGGAACATAGATTAGTTAATGTAGCCATCTGTGCCTCACCTGCTCCCTCTCCTGGAGCTCGGTGAGCATAACGATAGAGTGACATTTCCATTCCCACACCATTCTCCAGAAATCCTCCACCGTGTGCGTCAGAGGGCCCTGGGTGGCGATGAAGTAGTCCTTCTGTCTGTAGCCCTGAGTCGCAGCAAAACACGCAAGCTTTTTCAGCTCCAAATAATGTGTGTCGATAACAATGCCCATGAATTATTTCAGACAGAAATGCAGGAGGAAGGAACTTACGTCTATAAAAGATGCGTTGATGAAATCGGTAAACTCCTGCCCTCTTCTCATGGAGAGAATCACTCGGTTAAAGTCATCTGAAATAGAAAAACTTCCTTTAAAACCAAATGCTGCAGAGCACAATATTGGACAACAAAAATTTCAGATTCCAAACGTAGTGACACACGATATAAACTGGAGGTCTAAATCTGCCACGAATTGATACGTCAAACAGGCGTCCAATCTATTTGGTTCTATGGTTTTCCTTCTTTTCTTACATGGAATAATTTGCAGAACTCTGTTCTTCTTCATGTTGGCAGGAAGGTTCCCCATTCTCATGTTCTCCTTCATTATTCGCATGTTGGTCAGTTTCTGGGCAGAATCGAGCAAAGTGTTACAATAGTGCAAAGTTCAATGTACTTTTTCTCACAAAATGAAAGGGGGAAATAAAGTTATTTTGTCAATTCTTGCATTGCAACTACTTTCTTGTATTTTTACACACCTTTCAACAACTACTTTCTAAGTATATGTAATGGCTATTAAAAACGTGTTTAGTGTATCTTTTTTTATCTGTCCAACTGCCCAGGGACTATAGATTAAAAGTAGCTAAAGCTGGTACAAATCCTCTCTTCTTCTTGCCATTCTTTTCTCTGCACGGTTGATTTTTGTTAAGTCTGATGGATTTAAACTTAAACGGTTGTATAGCAGTACATTTATATTGATTGATTATTATTATTATTAAGAGGGAATTTAACAGACTCAATATTTGATTAAATGTCATCTTTTGTGAAATGACACATCTTACCTTAAACTCTTCCTCTAGGCCCACCCGGTCGCCGTCTGCAAAGGTGTTGTGCAGTTTGTGCAGATGTCCTTCCAGAGACGACACGTCCAGCTCCGTGTCTCCGTAGAGGTAGTATTCGAGCAGGGCCTGGTAGATGAAAGAGTACTGCATCTGGGGTGGGAATACACACAAACAGGTGGGCACATTTGAAATCTTACAGATGATTGAGGCGGGATAATTAACGCATTCGCTGTCAAGAATGAAGTGTAATGTCATGTTGTTGAATAAACAAGAGTGAACTTTGTCCCGTCTCCAACTCACATCTGTCTGAATGAGCTGTGAGCGCTGCTCTCTTATCTTAGCCACAAACCCAAAAACGTCGACTTTCTGCTCTGCGTGCATCGCTTCGATCGTGGCGTCGATTACAATGAAGGTTCCCGTCCTCCCGACGCCGGCGCTGCAGAGACGCAAAACAAACCTCAATTCTCAGCTGACACTTGGTTTTAGCAGACAACAGCAATGAAACAAAGGGGCGTCTGTTCTCGTAAACCCATGCTCGTAATGTTTCCAGACAGAGCCGACAGTTTGTTTTCCAGCGGATATTTATCTCCGTGGAAACAAATTGGATAATTAATACCGTTTAAAAGGAATGTGCGGGTGAAAGCAAGTACATCCCAGTAAACGACAAAACAATAAACAATGATCCATTTCGCTCAGCGCTCTGGTACCTGCAGTGGACCACGATAGGCCCAGAGAAGGGCGGGTTGACGGCCTTGACCTTTTTGAGGAACTTGAGCATGCCGATGGGGGAGAAAGGAACTCCAAAGTCGGGCCAGCTGGTGAAGTGGAGCTGGGTGACCAGCCTGGGAGTCTTGGCGGCATCGCTGGCTTGCTACATAGAGACACAAACCAAGTGTTAACAACACCTGCGCAGCGGGTTTGAAGACGCAACGGACCCGGATGGGCCCTGGGGCAATCGTTGATAATGCTTTCTGTTGAAATGGAGATTAATCAAAAGTAGCGACAGCTTTTGTTTAATCATTTTCTGTACACTATATGATTTTTAAAAGTCATTCAAAACGACTAAGAATTTAGAAAGTGTCTAGTTGACTTACTATGAAAAAGGAACTAAACTACTTACGATGCAATGTGCAGTAATGTTTCACAAACACCACCCACCTTCCTGTTTAATTAGAATTTCTTTGAAGCGCAGTAAATACAAGAGGTGCTGCCTAAAACTTACATATTGTATACAGAACTTGCGTATGGTGTAGTCCACGAGAACGGTAAAGTCTTCTACTGCCACCCTCACGTTCCCGTAGGTCCAACAGCCCTGATCCGGCCAGTACTGGTAACACTTGTCCTGGGGAGAGATGCCAGACGGCTGTGATTCTAGGTTGAGCAAACCTACTCTATGAACATATTTGAGGACTTGCCTTTCGAGAGAGGAAAAAAGGGCCTAAATGCACATTTCCACTAAAGGTGAGGTTTTTAAAGGCACCCGTGCTCCAATTTCAAAGCCAGCCGGTCCAGATTGGTATAAGCGAGAGGCGAGCAACCGCTCGATATAAGACTTTGCTGGGTGATTATGACACTGCCGTAGAGGACTTTATTACACATTATGTAGCCATCGATTTCAAAGTGTCCGCACGCTGAATTAAATCTTTGCCTATTCTTTTCTTATTGATCTTTTTTAAACCCCCCCTCACCTTGTCCAGTCAGAGTTCTGGTTCACAAAGACGGAGCAATTATAGCAGAAACACATGTCAGAGGGGAGATTACAGGTGTGAAATGAATAGTTTAAATTAAACGCCACAGTGTCACCTTTGACCATAAGTAATGAAATCTATTTGAAGCACATTTCTTCTCAAATCTTTCTGTGATGCTCCATTAATCCCTACAGAGAAAATCTGACTTTTCACTTGCCCCCTTCGCAGGAAAAGAATGGAAGGAAAGTGTTATGGTGTCCGTAGACACTCCAGCACATTGAGGAAACAAACAAGTCCAAATCACTCACTTCTTTTCTTTCTTTAAGATTTGTCAGCATGACAACAGTCGCTACTTTCTGCTCCCATATCATCCTCCAGAAATCTGCTACGGTGTCTTCTTTTGGGCCTGTGAGATAAAACAATAATTATTATTATTATTATAATAAACCTGTACTAAGGTATTACATTAATAATGAAGATAAATTATGCATGTAATTTCCACACACTATATCTTACCTTGTGCTGCTATGAATTTGTTTTTTTCTGTGTAACCCTGTCAAAAACAAATATTAAGTTGATTAAGAATATAAATATAAAACTCGAGAACAGCTTCTAATGGCCCTTGTGGTGACATTGTATCTTACCGAGGTCGAAAATAAAAGAATGTTCAATCTCAATTTTAAAACCAACTTTTAAATACGTATGGACCTTGTGGTGAGATTGTTCCAACCCAACCATTATTAAGCTGATTTATGAAAGTCCTTCATAAAAGAAATCAGGGCTATAATTGTTATTTTGCTACAGTCAAGTGTTGCCATTTTACAAATCAATGTACCGTGTTCGGCGGAATGATGAAAAAACTAAAAAAGCATAACTCACATCAATGTAAGAAGCATTCACGTAGTCCGAACAGGGATTTCCATCAAGCTGAGTCAACACCACTCTGGAATGATCATCTGTTGGTGAAAATATCATTGTAAAGTTTAGAGGGTTACCGTGGATAAACGATATACTGAGTACGTAACCATACTCTGATTAAACACTATTACCGAAACATGGCTGTGTCATGAAGAATGTTAGTCTAAATGAATCAACTTCTCCCAGTCATTAATACTCATATTCCTCGAGGCTCAGGCCGAGGAGGGGGAATTGCAGCCATCTTTGACTCAAGCCTGTTAATTCATCCTAAACTAACTAAACTAAAAATAACTAAATTATTAACTTAATCTTCTACATCCAACATGGAAAACATTACAGCCAATTATATTTGTTGTTGTTTACCGAGCTCCAGGTCCGTATTCTGAATTTTTTTAAAGAATTTTTTTGGGGGCATTTTAGGCCTTTATTTTATAGGACAGCTGAAGAAATGAAAGGGGAGAGAGAGGGGGAATGACATGCAGCAAAGGGCCGCAGGTCGAAATTGAACCTGGGCCGGCTGCATCGAGGAGTAAACCTCTATATATGGGCGCCCGCTCTACCAACTGAGCTATCCAGGCGCCCCTGAATTCTGAGTTTTTATCAAGTCTAGTCCTTAGAACAGACAAAATAATTATTGTAGGTGATTTTAATATCCATGTGGACGTTGACAACGATAGCCTCAGTATTACTTTCAAATCACTACTAGACTCAATTGGTTTCAGTCAGTCATAAAGCCACTCACGGTTTTAACCACACCCTTGACCTTGTGCTTGCATCGGAATTGAAGATTTAATAGTATTTCCGCAAATCCTTTATCAGACCATTCTTTAATAACTTTCGAATTCTTACTCCCCGACTATACGAAATTAGATAAAGGCTTCTACACCTGATGCCTATCTGACAGTGCTATAGCTAAATTTAAGGAAGTGATTCCAACAGCATTTAATTCAATGCCGTGCCTTAATATAACAGAGGACTCTCGTTAACTTTAGTCCCTCCCAAATTGATAATTTTGTAGACTGTGCTACGGCCTCGCTATGCTACAACTTTAGACTCTGTTGCTCCTCTCAAAAAGATGATAAAGCAAAAGGAAACTAGCACCTTGGTATAACTCCCAAACTCGCAAATTAAAACAAACCTCGCGAAAACTTGAAAGTAAATGGCGTTCCACCAATCTGGAGGAATCTCGTTTGGACTGGCAAGACATCTGAAACCATATAGGAAGGCCCTCAGAAATGCCAGAACAGCCTATTACTCATCACTAATAGAAGAAAATAAGAACAACCCAAGGTTTCTTTTCAGCACTGTAGCCAGGCTGACAGAGTCACAGCTCTATTGAGCCATCTATTCCAATAGACCTTTTTCACAGCAGACATGTTGACATGTCATAGTAGGAAAAGCACAGGTGTATTCAAAACCATTAATGATGGCTGCATTCCACTTAGGAGAGGCCCTGGTGTTGTGCATGCTGACTCACTGAAATAGCTTACTGGGACACTTGATGGAATTGAGCCATCGTTAAGGTTATCAATTTCAGCTGTGCTTTTCCTACTATGACAAGTCAAAATGTCGGCTGTGAAAAAGGTCCATAGCTCTGAGTAGTGACGACTTCATGAGGTTCTTTAATGATAAAATTATAACAATTAGAGATAAAATTCATCACCTCTTGCCCTCAACTTCTAACGGTTCACCTTTAAACGCAGGACCTCTAGGCAATATTATTAGGAAACACTCAATTAACTTTCACTGTTATGCGGATGACACCCAATTATACCTATCAATCAAGCCAGACAGTTAGTTAAACTTCAAGCATGCATTAAAGACATAAAATCCTGGATGATCTACAATTTTCTGATGTTAAACTCAGACAAAACCAAGTTTATTGTGCTGGGCCCCAAACATCTCCAAACCTCATTATCTTAAGATGTAGCTACTCTGGATGGCATTGCCGTGGTCTCCAGCACTACTGTTAGAAATCTAGGAGTTATTTTTGATCAGGATATATCATATAACGCCCACTTAAAACAAACCTCATGAACAGCCTTTTTTCACCTGCTTAACATTGCCGAAATTAGGCACATCCTGTCTCAAAACGATGCTGAAAAACTAGTCCATGCATTTGTTACTTCCAGGCTGGACCATTGTAATTCCTTACTATCAAGTTCTCAAATATATATAAAAACGTATGCTCAAATAAGTCTCTTAAGACTCCAGCTGATCCAGAATGCTGCAGTGCGTGTTGTGCTGTTTTAGACGGCCGGGGGATTTCCTTTGACACATTGAGCTTCTCTCTCGTCTCGCTTTTCATCTGTATGCAAATGCTTGGTACTAACCTAGCTCTGGAGAGCTTGTTCCCCGGAGCCCTTATGTTTTCTCGCCCTGCAGTTTTCCCTGGATTAGGGTAGCACTTAAATCATGGTTGCAGCTGTCGCCATGGTCCTGCTAGGCGCCCTGCAATGCCCTGCTACCCCATGCAGTACCCTGCTACGTCCAGCTTCGTCCTGCAACGTCATGAACTACTACAACAACTACTATTTCTAGTTCTATTATCTTTATTGTGACTATAATTGCCACTGTTCATCGTACCCCCAACCAGCACCGGCAGACAACCGCCCACCAAAAGCCTGGGTCTGTCTGAGGTTTCTCCCTAAAAGGAAGTTTTTCTCACCACTCAAGGTTTCTGCCTGTGTCTCGAGATAACTCTTGTTATGATTTGATACTATAATTAAAATGTAATTGAATATTACAGTGCACGTAGCGTAGAGAGCATTAAAGGCATAGTTTGACTTTTTGGGAACTACACATACATTTTCCTACCGAGAGTTGGACAAGAAGATTGATACTGCTTGTGTGTCTGAGCCGTTAATGTAATATGAAGCTACATCTACCATAAAGACTAGAACTAATGTGGAACAGGAGTCTCTGCTGGTTGTCTTCAGGCAAACAAATAACCTCCCATAAAACCGCTAATTGTCCATTTTTGTACGTATTAAGATATAACGTGTTAATGAGTGAGCTTTAGAGGTGCTGGTACGCAGATTTTGTTAGCCATTTTTAATGCTACGCTAAGCTAACCGGCCTCTGGCACCAGCCACATATTTACCATACAGACGTGACAGTGGTGTAAAACTTTTCATGTAAGCCTTTTAAAGATTGGTATGCATAGGTAATGAAAAACAAATTACGCAATACATTATTAATGAGATGAGTAATAGGAACTGAAACTGTATAAAGGAAGAAGGGTGAGGAAGCTAATGACTGGGTGTTTCATTGTGAATAAATACATGAGCTGTTGGAGGATCTACTGTTATCTGAGCTTTAAAAAAAGAAAAAGGAAAAAAAAGACTCAGACACATGCACACACAGGCAGGAAACTGTGCGCTCTGGGTGTTACTACATAACAGAAAGTAAACTCACAAGGAAGGATGTTAGGGTATCGGTTCTTCTCCTTGTTGTCATCCTTGTTTGCCTCTTCGTACGTCCCATGGGCACTACCTCCTGGCAAGGTCTGCAAAGCAAAATAACAGTTAGATTCCATACGACCTCCCGTACTTAAAAACTTTTAAATGCTCGTGACCGTCCGTTGTGTTCTGCTGTACGTAAGGCTTTGTTTGGCCTCAATGTAGGCACTTCCTCTGCTACCTATAGTAAACGGTTCTCCGTTAAAAGCAGAGAACCTCCACTTCCTCTGTCTGTGCTGACAAACTGGGTGAATAAAATCACCGTTACATGAACCATGAGTCATACACTTTATTTTGACTCAGATCCCAAATCGTAGCCACAAATACCCAAAAGGGTATTATTTACGCCTTCTCGTGAACACGCAGCTTATGCTTAGCTTTTGACATATTGGACACACAAAGTTATTTATTAATGATAATTTTAGGTATTTTATTGTATACAGTAATGTAAATATTATTGCATGGTTAAATAGAGCTTTTAAAAATTACAATATAGAAGTGGCCTTTGCGTTGTCTCACATAAGTCCAAATTGAGTCCTAAATGACACCTGCTAAAGGTAATTTGCTTCATCAAAATTTGAGCAATCCTATAAATCGTGGATAATGTATACACCTCAATATTTTAACCTCAGATGCCCGATGTAAACATGCACGACTCTCAGCACTCTGTACGCAATATATAAGACTCTGCCTTACAACCACCTGCTACTCTGACCTCCAGGCGGAAGATGCTTACATTGTACTCCTCTCTGAAGAGTTTGCCATCGTCAGCTGAGCGGAGCCTGTACTCCTCCTCGAGCTGGTCCACTGGGATGGGGAAGTAGGTCTTGGAGGCTGAAGGGGATCGGGGCAGAAGGACCACCGTCTGTTGCTCTGGGGTGTGGGGAGAGTGGTCAGTTTAATACTATGATGGAATTATTTCTTGTGTTCAAGAAAATAACTGATTGAAATTTGGAAATTCTTAAATTGTTATTAAATGGCTGGTTCAGAGGATTTCATTCTAAAACAGGATTGGGTTTAATTAGACCGGTGGTTCCCAACCAGACATAACCGCAACGCCCTGTCAGGTGAACACGACACCACTTGTTGTTAAAATACCCTGAAAATAATTAATATATGGATGGATATTGTTACAATAATGTTTTCATATGAAACCAAGTGTTTTGGTCAAGTTTTCATATTTACTACTATCACTTTTATTCAATTTTTTTGCTAACTGTTAGATAATGAACCATTACTTTCTATTATAATTTATGTTTATCCATTATTGTGAGCAAACTGTTTAGACTTCTCTGCTCACTTGCTAACTAGTTTTCACTCACTCTCAATTGCAACACAATCAGTTTCAATTCAGGTGCTACAGGTGACTCGACATATGGCTATATAAAAATAAAAATCCAAAATCATAATTTCTACTTTCAACTGCCAAAGTACTCCTGGTTGGGAATCACTGAATTAAACAATAAGCTTATACGACGACTCTACGAGGATTTTACAAACATCAAAAGACCAAAATGATCACCAAACTTATTTCAAATCTTATGACATGTTGGTGTGTGCTTGCCGACACCTCGATCATTTAAAAAAGGAGTGTGAGTATTCAATGACTGCCAAACATCAACAGGTGTTAGAGAACCAAAGACCAAAGAAGCCACTTACAGCACCCTGTAGGCAGGTTTTTTAATAGAAATCTCTCTAAAAGCACCCAACTTAGCATTCCGTTAGCGCTCACAATTTGGAAAATGGAGGTTGAAAAAGTACTGAAAGTGTGTTAGTGACATGAGGTCCTTGATACCGCCACCCTGTGTACCTGACCTGGTGGCACAGTGGTGTGTAACGACTCAGTACTGTATCCAAACTCTAAAACACAACACATATCAAATCAGCACACACACAGACACGTGTACAGAGTCATAAAGGAAAAACAATACTGTCATTAAAAATAGCATATGATTCATTGTGACGTCATGTTTGTTGGACAGAATGCAGTTAATTTGCTCATGTATGGCACTTCTGCTTTCAGTTGTTTAATTAAAGTAAAAAAGTAGCATGTCAAATTCAATAAAACAGTGTAAGGTGTATGTTTAATCATTTACTTGTGCATACGAACCACCCTTATAACAAGAACTCTTTCTAATTATGCATAACATCTACTTCCTGAACTTAAATCTGAAGATATACTGTAATGCTTTCCAAGTTCAGCAAACACAACATTACTCTGAAAAGGTGGTCCATGTGTCATGTTTGCAATGACAGTAATTAGCAGCTCAGTTAATACCTTGATATTTAGTTTGTTACAGCTACTTCTGGGTATGCTGTGTGTTTTCCAGCCATATATCCTAGTTACATTCCTATCTTCAAGAATACAACCTGCTCTGTACTTTTCCTTGTAATGGCAGATAAGAAAATTCTTCCTAAAAGAACACTCCTCAAAACGTGTTGTTTCCTGTAAAGCCCAATAGCCGTTAGCACACTTTGCACACATCAGCTCTTACTTTAAATGATGCAGCTCAAAGCTGACAACTGCTCTGGTCTTTGCACCAGCAGAGGTGTTTATACTAATTTTACATGCACTGTCAAAAAAGCTGTAAAAGGTGGCGATGAGTTCTGTTCGTCGGAAGTACACAACTGCAAGGCAGTGGTGGGACAACTTGCACAGTTCCAAATATAAAGCTGATGCTGCTTTTACACCTCCTTCTGTCCGTCTTAACCTCTTTCTCTTTCTTTGCCTCGCGTTTCTGTATGTCTCCTTTACATTCTCACTATGCTTCCTTTGACCGCCAGCCTGTCTCTCTCACAATCTACGACTTGCCTCACCGTTTCTCACAATGTCCAATTCACAACAACATTACCTTGTTCCTCCAGGATGCCATTTGGTATCTTCTTGTCGACTGTTGTGACGACTGCTTTTCTCTGGTTTTTTAACCTGCCGAAAAAAACAATAAAATGTAAGATTCAGTGAAAATGTTGAACATTCTTTTTTAATCAGCTATAAAATGCTAAAGATCTCCCAAATTATCTAGGTAGCCACAAACAAATGCCTCTTCATCTTACCATCTGAAACTTGAAAAGCTATTTTTTCTCATTAGCTGATGCCTTGGAAAGACGGTGCTCTAGTCCGAATGTGGTACAGAATTTGTTCTTTGCTCTCTTCTGTTGCCTGTATAGGTCCACTGTCAAGCCTGGCTACCTGCTCTCTTCTCACTAAGCATGAGAGGTAGCCAGCTAGCAGCACTTCCTGACTGGGCCCCGCCTCAGTGACTAAAGGAGGAAGGGTTTGTCACCCAGAGCTCTGCCCCCGAGTCTGGCTCACAGCCAGTCAGCGAGGCCCGGGGAGTGGGGTGAGGTGGGTGAGTCTTTGCATGGCTGGGAGATTTTACCTGAGGAAGTACCAGGCTAGCAGTGCGATGATGAGCAGCAGCAGGGACAGGACCAGCACTGTGGGGAGGATGTGGTGGCTGGGGGAAGAAACGTCTTCTGAGGAAGAAGGAGAGGCAGAGCCGGGGGTCAGGGAGCACCGTCAACAAAGAAGCAGGAAGAGGGAGCGAGGCCAAAGATATGTGTGCATATGTTTGTGTGCAAATGCGTGGCTGAGTTCACGTGTTTCAGCCATGTGTATATTGCATTAACTGATCAAACAAAATCAATACTTGACAGCTCCCACATTCTCTTTTGGTCGCAGGCCTGATTTAATTACTGGCTTCTGCAGTATTTTGTCTACAGGGATAAGCATCGGCTCATTTGTCCTGTTGGTATGAGAGGCTCTTAGAACGGAGACTCAGCCAAGAGTCAGCCACACAGCCAGCTATTAGCTGTGTTTATAAAGACTCACAATAAGCCGTAAATTACGGACCAGGGCTGCTGAAGTTCATTGTGATCCGGTAATAACATGGAGGGAGAAAAGGCTATTATCAAGCAGATACATGCGCTGAAGAAGACGCATGATAATCATATCTTAGGGAAAAGTGATGACTGCAGTGGATAGCAATGGTATTTTGTTGATATCTCACTTTGTTCAGTGTGGCTCAGTCTCACATGTCGAGGTGCCTCATCCTTTCTTATTGTTCTTACCTTTTGTATGGTTGCCATTGCTGGTGGAATTGGATGTTGTTGTGGTTGCCACCAAAAACAGAAGTGGGACCATTGTGACTGCAGAAAAACAAAATGAAGACGGATATTAAATTTAGTGCCAGACATGTCTGCAAAGTAAAGACTCATGCGAACCAGCCACTGGATAATATCACCATTTAGGAAACACATAAGCTATTGACAGATCTGAGGCACATTTCTTTATATGTGACTGTTGCTATCAGGAATGTGCTCATTGGTGCAAAGTTCATGGAGGCACAATGGAACAACACACTCATATCCTGGTCATTCATTACTCCTGTCATAAAGCTCACATTGTAATGCTCAACATGTCCACATAGAGGCACAATACTCAAATATTTGAAAAAGAAGGCTGGCCACAATAACATGCTTTCTCACCAACCCATTGAGAAAAAAAAATTCCAAAAGAGAACATCCAAGCCAAGGAAACATCCATTTTTACATTTCTAATTTAAATTTATATCCAAAAAAAAGAAGGTTACACGTGGGTCCACAAATGCCATTATTGCAACCATCCCAACCCAAAGCAATGCTCCTTACCACTATAATAAGGCATATATGCTCATGATAATCTGTGCATTTTCAGATTAAGTAAATGCCACTTTAAGGTGATAACAGCTGTTTTCCTTCAGCTCTTTCGGTGGTAATGCAATGCTGAAATGAATAGAAAAGGATATAGCATGTTCAGGGTCTTAGTGTGCTATATATTAGAAATTGCATGCACACACGCACACACACCAACAAAAGGCCTGGACGTCAGCTGATATTGAACAATGAATGATGGTTAAGTCGAGCAAAAACTGGATGTATCAGATCATGGGGAATGGAATCTAGAGTCAGGCTGCAAGAGGCTTAACACCTACACCCTCGTGCTCTGCTCTTTGCCTCCCCCCCAACCCCATAATAACATACAAAAGACACACATATGCACGCAACACCGACAGCACCATGAGTTCCGTCCAGAGACCCGGTGAGATCCTGGTGTCTCAGCTGAATGACTTTGATCATTCCTTCATTTTCTCCCGATAAATGTAGCGGAGGGAGGATAAAGGAGCATCTCCAATCAATAGTGTTTGAGCATTCAGAATGGGTTTCGCATCACACTGATTGTACCTCCTTTCTTTTGAAATCTGCTAGTAAGGTTTGAAAACCAATAAGCCTTGAGATGTTTTTAAAGGTGTTTTTTATTTTCACAAAAGTTGGAATCCAAGCAATGCACAGAGCTGCTACCTCCGCATAATGAAACAGAGCAGAGTGTGCTGCAGTGTCTCCTCAAGGCTGCAGGTGTGTGTGTGTGTGTGTGTTTGCAGCTGCGGTGTAAAGAGAGCCCAGGCCAAGTGCATAGTCAATGAAGACACTGTTTGTTGAAGCCTCCACGCTGTGCCGCAGTGTCCTGTAATGTGTCCAGACAGGACACCGGAGGAATGTGGAGGCAGCAGAGCAGAGACACTGACTGCAGCAGGGACAGAGGGAGCAGAAGGTCCAGGTCAATATTTTTTCCTGGAGCGATTAATAAACCCTGACATGCTCCCCTTGTTCCATAGGGAAGACTGATGAGAGAATTCTAATGAGAGAAGAGGAGGAGTGCGCTACCCCCTTCTCCAGCTCTGCTTCCCTCTTTAAGGCTCTCTCTGCAAATGTCACAAGCCTGGATGAGGGGGAGGTTATTGAGCTAGAGTTAGTACAACGAGTGAACCCCTAGGGTAGGACTCTGTGTGTATATAAGAGTTGAGGTTTGTGATGTGGAAATTCACTCAAGGAGCTGATTGGGACTTTCCGCTCCGCAAGCTGCAATGAATTTTATGTATGCTGTGTCTGTTGTTTATTTGTGTGTACAATGGCTCAACGGATACAGCCAGCAGCGTGCTCATAGCTAGCCCTAAGGATGGGTCTTGCGGTAGTGCTGCTGCTTCTTGCAAGTGTCTCTGAGTTACTGGCTCCCTTTTTCCCCTCCATCACCTCTGGAGATGTCACGTTATGGCCCCTGTGTGGCTCAACTGCTCCCGGGGGACCGCAGGCTGTTTACCCCCTGCTCTAAAGCTTTTCCCATCTTGTCATTGCTGTGGTCTCCAGCCTGACCTCTTCAGCATCTCTGAGGGGATCACCAACTTCATTTCCTCCATCTATGTGGGGAAATGTCCCTCACACAACTATAAATAACACTGCTTCCTATTCCTCGGGTATCTAATCTCTTCTTCTCTATTTCTCCTCACTCAGCATAAACCAGCCAAGACCACAAGTCTCAAATTAGACCATTAGTATCACTCATGATTTGGCGTGGCTCAGACTCTATCGTCGCATTGTGCGTGCTCTCATCTGTGTATTGTCCTCTCTCCATTTAGCACTCCGCAGCTAGCCACCAACCATAATGAAAATAGGTCATGAGAGATGGCAGCCTAGGGGAAGTTTGAAGGTGTCCTTATTTTCTGATAGGAGACATTTCCAAGTAGCCTTAGGGAAGGGTATTGTCCTGAGCAGCTAGACAGCCAGTTATTTCAGTGGTATGCATGTCCAGAGTTACCCCAGCATAGAGTTTGCTCTGTCTCACGCTGGGTCAGTGTTGTCCTGGGATGCAGAATGGGAGGCCTCAGATGTATTGACAGGTGCTCCAACACCAAATCAAATCCAATGGAGGCAGAAAATGAGAATTATTAACTTAAACCACTGCAGACTTAAAACATTTAATAATTAACACTAAATCAGGACATGAGGGGATATTTTCCTTACTAAAATACTCACGTCATATGTACATTAAAAGAGTTACTGGTTAGTGTACTCGTACATTCTCTCCTCTTCATATTGAACGTGAGGCGATCCCTTCTTAATACGATTCGGATATGAGGCGTCGGCAATCTGAGGGATGATTGTGCACCTTGCTGTCAGAATGCCGTTGGTGTTCCGTGTACGCAGATGGAGAACTTTTTTCATACAGCCAATCAAATGGTTTCATTAAACTGTATTTTCATAAAATAACATCACTGTTTCACCATAACAGATGCACTCGGTTAAAGCCAGACAATACGACACAAGACAAGCTACATACTTTAAAACGACAACCCACATTAACTAACAATGTCCGCTATGTGTTGGATTTGAACCAACCCATGTGGCAGTGTGGCAAACAACATTTTTTTCCACAGAACAAACAACAATAGTAACATCAATGTGATTATTCGATATTCATACGTGTCATACCGGAAAAGTATCACCTAGCCCTGCCTACATACAGTACTGCATATGACAACACCTCTGCCGCTGGTATGTGTTCATGGAGACCTCCAGCACCTGGTATGCACTGTGTGACTCACAGCTCTGTCTCCGCTGATTATAACCTACCACCTCCGAATACCTGCAACCCTGACCCGTGCAAAGATATCGGCATATCACAATACACAAGACAGGCAACAGAAAATACAAGCAGACCACTACAAGGCCTCTCTTTGCTTCTTTATCCTTGCTCCAAACATGAAAAGGGCAGTGTGGGAATTCTGACTCATACAGAATCTTGTGTCCTTTATAGTCCCAAACCAGAAAGCTGATAAATTCCCTTCCCTGACAGTGTTTTGTTTTGGAGGATGAGCTATCCCTCCCTGTGGTCTTGTGTTTTCCCTGTGGTGTGCTTCCCTGCTCTGTCATTCAGTCTGGGTTAAAAGTGACATAATGATACCCCTGAAGCTCTCCGCTATTGTCTCACTAATTAGCCCCAGAAACCCAACTTTCAGAAAGGACAAGCTTGTTACAATTAGAAGATAAGACAGTGAAATTGCCTGTCTTTGCCTCTGACAGGAAACACGGTGTTCTCTGGCATTGTGTCTTCCCATAGACAGAGCACTGTCAGTTCCACTGAATGTGGTTTCTCTGGGCACAGAGTCGCTCTGTCTCTTCAAATACATCAGCTGGGGAATTTGGCAAATGGGTGGTGGGTGTAGGGGCGATATGACAGGGTGAGCGGGCAGTAGGTACATTGCGTCCTCTGAGAAAAGAGCTACCAGATTATTTACCCTTTAGGCAACAAGTTTTTGTTGAAACCTGCAAAATGGCTTAATAGAGAAAAAAAACAACCAGTAGCCTTCTGTGCATATTCTCAACACTGCTGTCCTTTTTGTTTCTGCCCAAAACTGATCCAACCAATTGTGTGTTTATAAAGAATAATCAGACATAGATTATGTTATGTTAAGAAATACAGAGTTGCTGTCTTACAGAGATTTAGATGAGAAAATTGATACCGCTCATAATTCTGTATGTTAATATGAAGATACAGCCAGAAGACAGTTAGCTTAGCATTAAAGGGGTGGTTCAGAATTTTGGACATAGGACCTCATTTCCAAGTTAGCCAGTGTGTTATTAATTAGTGGAGACCGTTTAACACTTTTCATCCAGTCCTTCCAGTTGCAGAGTTCGCTGGTGCTAGGCTAGCGCAAGTCAACAGTATCTGCTAGCCTGCCACTAAAAACAGTCTTACCCCACTCCACAGTACACCCGAGGCAAATAAATTATAACGCCAGAATATCGATGTAAATGTCTGTGTTGATAGAATAATGTTAGAATTAAAACTACCCTTGCATCTCAATGATCATATTACATTTTGAGGGACTAGTTTCTCAGCAGCGGCGGAATTTTACTTTGCTCCGGTTAGTAGTACTGCGCCGAAAAGTAAATAGAGAAGCGCACTACAGTCGGGACACCTAGTAGTAGCCTAGTACATTGGTACTGAATTGGAAACTAAGCAACATAGGCAACATGGTGATTCAGTGTGCATTTAGAAATTGTAAAAAAGAAACGCTACAGATGGGCACCACAAAGTTTCCACAAATTTCCATTGGGAGATCCAGAAAGGAACCAACTGTGGCATCTTGCTGCTGGCTTGGACATCAAGACACCAGCGGAGACTCTACTCAAGTGGCGAATGTGTAGTGATCATTTTAGACCAGATGACTTTGAAAACCCCCGCAATCTAAAGGACCACAAGTCACTGACAACGAACGCGGTTCCATCCGTCTTTCCAGATGCACCAACAGCTACTGATGAACAAGTAATAACTTTTGGTATGCTACTCTAGC
This sequence comes from Sander vitreus, assembly GCF_031162955.1. Lineage (NCBI taxonomy): Eukaryota > Metazoa > Chordata > Actinopteri > Perciformes > Percidae > Sander > Sander vitreus. The sequence continues at coordinate 9,021,188 of NC_135875.1, forward strand.
TAATAAAGCTAGCCCCTTTCATAATGTTAGCCTAGCTGCTACTGATAGATTGAGACTGACAATGTTCGTGGAGATAACGTTACAGTTCAATGCATTGTGGAGAGTGACAACGTTAGCTAACGGTATAGCTACACTCTTGGTAGATACCTGGCTGGGCTAACTGCTAACTTTAGGTAATTGCTGACAGAAAAGCCATGTAAGCTCGGACAGTTTACATGCAAATTGCAGCGGCAGGTAAATAAACTTGTGTGATTGTCATGGAAAGTGGCTTTCTCAGTAGCCTAGGTAATATCACTCCACCGCTGCTGTGGCCTATGCTACCAACTACAGGGAACAAAGTACAACTATTGCAATGCGATGCAAGGGTAGTTTTATTCCTAACATTATTCTAGCAACACAGACATTTACATCGATAGTCTGGCGTTATAATTTATTTGCCTCAGGTGTACTGTGGAGTGGGTAAGACTGTTTTTAGTGGCAGGCTAGCAGATACTGTTGACTTGCGCTAGCCTAGCACCAGCGAACTCTGCAACTGGAAGGAATGGATGAAAAGTGTTGAAAATGGTCTCCACTGATAAATAACACACTGGCTAACTTGGAAATGAGGTCTTATGTCCAAAATTCTGAACCACCCCTTTAAGACTGGAAACACTCAAGTGCAGCTAAGTTAACTTCTTATGACATTTTTGTCCTACACACGCGTGGTTGTGGGTCAGTGTTGACCAGAATGTAACATTAATAATAGTCACCTGTGAGCAAAATAAAGAAGTCCTTTTTATAGAGCAAAGCTAATCAGTGTGATAGCGAGTCATGTCGTGGTTGGATGCTATATTGCGTTTGAAGAAACCGGTGTAAAATGTTTAGTTATAGTAGAAGAATTCTCTCATCAGTTATAGTTCTAATGTTTGGTTACCATGGCAGAGAGGAGATGTGTGAGGAAAAATGGGATGTTGTAGGTTTTGTGTGTGTGTTGTATACAGTATGTGGTTGTTCATATTTGACTCTGACCACTAAAAATGTACACAACTTCAATAAATTACCAAAATCATCAAAGGTGTTATCATCTTGCATTGTAGGAAGTGTAGGATTGAATGCTTTTTACAGCATGACCCATTTTATAGACTAAAAGTCAGGATACCTTAGCCTCTTCGGCATCATTGGACCTCAACCTTTTTTTAGAATTGTATGTGTTTGGGTATCTAATTTGAAGGAAATTAAGAAAACCTCTAAAAGAAAACAATAAGTGCATGGTCAATTTTTAAATCAGTCAGTTTTGACCAGAACACTGCAGGAATAGAAGCTTGCTTTCTATTTCAGTTGGTCGTCCTCATATCGACACGTCTCTCTGTCTCTGTGCTCTCTGCCTTTGGGGAGCCTCAGTGTGTAAACCTGGCCGGGTTAGCTATTTAAAGGACAGTGCACTACATTCACAGTCTTGACTGAGGAAATGAAGCTAGGGTGTCCATCTGCTCACACAGATGTGCGACTACTCCCCATGCAATGTAACCTAGTTGGACAAGGTGATCATTGTCGCTCTTTCTAAACTTATCCACCTATTGCTGCAGATTACATCCATAACCTGACACAATGGAGTCCATGCATATGTTTTTACATTTAAAATGAAACTACAGGAGCCATCTGTCTCCACTTGTGACACACTATTCATTCCAAGATTTTCAAAAAGTACACTGTGGAAAATGTAGATACCACTGTTCTTCACAATGTGTTCCCATAGTAACCTGACTGGCAGTACTGCCACCAACGTGGCACCTGTGGGATATTAAACACGTCGGCTTTATCAAGAATTTAAAAAGAAAACCCAGCATACAGACATACACTGAGAACCTGATGCCAATCCAACCTTTTGTCTGAGTTAACTGAACAATAGTGATAATTGGAAAAAAACAGTGGGAAGGAGAGCGTTTGGTATAATGTTAAAAACACCTGGAATTTTAAAATCCTTCCATCAACTTAATTCTCTTTCCTGAAGATCCAACTTAGATGCGTAAAGATAAGTATTATAATCATCAGGAGTAATTCTAGTACTGTGCCGCATCCTGCAGTATCTCAAACTAGCACTATCTGTAGCACCATTTTACAGTGACAACTCTGCAGCGCTGCTCTTTTGCCAATCTGGGCTCCTCCCCTTCTGAGCTCAATGGCATTGCCATTAATCAATTCCTCCCTCCTTCCGAGGGCGCCCAGACGCTGTGGCAGTGGTAATGACTTTGGAGATCCGCTGGCTCCGCTCTGCAGTGTCAGCTCTCAACCTCTATTGTAACAAACGTACCATCTCCCACAGAGATCTCAGCTGAATGTGTGAGAAAATGCATACAGTATGTGCTTAAAGAGGAAACCATGTTAGCCTGACTGCCAGAGAAGGAAAAAAAAAGAAGCTGTTGTTGGTTGCCAGGTTCAGGCCATAACATCCTGTTGAATGAGATATGGCAGCTACTGTGTCTGACCCTGAAAGCACTGCCATTAGAGTAGTCCTCACTGGAAATAAGAGCCTTTTAGCTGCTGCACATTAGTTAAAAATAACACGGTGCTCGATGAGAAGCGAATATCGATAATCCTCTTAAAAACATTCCAGCCATAACATTTGAGGGCAGCTCTTATTTGGTGTAGAATTTAATGTGAAAAGGATTCTGGGTGATGAGGGACGTAGTTCTTAATTTCCAGTAGAAACCTCTACAGGGTGTCCAGTCAGAACACAGAAACCAGGCTTGCCAAAGTCATTCAAAGATTTATTTTACATTAAGTCTTCACACCCACAACACAGAACAGAGATGGATCAGGTGAATGAAAGCTTGGGAGCTTGGGTGTGGTTCATTAGATGCACGCACACCAAACAACTAAACTGCAATCTGAGGATTCAACCTGCTGCTGCACAATCTTGCCCTGCACATGTGTGAATGACTCTGAAAAGGAGGGTCCTAACTCTTGCTTCAGGCTTAATACCGCTAGGTGGCCGACTAAGTGCCTGAACAAAATAATAGTAGGACCTATTCACAGAAATGGACTAACATTGCCTGACGAAAATACAAGAACAAGAAAACCAAAACAAACAGAACTGACTAAACACTCAGCACAGCTGATGGGCTTTGTAGAACTTAATGACTTCAGTGTTTATAGCATTTAGAATCTACTGTCACATTCTGGTAAGACATGGAAACCAAGAGCGTAATCGGTAGTAAATATTTACTCCAGTCTGTCGTCTGCACTAGCAAACACCACATGTGAGCTTACACTTGTTCGGCCTGTTTGAGTGCCATTTAGTCCGTGTGTTCACGCGGTCATGTGTGTAAACGTATCGTACACACACTGTCACAGTAAAGGAGCCAGTAGGTCTTTAAATCACTTCTGATCTACAGATTTACACCCCTGCACATACACACAATACATGCAAACATTTCTTCCCCAAATCTGCTACCAATTGGCATGCAAAGCTACACTGTCTGGCTTCTTGGCATGAAATACACACACATGGGGGACTCACACATACCCACACATCCACAAACCTTTCAGCAGGGATCCCTGGGAAACACGTGCCAGAAATCATTCTACTAGTGGTCCATCATGTGTGTTGGCAATCTCCCCGTGAGGGTCTCCTTACACCTCCAGACGTGACAGCATTGAACACAGAGGCATTCATCTTTCTCCCACCTTGACACCTCTGGGATGTACCTCCTCCCTTCTTTCAATTATTCAGAGGCAGAGCAATTACGGCCTGGAATCAGAGCCATCGATAGCTAGTGTGGTGCGTGGAAGCAGGCTGGAAATGATGAAAGTGGCGTTGTGACACTTCTCATTATCACCCAGTACTCTGATTACCGGCACTGTGCTATGAACAGATATTAGTGTAAGAGACATGTACAGGGAAAGAGAAGATGGAGGGATTGCATATAAAGCTGGGCACCTGTCAGCATGGTGATGCATGGGAAATGTACTGCTCAACTTGTAAGGCCATTAAGAGGAGGATAAAAGTGTAACATACAGTGGTAAACTTAGTAAAGTCTTAGGCTATTGAATATGAGGCAAGGGTCCTTTTTGGAGGTCTAAGTATATGTTGAACCTGCATTCTTCAAATGGTTAAAGGACAAATCTGGTATTTGTCAAGGTGGGTGTTATTCTCATTTTTTATGATTACGAATAATAATTCAACAGAAATCATCTTAAATACTTGTCTTTGAGGCTAACAAAAAACACCAACGTACACAGAAAGTGGTCCGCTGGAAATCCATGAAGCTGTTGTAGCAAACTGCATAGTAGCTTTAGAGCAATTAGCCACAACTGGAGACTCCCTTTATCAAATAAAAGCAGTCAAAAAATTGTGCCCAACTTCATTTTATATGTGCAAAAAAGCACCTCCTCATGTCCGTACTATGACTCAAGTGTGCACACACAATCTAAATAGCAAGTGAGGCACAGCCAACAATAACCTAAACAAATCAGATAGCAAATTGACCACAAAGTGGATGTGCTATGCAGTCAGCTACAAGAGCTACAGGGATTTCCAGGTGAACTACGGTCTGTATTTGAGATCATTTCTGTAACATTTTAAGGAATAGTTTTTGGGAAATACAATAACTCACTTTTTGTAAAGAGTTAGATGAGAAGATTGATACCAGTCTTGAGTCTAGGAGGCTGTGGGATGTGAGCAAGTGAAATTGCATCATCACCAATAGTCATAAGAAACAAAAATCTGAAAATAGGCCTACTAGAATTTCACTTAAAAGTTCTCAGTTTTTTTTCTTCCTACATTTACTTACAGGAATCAATGAAGAAACATGAGCCATTCAGGAACCACATCCTTTCTGATTAGAAGCTTACACATTAGAATTAATCTCAAACAATGATGACTGGTGGTCACATTATGGGTAAATCACATCTTTAACTGACCATAAATCCATCAGAGGTCCTTTTTAGAAAGTTTTAATGGTCAATAAAAAGGATTAAACAGATTAGAATGTAGTGCTTTGCAGAATCATAACAGCTGACTCAGATGGCGTCTGGGAGCCTGGTTTTAAAGAGCATTACAACCAACCAAACTGCCTCCCTTGAGAATGTATGGCTCATTTTGTCATGTTATTCAAGCGTAGAAATAACAGGCAATTGAGAAATCCTGTGGGATAAAGAAACCTACTACACTCAATTGAATTACATTACATTGTCAGTGCCTGTAATGATGACAATCCACAAAGCTTTTCTACTGGCGTGGAATTTATTTAGCATCTGCGCTGACACAGAGACTGAAGCTAAACAGACCCGGCTCTCGTAGAAAACCACCCCCCAGAGAAAGAGGGAGGATCTTGCATAGAACCACCATTTCCAAACACGGAGAGACAGAGATAACCACAGTCCTTCAGGATCTGCACAGGACAGACAAGATCTATCCCCCAAAATAACCTTTCATTCCCTGAGAGAAGGATGGGGAGGAGGGGGAGGCAGCGGTGGAGAAACTAGTGATAAGCACTGCTGAGGGAGAACAAAAAGCCACTTGATTCTGAGGGGAGGAAAAGAGGAGGAGAGGAGATGTGGGACCAGAAGGGATAAGTGAACGGCCCACGCTGCGAGGATGAGGAGCCTTCCTCTGCTGCTCTGCAGAGACTGAGCAGACCTGTCTGCTCAGTGCAGACACAGACTATAAAACCCTCACGCAAGTCTTTAAAAAGGGATGCGAGGACTGTTTCATGACATGTCCCCAGACTGTCTGCATGAGAAGCAAGGTTTTACTGTCGAAATGCTCCGGTTTCCATAGCAAAACTGCAGTATTAACTTCATCTTCCAGAAAAACACAGTCTATTTAATGCTCCCTTATCACACAGGTTTGACAAACGAGTAGAATAACAACCTGGTATTTTCACGGCATAGTCCATATTCACAGCGATTGCTGATTCCAACAGCAGCCTGCCTCCTAGGAGAAGCTGGAAGTGGTAGCACAGTAATTATGCTACCAAAAACCCAAACCCCAACCTAACACATTTTTCACAATCCTCTTTTGCAGGATCACGGCCCCTGCAGAGCACATTATGAGCAGCACTTTGTTGATTAAGATTGTGTAACCCTGTTGTTTGGTCTCTGCCTGAATTCTATAGGAATATGAGTCATTCAGTGGGGCCTTGGGAACCATAGTGAGCCTCATTGTCCTCCCTCCTAAGAAGGCTTGTAACACAAATGAGAAAGGACACACACACACACCATATGGAGAGCAAATGACTATTCTATGTCGAAGGCCTCTCGGAGAACTCGCTGCCCTCTTGGAAAAAGGAAATGCAACATCCAGTCCTCACGCGCTGCTGACAAAAGCTCGGCGAGACGGGTCGACATGCAGGGAGAGTCCTGGCCAGCCACTAACAACTCCTGACAGAGGCATGGAGGCATGACAGGCCGTCAGAAATCATGGGCATACACACCAGGCAGGGGGCAAGAGGAAGAGGAGGAGGTGATGACACATTGGGTATCACTAAATCTCAACAGCAGACAAATGTGTTTGACCTGCAGGCCACAGAGATAACACAAGGGTCATCTCAGCTCTGCTCATAACTATGAGACAAGAAAGAAAGAAAACTAATTTGAAGAGCTAAATCGAAATATGTGACTGTTTTTGCCCAAAGGAACTGACAGATTGGTTTTACTAAAAAAAAGGTTAGACAGTATTTAAAAGTCATTTTCATACCTTATATAATCTGAACTTTTTCAGTATGGTGAATGAAACCCTGCCGACACTCCAATGCTAGTTAAAGCAAAAGCCCGTGTGCAAATACATTCTGACCCAGCACTGTGTTTCTGAGGTGAAAGGAAATTTGAAGGTTGAAAAGTTACAGGGGACTGCAGCACTGCAGTATGTAAACTATAAATATGTTGAGGGGGGGGGGGGAGCTTTAAGAAGGAGAGAAGCTTTAGAGAGCAAAACAACCTTCCAGCAAAAAGAAAATGTCTTTGCTATTATAAAAACATTTGAAACATCATAGTTTCCTCTATTTTCCCCATTCACTTAGAACTTAATTTTCCACTGCTGACAATTGCGATGTGCGATCTGGGTCACACTTTTGATAAAAGCTACAAAAAGCTACTGCATTTGTACATTGTTCCTTATGTGTGTAGGACTGCATGCATGCGCGCCTGCGTGTATGCGTGCGTTTCTGCAGCGTAAGCACATGCTGTCCTCCATCTGCTGTTAGATAGAGACCATTTCCTTTCCTGTGCAGCCAGCCAACCAGCCAGCCTTCCTGTACCGCTCTGCTCCAGAGCGGAAATGGGAGCGAGACTGCCACACACTACTGACAAAAACCCTGGATAAGATACCTACACATGCAGACACATGTGGTCAGACAATGACTTAGCCACATATTTTAACAGTCTCCTCTCCTCTTTCCTTCCGTCTTAGACTTCGGGCTTTGTTTTCTACTGTATGCTCCTTTATTGTTGTATTTATTGTTTTTGCTCCGGTTTGTCATTATTCGTTGTCTTCCGCAGCGGCTCAAATCGCCTTGAGCTGGAATGAGCCAGAATCACAAAACTTGGCCCAATGACTGGAAATGATGGGCCCAATCGATGGTACTATAATTAATGATCAAATAAGTGATTTTGGAAAGGCCACGCCCCTCACACCGTAAGTCCAATTGACTTGAAATTTCTCACACATTTGCATCTGGATGTGCTCTACAAAAAAGCCTTTTGGACCATAAAGGTCCGCTATGATGGATGTTTTGCTAATTTGCATAATGTAAAAACAAACAGTAAAATGAATAGAACTTTGTCAATTCTGATTCTATCAACACCAAAATTGGTATGCAGGCTTGTGGGAGTGATATGCACAGTTCTACTATAAATAAGCAAGAGATTTTCAGGAGAAGAAACTGATCTGCTCGTGCGTGAAGTAAAAGCACGCGAGCACATCATATATGGCACGAGCACTATGCCTCCAAAACTCCACGAGGTGAAGCAGGCGTTAAAATAACAATGAAATGCTGCGTTATTGACTTTAGACCAGGTTTTTGTTGGTCAGTGCCGAGACCACTTTCCTCTGCCTCAAGATAGCAATACGCCAGGAATGCACCTGAACACACCTCCCTGTAAGACCAGCACGCCCATGGACGCAAAGATGGGCGCAGGTGCATTGGCTTTAAAAACTGGTCGTGCTTTTAAAAGGACGTGGGCGCTGGACAGGAAATTGACAACTGCGGTCTTAAACTAGCAAAGACACTTGCGTCGGGCCTTGCGCTGCGCCGGGTGTGAGAAAGGGCCCCTAATTATACTGGCCACTTAAATGTCACAATATGCTTTTAAACCTTCAAAGAAAAAAAGAAATGCCTTAACGATGTCAACAACTGTAGGCACTCAAGTTGAGGTTCAACGTGAAAACTAATAAAAAGCCTTTTTTTTGGAGAGCAAGACAATGCGTTTAACCAACTAATCGACACGTCAGGTTCCAAATTTTAATACAAAGCCAAAAGCAGCTCCATTACCTAATCAGATGTACTTTACAAAGTATAAATACAAACCATACCATTTTATATCGCAAACATTATCACTGATTTGAATAAGCTGCAGCATGCACAGTCAAGTTAATGACGGTTTTATTACTGTACACTATACTGTGCAGTCCTCTTTTCTCACTACCGTTTCACACTACTGTCCAACTTCCTGTTTCTTGGTCCTTTTTATCAGCTGACACACAAAAAACTCCAGCCATGAATTTCCAGATAGAGGAAGTATATAATGATATAAACCTGTGCAAATGAAAGGGCAGTCCCTCCAGGATTTCGCGATGTCGCGTTCGCGTTAATTCACACAAATTCAACCAATCACCGTTACTTTGGTGCGACTCGCAATTTTAGACAATCACCGCACATTTCTGCCAACCTGTATACATTTTAACATCAATGTACGCTGTAACGGTTTTTCACTCTAAAGTCAGCGGCTGCTGTTTCAATCCTGTCGGCTCTCTGCAGCGGGCAGGGCTGCTCAGTTCCCCCCACTATTGACGCACACACACACACAATCACACACAGTGGATGCAGGAAAAACCGGAGATGAGACATACACGATGACCTAAATTGGGGACAGCTATGCTCGTTATTGTAAGTGCAAGGATAAGTTAAAGTCCAATAAGTACTTTATCAAACCGTATGAATGTGTGTCCCAGGCCAGGTTAGGAAATTAACTAACAATGTAAAGATCAACAAGCCACTGACACATATGTTCAAATTTGATTTATTCAATAAATTATAATTTTTTGTCTCAAATCCACCAGCCATTTTCATATTATACCAACATTTGCAGCATCCTGAGCCTTTTTGGTAAGGTTACTAGGAAAACTCCGCCCAGAGCAGTTTTATTCTCCCCAAAACAAGTTTCCTTTTTATTTTTTAAAGAACTATACAACTTCTTTTGCAACTTTCACTGTCTCCGCAACTTCATTGCAACAAACAAACATCATAACAAAACAAAAGACATCACATCTTTTATCGCAATTTTTTTACAAAAGCTCCCGCAAAAGCAGGCATTTTGGGCCGCAACAATCTAAAAAAAAAGGCCACGAAATCCTGGAGGGACTGAAAGGGAGTTCCCAAAGACTAAACTCAAGTGTGAAAGTGTGAAGAAGTTCATATCAGCAGTTAATGCAGTGTTGTGTATGCAGGCCACAGTGTGCTAAATTACCTGGATGAGTGTTGATTCAATGTATGCTGATTCTCAGATCCATAATAGCAGCTCACATGGTTCTGACAGAGTCCAGTAGTCACATTGTCGTCGTCGTTGTCTTCTTCTGCAGTGCAAGGTTGGACAGAAGCTGGGAGTGGGGGAGTGAGGAGAGATGATCCCTGGATCCAGGTGGAGGTGAGTTATGGGTCTCAGCGCTTCACTTCCAGGCGCTCACCGAGCAGCAGCCAGCATGGCACTGCTAGCCTTAAAGGGACGCTGCTCACCACCTTTATTTCAACAGAAAGCAAAAGAACAGAGAGCATGTTAGACAATTAACAACACAGCAAAGACAGAAATACAGATGAGGAGGAAAAGCTGGAGGAGGGGGAAGGTGCGTACAGTTCCTGTCTTGAGCAGAAACAGTATGTAGCAAGAGTGCAGTTAAAAGTAGACGACCGCTTCCTCAAAGCAAAAGGCTGTGAAGTAATAAGGAAACAGCACATATAGCCTCTATAGGTTACCCTTCACGCATAATGATACCATCAGGCATGAACATATGAACATTTTCCTCATCGGAAATCAGGAATGGTGAAGAACGCACAACGTCTAAGAAGGTGCCCAGGGGTGATATGCAGATGGACACAAAATGTAACCATGGTGAAGAAATTACATTTTAATTAGTCAGGTAGTATTAGTCAAATTAGTTCATTTTTGGGGTTATCATTTTAAAGAGTGCCTATAATGCAAATTGGTCTTCCAAATCTAGCAGACACCAGCTTGTGCACATCACTTTCTATCCAGGAGAACCTCATTTGAAAACAAAAAAAGTTCCCCTGATTTCTAAATCTACGGATGGCAAAAGTATGCACATCTGCACAGATTTAGAGCCGGTTTTACACAACGCCTCTTTCTGTCTAGTTTCCAACATATTTACTTTGATCCCAGAGAGTTAATTATGTACATTTTTGTTTAACTATTTTACTTTTTAACTTTTTGTATGAGAAAATACTGGTGCATACTTTGCATAAGATGTAGTAGAGAATGCAGGTAGGTGCCATCTAATATATAATCCCTGCTATTACCCACGGGAGGCCTGAAAGGAGGGTTTGGAGGGAGGAGGGGGGTTTGAGAAAAAAAAGGGGACAAGGAGCATGATTTATCTACCTGGGAACACTAAGCAGCCAAAGAATCTGGAGGCAGCATTTTCACGTGGAAACCTTGTAAGTCCAGTTTTACCTTAAACTGAAGGATTCTGGGTTAAACTTAAATGGGCTGATTTACATTCTTCAACATTTGAAACTATTTCCAAAACTGGAAAAACTCAAAACTAAATGCTCACAAGTGTTCTTTCTTCTGCTCTTGCACCTTTGACATATTGGAGATACAAGGTTTGCACCTGCCAGCGGCGGGGAGCATGCCGAGTAGTTGCTATGGTGACGTTCTTGTCTAGCCGAGCAAAAGGGAGGTGTTGAGGGGGGGGTTCTCTCTCTCCCTCTCAGTTTCTCTCTTTTTCTAGGCTGTAACGACAAACGAATGGACACCTCTCCTCCAGCCCTACCCATCTACACCCCTTTTCCGTCTGGAGCTCAATGAAAACAGGCAGTCAACATTTGCTCTATGACATCCTGGAAAATGAGTTGTCATGCATGAGGATTTCCATGACAGCCAAATAATGGCACGAGCTAAAGAGTCAGTGCTCAGAAGGCCGGATAGAGTGGAATACAGAAAAAAAGATCATAACGTTAATTCTGCGTAGTATAGTTTTCAATTTCAAGTTTCTGGAAAGCACTGTGAGGGAGTATTTCAAGTCACATATCATCTCAAAGTTCATAAATAAATAATACGAGGTCTGACAGTGTGGAATCAGATCAAGCAAACTGTTGAATAATAGAAGAACCTTCCTGTAACGCAATCGGATGCAGAGCATAAGGCTCTAGGAAAAACACAGCAACACATAACAGCTGCTGAATGCAGAATACGATTTGTATGTAATAAGTCTAGTTATGTCCCTTCTGTGTGGAACAATCTGTAGTCCATTTAAGGGTTACCATTTGTGCTCTCTCACAGCATGGACTTGGCAGTGCTGCTGCAGCGACAGTCCCACCCAGACACTTGAAAAAAGGTAAGAAAAGATAGTCTAGTGGCAGAAACATGTAATTGGTATTAATGGGTTTTTACCTGCCAACCAAGCTTCCCCAGGTTGTGCCCTAAAGGTAAACTGACTAATTCAAACAACGCCCTTTCTCACATACTTTCTTATCTTTATTAAAAAACAAACTCATTTCCTTATCTTTTCTAAGCTACAATAACCCAATCACCATCTTGTTAATTTCAGTTTATGTGAGGGAAAGCAGGAGCCCCGTCACTGACAGTGTGTGGTGAACAAGGCAGCACTTGGTGATGGTCTACAACTATCAGTGTTTCACTTCCTCACAGTCATACACCGATTACCACAGTGCATGTGATAAACACTAGATAAATATGGCCGTTACTCATACAAGATTCATACTACATTTGGATTTGAAATTACAAATGGCTGCCTACATGTGCTCATGTTCTTCTGATCTTAAAGTTGTATGAGTCCACGAGGCAAGAGGGGAAAAAAGAAAGTTCCTAGAATTTCTTCAGATTTGAGATTAGGTCCATAACAGCTGCTAATATCTGTAGTCAGAGCACTAGCTGTTTGTGGCTAGTAAACATAGAGCGCAAGAACACTTGCATTCAAATTAGCATAAAGAACATGAGGTGAACATTTGCTTCACATCCAAAATGAACAAACATAAAAGAGTTTTCACAGCAACAAAACACACACACAGGCAGCACACATAAATGACTAATCATCTCTGGCGCAGTATCAGCTCTCTGCTCTTTGGCAGGCCAGATGCTGTGTGTGTGTGTGTGTGTGTGTGTGTGTGTGTGTGTGTGTGTGTGTGTGTGTATAGAAGCAATGTATTTTCTATATAGCTATAGTCTGCTTCATCTGAGGGTGTAATGGATTGTCCAACATGTGGACTTCTGCAGGTGTAAGATTTACAGCTGCAGACACACTAAAACTCTCATACAGCTGTTATTTTCCCTGACAAGACCCTAAGCTCAGCTGAAAATACATAGAATCAAGGTGACAAATTCCAGTGCACGCACACACCTTTGACTTGTCCACCTCTCCAGGGTTGTGGTCAATCAGATTACAGCATCACACCGAGATCTCCAAGTGCACCAACACAAATCCATTTATAGAGATAAGCTTTGAGGGCAAACGCTGCCACACACACAGTCAAAGAACAAGCCAGAGAGACAGAGACAGAGAGAGAGAGAGAGAGAGAGAGAACTTCACCCACTGAGGAGCCATCTGAGCCGCAGTCAGGCCACAGCATCGGTCCAGCACAACACTGTGTTTACAGAAGTCCTCTCTGACCTGCCACTGTGTGTCACTTCCAAAATCACAATAAACAGTTCAGTCCTCCATAAATGGGTCCCAAGATAAATCTCAGGTCACGAGATGATTAACAGAATAGGCAAAATGTATTTCTCTAACACAAAATTAGCTTGTTCATTATAAATAACTGGATAATTGAACCTTCTCAGGCCTCTAATTATACAAATAAATCAGAGTGGGGAAATCTATAATGCAATCTGCACTTAATAACTTCTCTGTTTTAAGGGTTAACAAGATTATTATATATTATAGATATTATAGAACCACTAATAATTAAGAGAACTGGATACAGAAGCCCCGTGCATGCCAATGAGAGTGCTCAAAAGCGCATAAAGCAATCATGGAGCTTGGCTCTTCCGCGTTGACTGGCCCATGACGTCATGATGGACATGCGCACCAGCAACAGTTTGTTTGTGTTGTCGTAGCAACCGGTAGCAACATGCTCGTTCATGAGCTTCTTTCGTATCTCTTACAAGTGGCAAACTCATGAACTCGCCGTTTCATTGTATAAAATATTCACCAACGTTAAACATTGTGTATTCGTTGTTCCTAATCGTTAACATGCTTATCTAAATAAACGATGGATGTGCAACCAATGAGATTTAATCATCATGTCGTGCTACTAGCTAGCGCTAGCTACTAAGGTTAGCCTGCAGTTTCGTGAACAGAGCTCATCCATGGCTTCATCCCTCATCCACGTTACAAGCTTTACGGCATACAGCCCTCGGATGTATCATAAGAGAGAACCAAGGCGATGTAATCACTATGTCTGTAGTAATGTTATGTAGGCATATAGCTATGTATAGTGTTACCGTTCTCTTAATACATCCATGCTAGCTACCGCTAATAGCTACTAGCCGATAGCCCCGCCAGTTTGGGAAACGCTTCATACATGACGTTACATCCACGTTACAGGCTTTACAGCATACATACATCCCTCGGGTGTATCATAAGATAATACCATGGACGTATTAATAGAACACATGGTGAATTACAACCATTTGCTATATCCATTATTACAGGTACAGGACCTCGGGAGAACAGTCATGTGAGCAGGTCCCGCGGGTCTGCTCACCACCATTATGCGCGTTCGTCATACCTAGTTTAATAACTCTGGATTTGGCTACTAGTGAATGATCAAAATGTTAAAAACGTGACGTTTTAAACAAGGACCCTTTAAGTGTTCGGGCTGGTAAGTTGACGTACCCCCAAAAAAATGATCCGCTGAAATATAGAAGTTTCTTTCGCCACGCAAAGTCTATGTGAAAAAGTCTTTCTGGGCCATGGGGTGCAGTACCACTGTTATCCGCTAAGCCCATGGTGGCTTTAAGACATGGCGCTCTTCCTGGGGGCTTGGTTCCCCCAGCCTGCCTATGGTCCCCCAGTGGCTAGAAATGGCGATAGATGTAAACCGAGCCCTGGGTATCCTGCTCTGCCTTTGAGAAAATGAAAGCTCAGATGGGCCGATCTGGAATCTCCTCCTTATGACGTCATAAGGAGGAAGGTTACCTCCCCTTTCTCTGCTTTGCCCGCCCAGAGAATTTGGCCCACCCATGAGAAAGAGAGACATCATGGCTTGAAAACAAGCGAAGCATGGCAGTTGGTCAAGGCCACACCCCCACCCTCCACCTTGCCCCCCCCTCTCTCCTCCTCAATAGCATTTAAAGCTACAGACACAGAAATGACACATCCTAAGTAAAGCTCATTGTGGGACTGGCTCTAGTGGCTGTAATTCTGCACCAAGGCTGAATTTCGGGAAAGAGACTTCAAATACAGCATTAGAGGACCACTAAGGCCTATATAAAAGCATCCAAAAAGCAGCATGTCATAGGACCTTTAATTAGAATAGAGCAGCAGCAGTCTAGCTCCTGCTTTACCAAATCAATGTTAGAGAGATGTAGAAGTGAGCGCTCTCTGTGATTTATGGTGTTTACAGACAACCTAAAAAGGGACAAAATCAGCCCAGAGATGAAAACTACAGCAACAGGAACTCATAATAAATGGCACCGCAGGAGAGAAATGCATGCACATGGACTTTTTGCCTCTATGATCAGATGTGAATAGAGCCGTGTCCTCAATGAGCTGAGTTGATAAATGCAGCGGCTGGAAACGATCGTAATTTAAATATCACGCGTCAATATATTCTCGGTTTTGAGGCCTCGCCCCTACAATTTACGACATGGCGAGACGTAATCCGGCTAAGAAGCGGCACTTTTCAGAGGTGCAGATTGAAACCCTGATATCTCAGGTTCATTTGCACTTATGTTTGTAGATTTGGCAGCCTGAAAACTGTTAAAGACTGTAGAAAGAATGCGTAATGGAAAGAGATCACTGATGCAGTCAACAGTGTTGCCGTAGTAAATCGGACTCCAGCTGAAGTTTCGACCACTGTCGACCCTGTCTCCTGACAGCAGAGGGGCTGGAAAAACAAGCCGAAATAACTCGGTCAATGGCAGAAATAAATCGTTCACTTGTGGCCATTAACAACACTTTAAAAGAGAAATGAAAACCTGAAGAATAAATAAAAATGTTGTGCATCGTCATGTTTCCTGTATTGAGTAGGCTATCATTGCCAAACACTATACCTTTTAGAATCGAGGAATAATATCCTGTCTCATTCGTATAGCCCCCAGTTGGGGCTGTGCTGGACACTGCTCTCTGGGCATCGGGTCATCTGGCTCCAGAACCCCACAGGCTAAAACAATGTTGCAGACTTTTTCTGCCGTGTATGGGTGATATCACTGATGCAAGACCATGAGCCATCTGCCCTTAATCAATCCGATGAAGCGCTCCACCGTGGCCCGTGGGCGTACGTGTGTTGTGTACCGGGCGAATAGAGGTCTTTTAAAAGAGCCAGATCTGCCATTGCGGATAAGTGATCAACTGATGACTTCTCCTTCTCCTGTTAAACTTTTTATATGCTGCACCGCAAGTCCACACTGACTCAAAAACTTGCGTACACGAGTTCAGACCAGACGTGAGATTTTATCGCAGCCTACGCTCACGTTCAAATTGATAAATCCCTTGCTTTGCGTAGGAATCGGCATACGCCCGTCCTACGCCTGTTTTTGGTCGTACGCATGTTTCATAAATGAGGGCCATTGTGAGCTTAATGTTCCAGAGCGAGAGGACAGACGGCAACAAGGAGTGTGATTTTGTTAGCCGAGACTCCCTCGCCTGACCACCTCGCTGGTGTATCTTGGCTTCCAGGTTTGTTGAGCACCACTGAGTGGCCCTTCGCCAAAGCAAGCAGGATGTGAATGTGATAATATCATATAGCAGCTCTTCTAAACTTGACAATTGCTATTCTTTCAGGTCCATTAAGTCAAGAACACACGACAATAAAATGATTTAGGAAATTTTATTGAATAAATTGCAATTCAAGTTGATAAAATTCGGAATTAAATTTGGCGGAATGGCTCTGTTCAGGGAGTCCTCTGACCTTTCATGAGCACCATGACATAGAGAGTCAGAGGACAGCAGCAGCATTAGGGGACGCTCACACAGTTTAGGACTGGGAGAGCTGAACTATTCCCCCATATGAACAGAACAGCAACGATGACATAGAAGCAAATGCCACGTTATACACGACAAGGTGGAGCTGGGGATGTGGTGGGTTGCAGAGAAGCGAGCAGCAAGCAGTTAGGAGCAAACTGAATCTGCTTTAAGTAGGGCGCCCTGTTTGAGCGTAGCCATTAAGCAGCGAGGGGAGTTGACCAGCTGATGCGCTGATGCACGTCATCTGATGCAGCTCAGCTGGAGCAGATCAGCTGATGAGACAGTGTTGATTGGCCAATGCGTTAGCAGCGTCTTGACTACTTGGCCTGCCAGAACTGACGCTGACGCTCAATTTATAATCAAATATCTGGAAATGTCCTGTAGGGCCCAGGCAGGACTAGATCATTTACTGACAGACAGTGTATATGACAGACTACATAAATAGTGTTATTAATTTAGTGGGTAGCTAATTAAGAACTCTGATTTAATACTCACCTGTCGCTCTCTCAGATCAATAACTAATAGAGTGATTGAATAAGCCTATAAAAATGTAGAATGTAAACTAAGATAGTGAACATGGCAAACATTATACCCACTAAATATCAGCATGCTACTAGCATTGTCATTTTGAGCATCTTAGCATACTGATATTTGAAATGTATTTAGCTCAATGTATTTTGACTTATATCTGCATATAATTGATAACTAAATGTCCAGTTGTCTCAGGAGTTCCTGTGATTTTACCCCTATAAAAGATGCTGTTTATTGTATTGTTTGTCCAGTGAAGGTCTGTGAAAGTTAGCAATACATTATGTGCTGACATTGTGTGGGCGCCCACCACTTTTTCATTACCTTCCATCCTCCTACACACCTGCCTTATGGGCTTGCATTCGGTTATATCCTATTTTGGTTTAACAACAATAAAAAAAAAACAAAGAGGACCCGTCTGGACTGCCGTCAATCCTGGACCCAGACAGGACTTACAGCTGGCCAGAGGCCTCAAAAAAATCTTTAGTTCGTAACTCGTAAAACAGAAATGATTAAGTCTTCCGTCCCACAATCCGATACACATCCCTTCAGTGGTGGTGTCTCTCTTCCCATCTTCCTCTCACATCCTCTCCCAAAGCTTATTCTCCAGGGCACCTGGGAGCAGCTCAGACAGAACGGGGTTAGGATTAAACAATTCCCCAGCTGACCATTCTCTGCAACACTTGAACTCCATGAACCTGACCTGGTAAATATTCATGACAGACAAATAGTGGTATTCCAGGACAAGGGGGTAGAAACGAATACATTATCCACACATACATGTAGGCAGCTACAAACCATTCTCTAATACACACCCAGAGACACGCAGAGACTGACAGTTATGGGCATGTAAGAAACATACACATCCACACAAAAGGAGAAAAAAAAACACCCTATGGATTTCTCAAGCTTTCGGTGTGTATCTTTCTGCTCAAGGCTACATGTCTTGTCTGTCTGCACAACCTTGTCTGGGAACGGAGATGTTTCGCACATTGGTGAGAAAGCCATGAACGCCTCCACTTCTTTCACAGAGTAACTGCCAAAATTTGGAACCAGAATGAGAAACCAAAACACAAATCTAGCTGTGAAGCAATAAGAAACGATGCTCTCTTTTCAGTTATTGGTTTATTTACCACTTGAGATCATTGCGACAGAAACAGTGTTGCCAATTTAGCGACTTTGTCGCTAGATTTAGCGACTTTTCAGACCCCCTTAGCGACTTTTTTTCAAAAAAGCGACTAGCGACAAATCTGGTGACTTTCTGTAGAAAAGTTACCAGTATTGTCCAGCGAGCACGCAAGGTATTTCTCTCCTGTAGCCGCCAAAACAGTCTTCTGTTCTGTGACTGAGGAGCAGCGGAGCAGCGGAGCGGCGGAGCAGCGGAGCAGCCTCTCCCCTCTCTCCTCATGTGCAGCAGCACAGTGCGCAGGCAGGTAGAAGGGGGACAGGGTGTGCGGGTGCTGGTGTAGGTAGGAGAGACAACAGGACACGACGGGAAAAATTCTTTATCTCTCTTTTTCCCCTCCCTTTGTAGAATTTCTTTTTTTTACTTCAAAGATAGGCTACCTAAGTAATAATTATAAGGTAAAATAAATTCCTGTATTGAATTTGTGATTATTTGGCTAAAGAGTTCTATTTCTTTCTACCTTGCTGACACAACCACTAAGCTTTATACAAATGATTGCATAATGACGTCAAAAATATGCAAATAAGCGTATGATGTCATCTAGAGACTTTTAGCGACTTTTGGAGCTGGTGCTAGCAACTTTCATTGGAAAAGAGTTGGCAACACTGGACAGAAAGGACCGACTGTCTATTGGATGATTAACACACATCAACAAAAAGACCTGGGTGAGAATAGTTTTAAGCTTGGCTATATGGAAGATACATTCTTGCCATAGGCTGTATAAATAATAAAACACTAAGGGGCCATCCACACGGAGACGCTTTTTGGTGCAAACGCACATTTTTAGCATCGTTTGGGCCCCTCGTCCACACAAATCCAGTAAACGCACTGCCTGAAAACGCACTTTTTTGAAACCGGGTCCCAGGGTGAAAAAATTCGAAAACGGCTCTCTTTTGGCTTCATCTGGATGGTACTGCTTACCCGCAGTCCCGCACTAGTGCACGGCCACACATGACTGCGGTGAAGCTAAGCGAGCATATCCCATCTCAATGGTCAAACCAGCTCACTTCATCTAGCTAAATAGTTTGTCTCTGCTCCCTGACACTTCCCTCTGCTCTGCCAGTCCTGGATTCTACACAAGATATATTGCTAACATTATGTAGCTAACGTTAAACATCGCTAAAGTAGCTGACCGCTAAAGTAGCTGACCGCTACAGCAGCGACGTAACGTTAACTGCTATGGTTAGCTAGCTGTTTATAAAGTGGAAGCTAGCTCTGTCTGCTTATCAACTCCTTGAACGGATTATAGTAACTTTTACCACGGCTTATTGTAGAAAAGCTACTGCAAGAAAAACGTGTCATTTACAAGTGGATCTGTGTGGATGCAAAAATCCTTGAAACGAAGCCAGGGAAGACGGTAAAAAAAGAAAGATTGTTTTGGTACGTGTGGACGTGGCCTAAATAACCCTACCGTCTCCCTCCTGTCTGTAGATCTAACATATATGGCTACTGGTCTCTCTCTCTCTCTCTCTCTCTCTCTCTCTCTCTCTCTCTCTCTCTCTCTAAGTTGACTCAGAAGACTTGCTGTCCACAAGCAGGAAGAGAGACAGCTTAGATCATATCCTGTGTGTGAACTGTGGTTTACAGCCAAACACTGGGGGTATATAATTAGCCGGACTGTGAGAACTAGTAAGAGAGAAGGCAGCGATAGAGAGCCCCCCCCCCCAATAAAAAGAAAGAAAGACTATAGGTCTAGGATACAGGAGAGTAAAAGAGTTGGAGCCATACTTAGAACAGCTCTGTGAGCGCCATCTTCCTGTCAAGTGTGACAACTCTTGCTACACTAACACAGATGTCATCGTTTGCTTAACGCCAGCTCAGTTATGTGGCATATTAAGCCAGATTAGGGAAGGAAATGACACACAAAAACTGCATATTTGTGAGCTAGGACCTAGAACATTTGTTGTGGGTGTGTCTAAAACCCATAAGCATAGTATTAGTTTGCTAAAATGACTCATTCTGTAATAAATATGGAAAACGAAATATTGAAAGATTAGTAGTCTTTACACACAAGCATAATGTTAGATGAAAAAAAAAATATGCAGAGCCAACTTTTGTTAGTTCCCTCGTGGGGCAAAACATTTAAATCATGGCATGTGGAAGGAGTGGCTGCCCGTTCTGTACCAGAAACCCAATTTGTTCAAAGCATTTTGAACAAATTTATCAGAACGTTTTGGCTAAAAAAAAAACAGCACTATGAGAGCGGTGAGAGTGAACCACAACTGTGTGGAACTGCAGTCGGTTGGTAACATTTTCGTTGGGTTTGTCACTATGAGTGACCCCTAACATAGGCATTCATATGATCCATTTTGAATATAAATACATATAGCCTCTTTAACATTTATTTCAGGATTTTTGGACATAACTAATACACTAAGACAGTACGAGGCTGCTGTAATAACTTGAATTAATCTTGAAGTTAACGAATCACAAAAGTCAAGAACCAGTGATCTCACTACTACAGCTGGACACCCCCATACTGTCCTGAAGAAAGTATGCCTGCGACAGGAAGTAGGAGCTCATTGGAAGAATGCCTTATGACCTTAAATCAACAGGATATGGATGATTTGCGGGGTAACATCCACTGCACTTAGGAGCAGTAACCAAACCGGCCTGAAATAAGGTTCTCAAACCTCTTTGTATCTTTCTCTTCAAATGCCTCACTTCCGCTGATCTACAGGCAGGGCTGTACGATCAAGTAAATACAGTAATCTAGTCATCAGACAGAGGGACCCCCCAACCCTACCCTCCTTCCAGTAAGTAGTCATGTAAATACTCAAAACGCTCTGCTGACATGTAATGTAAAACATGCTGAAGGCCACTGGCTGCAGTTTAGAGGGCAAAGGGATCAGATTTGCAGGGCTGGTGGCAGATGCACTGACCACAATTCCAATATTCCTCAAAATTAAAAAGTTACAATGGAATTACATCTATTGTCGCAGACATGTTGTGCATTTTACGAACAGGCCCGAGAAAATTCTGTCCTGTGTGTGCCACACTTCAAACAATATCAAAAACAGGATTACTTCTTGGATTGAAAATTATCCAGGGGCTTAGATTACAGATGCAAATACTCTGGTTGGAACTTTAATCTATTTCCGCAGTTAGAGCGACCCAGAGGGAAATCATGATTCAAAGAGCTGAGAGAGAGGCCTGCTGTGGTACTCTATATTTAAGGTAACAGTAAATTGGCCATTCACCACATCATCTACAGTAGCTGCTACAGTCAGCCAACGGACTGATAGATGACAAGTCACACTCGAGCAGCGACACCATTGATTTTCTTCGCATACAACCCAAGACTGCTGATTCAAGATAATGTTACATTTTTAAAAGGCTTTGCTGTGATATTGTGGTGATAAATTCCACCCATGAAACTGATAAATGAGTTCAGGAAACATTGACGGGTGGGATTTATTTCCAGGGCATTGATTTATATATCAGGATGATGTACACTATTTATAGTTTATTGTTAAATGTGTTCTGTCATTTCTGGTGCAGTATCAGGCTTTTAGAGACAAATGGATCACAGAGAAGGCTGCAAACCTCCAACCACCATGTAAGACTGGTTTTCCCATCTTGAAATGAAAAGCTGTCCTCTGTTTTAATAAGCATATCCAGAACTGTCAAATACTGTACATCCAGTGAAACACAGTGCCATTTAATGACATTTCACAATATTTACCAAATCACAGTTCATTGCGATGATATAAACTGATGCCCTTTGTGATTTCGTTGTAGAGCTACAGTAAATATCACTGTGCGCAATGCGACTGATATTCTGTAACCTTTTATCTTTTTACTATCCATGTTACTGTCGACCACGCTCACACCAAGTCAGCTAAAGACATCTTTTTCTCTTTTTTGGCCTTTCATCCACACTAAGCTGCAGCTTTTCACACCTCAACACAAGCTTTTTACAAAACCTGACTTTTTTTGTGTGCGCAAATTGTACCCACAAAAAAGTGAGAAGCAGTTGTGTGAAGACTGAAAAAAGATTGAGAGAGAAGTTAAAATCTTGCATACTGTTCGCTTGAAGCATACAACATGCCTCCAAGAAGACACATTTCTATGCGTCTTAACCATATAATAAAATCAGTACTTCCTGCTAATTCAGTCACTCTGACAACAGAAACAAAAACACATGCAATGAGAACAACTACATCATTAGTTGTGCTGTATTAAAACACAATATCAATTACAATGGAAAAAAGGAGGGGACAAAGCAGAGTTTTAACCTGACTGTTTGTTCCACTCCTTAACAGATGTTTGCTGTGACGAACAGTTTTGGAGTTTGCTGAGTAAAAGACGAGGAAGAAGAAGAGGTTTAGTCATTTTCCTGTCGTTTAGGTGGTTAGGTGTGGAATGAGATCTTTATGAAATCGACTTGAAAACACGACTGTGGACAAAGCGTTTTCTAAGTAAGCTAAAAGGAAAGGTTGGGGGGGGGGGGCTTGTCAGAGAGTTGTGCTACCAGTCATGGGGATTACTGGTGTGGATCATTGGAAAGAGCTGAACAAAAGGCCCACGTGTACAGCTCTGAGGAGAGGAGATAAGAAGGTGCAGGTGGGGGTTCTGGTGGAGGAATGGGGGGGGCGTTACTGATCATTGTGCCAAGCTAGCAGACACATCTACCTCTGCATCCCTTTGTATAGAACAAAGAGTAAAAGAGCCCAAACAGTTGAGGATCACCATTTTGCCATTTGTGTCATTTGCCCTCACTGCGTGTCATGCATGGGTGAGCAAACACACTGCCATGGTCCTTTTGCATGCTTAACACAGGCATGCAATTATTGTATTTGTTAGCGACACTGGTCTCAGGCATGAATACTTTCAGGAATGGAAGAAAAACAAATACACAAAAAAACTATTTGCCATCAGGAAAGCTGATTGAATTCAAAGTGAATCTGTGGATATATCTGACAAATCCAGCAACATGACAGCGCTGCATTGTCTGTGCTGGTATCAGACAAGTGCAGCATCTTGGCATACACAGTAAACAAAATCTGAACAGGATATTGCATTCCTCATGGCATAAGCCGTGAGCAGCCCCCTTCTTTTTTAGAATCAGTGACATTACACAAGCAACTAACGACAGAGATGCCATGTCAGCCTCTCCAGAAGGTCAAATTGTGCAGATTAGACTGTCATTAATACTGAATCTGGATTATAGCAATCCTGAGGCAGCTCTATAGCTACAGCTTACTTCTATCCCAGCCGCAGCAATGAAAGACAATGGCACTTTTTGTTCCCACAGAACTGACAGTACCGCACAGTAACAAAAGGAGGACTCATTTCTAATAGGGTCAGGAGTGATTAGACAAGCGGCAGGCCTGGCAGCCCATTGAGAGGCCCAAGATCCCCCAGAATCAGACTGGATTTATCAGATTACGACTCCAACACCAACTCAACTCCAAGTAGCCCAATAGTGTAGTTAGATGTTAGTCTGGCTATCACCAGAACAAGCTCAATCTTTTAAGATTAGTCTGGGGAGTCTGCTCTGCATTTTCTACTGCACAAGAGCCGTGATCAACGGGCATAGTTCAAATGATTCTGTACGCAATTGGATAGTCCTTCAACCAATCAGACCAACGATCCGGGTGACGTAGCAGCGACAGCGGCATCAACAGGGTTGTTGCGCTTCGGTGGTCGCTATGTTGAATGTAAACAAGAAACTGCTTGGTCGCCTCTCTATCATCTTCGTGTTAAACCTGCCAATAGCACGCCAGGTGGATAAGTCAGTTTGTGATTGGTCCCAGCAAAATTGTAACGGAGGCAGGATAGATAAATGTACATTAAAATGGCAATATAGTCTCTAAAATGCGACTTTTGATATATTGTTATAACATGGCCATGTAGAAATAAACAATATTAACAGAATATATCTTTGCAGGATACATCAGAGTGACGAGTAGCACTTTACTGCGATAAACAAATGGCACCCAACTGTCTAGACATCTTAATATAGGCCCTATCTTGTTATGGCAGCCTATCCATTATGGTCGTTTTGAGTGCTGTTGTGCTTGTGATGCATAATTTATTAGCACCCCACAAAAAAGTCTAAGATTTTACAGTAAGTCTTACATACTTACAAACTTCATGCTTGTGAGACACAAAGTAGAGAGAGAGGATCAGTGGGAGTAACTGTAAACAGAAAGTGAAGACAGGAGAGAGAGAGAGAGAGAGAGAGAGAGAGAGAGAGAGAGAGAGAGAGAGAGAGAGAGAGAGAGAGAGAGAGAGAGAGAGAGAGAGAGAGATTCCTATCCTAGCCCCACAAAAACAAATGACATCAGAGTAGCTGCCAATCAGCTGACGTGGCTCAGAGAGAGGCTGTTAGAATTCACTCCAGCTTTTTTCTGACACTCTGCTATCACCCTATCAAAAAAGCAGAACTGCTCACTGAAATGGAACCATGGATTAGTGGAATCTCACAAAATGCTTTCATACAGACCATACATTCTTTATTGTAACCTACAGTGATGACTGTTGCAAATGGTTTAAGCGAGTAAACAAGCTCAGCCTGTTATTCTTCATGTACAAATCTCCTGTAAAGGGATTCTTCAAGACACTCTAATTCAATCCCAGACTTATTAAAGGGAATCAATTTAGAGAGATTTTTTTTAAAAGCAATGTGCCTTATTGAGTTCAGTGGTTTAATTAAGTACAGTGGTTAATAGGGCTAGCTCTAATGAACTTAGTGAGACGCATCTTTGGTAACGAGGCATAAACCATTACAAACGGCAGTGCTACAGGCGCTCCCATTGACTGCCATTTCAAAGACGGCTATATCATCATCATGCCCTTTATTGAGTGGAATCACGGTTTGTCATTAGAGCAAACAACATTATGGATCTATGGACTGCACCTGTGTAAATAAATGAGGAATCAAACAAGACTCTACTACGTGCTAAACTAAACCCCATCCCCATTGTCCAATGATAGCTTAGCAACCGTAACTAGGCACAACAGTGCGTGGCAACTTACAAACTAAGATCGATACACAATATTTAAAAAATCTGGAGGGTGTTACAAACACACAAAAGGAAAAGTGTAAGGAATGGGATAAACAGTGTGTGTATCTGCTCTGACGTAAGCTACAAACGTTAGCATAACAAGCTAACTAGCGTATATACAGTAGTAGTAGTAGTAACCCAACCTGGCATTACTTCCAAGACCAAGAGTTTATCATATGACGCCATGTTGTTGAGTTACAGGTTATATATATTGGTAGTCACTAAATCAGACTGTAGGTAGCTGATAACTCATTACCGGAGATATTTGCCAAAACATCCACAAAGCCTTTTTCTCTTTTAACAAAAGAACTGAAATGTAGCAGTTTAAAAAAACAAACAAGGGCGCCTGGGTAGCTCACCTGGTAGAGCACGCGCCCATATATAGAGGACGCGGATTCGACTCCAACCTGCGGCCCTTTGCTCAATGTCATTCCCCCCTCTCTCTCCCCTTTCATGTCTCCATCTGTCCTATAAAAATAAAGGCTTAAAATGCCCAAAAAATAATCATTAAAAAAACAAACAAAGCATAAATCTAACCACTGTTTTACTTGTCCAAGTATGTAACAGAATATGTTAGAACATTACAAAAGTCTGATTTTACAGTTTTTTTGCTTGGGACATGTAGGGTTAGCCTCAGTTGTTTAGCATCATATTATGTATGCAACCATCAAAATAAAGAACATTACAAGCAAAGTTGCCCTGAGACAGCATTTTCCAACAACTCACAGAGCTCATGTTACCTTAATGAGCTAGATAGCTACTAGGACTAGAAATTAGTTCTGTATTGTTTTGTTTTTTTAAAACAGGAGCGGCACTTCTTCTCAGGATGTTGACAGAAAATCATTTCAAATCTAGTGAGCGTCCAAAGGTCAAACGCGGAGTGTGCTCCCGCTAATCAACCCACCTACTGATCCAGAACAACGATTTGAACTCCTTATTTAATTACCTACATCTATGACACAAAGTAGACAGATATTGATTTTAACGATAACCATTTTGACAAGGACCTTCAGAGATACTGTGACAATCCTATGACACCAAAATAGGCTGTGCCTTTCTCTGATTCATCATAACCAAAAAGTCCTGTGCTAGAAATAAAAAAATCAATTACCTGACTTATTGCATCTGAATTCAGAACAAAACAGTTGACCCCGGCTGTTTCAATGCAAAGCACATTGTTTTTGCTGATTTCTAACAGAAAACAGTCCGATCAGCAGGTTCATCTGGACAGTGAGCGAGTATCATTCTCTAATGACGGCCAGTGTGTTCGAGATAGATAAGGTTGTTATTAGATTACCAGCTATAGGGATCAAAACTATTCTATCAACAAAGTTATGCAATCAGGGCCCACACAATAAAATGCAAAGCTAAATATTAACCAGAAACAAAACAGTAATGCATTGGATCACTTTGTAGAATTCCAGGTATGTCTACTCTGCGAGGTAGCAAGATAAAATGAGCTGAAATAAAGCAAAAAGGTGTGGATTTATCATTAGATGATAAGCTGTGACTCCGCAATGGGTTTCGTGAATTAACAGTACATTGTACAATTCTGTCGACTCAACTTCCCAAGTGTTGACATTAACTTATATTCCAGGTTCGGCATCAAACCAGCAACATTAATTAATTTGCATTACTTAATTAGAAAATTTATTTCAAAAGATAAACCCAACAAATTAGTTCAGAACCCAAATGCTGGCACGCCCAGGTCATCTCTGGCAACCGCTGTATGCTTTAAGAGAGGAGATCCCAGAAGCAGCCCTTGCCATCACCCCAGCAGGATCTGAAGAAAACACAATTGAACACATGCAAATGAACGATGTGTTAAAAATTCCTCTTCATCATGGGGTGGATGTATTTTGGCAACAGCAACCACACCTCCCTGTGTTTCGTCTTTCCCAGTTGTGCTTGTGGTTGTAGTTTGAAAAGAAATATACAGCCACCCCCTATTTTCTCTCCCTCTTTCTCTTCATTTCCCCTCCACAGCTTACACCCAACCCCCCTTATGGGTTTCAACAATAACCAATTACAGGCGCAGGGATGTGAGGTGAAATCTGTGGCCTGGAGCCTGTAGGTTTTACATCAGACTCCACACTGATATGATAGTAACAACATGGGTGGGAAAGCTATAAAAACAACATTTTGCTTCACCTTCCCATATTTTTGGAGCTTGTGGAAAATGACAGCCATAGTGGCGGCTGGTAGTATCAAGCTACCGCCGGCAGACTAATGAAAACAATCACGCAGAGCTGTGGGAGTTCTGGCTGTTTTCAGGACAACAGTGCACAGCGCTGAAGGACCAACTGCTCACTGGTGCAGCCACACATGAGAAGCAGCATGCAGCTCGAGCTGAACATAATGAAAATGGACTCAAACTAGTCTGCACTAATGAGTTTTTACCATGAGACTGAAGGCTTCTCTCTGGCTAACTAAGCGGCTAACTAGTCCCCTGCTGGGGCCCAGCTGCTGGATGTGATAGTACAGTAATGAATGGAGAGCACAGCCTTTTACTTATTTCCTGTTGTAGTTGAGCCAAGTTGGAAAGGCATCACCGATGGCTCAGAGCTGTGTTGGATGTGTCAGATTTGGTTTAAAATGCTGCCTAGGACAAAACAGGCTTAACATTTTTCTTGAATCAAATACAACACAGCAAAGCAACACTGCAATACAAAACAGCTTCCTGTTTGGGGACAAAATCCCAGCATGCTGTGTTTCTTCTACCAAGCCGGCAGTGCTATAGCATCTACTGTCTGCCTGCACATAGCTCATCCCAGGCAGTCATAAAAGACTGCAAATGAGGGAGTGTCTTCAGAGAGCAAGGCGTTTTCCCTCTCCGGGGAGGACAGATCTGATGATCAAATCCTTTCCTGTCTCCTTGTTGAGCCCTTCTCTGCGGCAAACAGAGGGTCTCTCATGTGTCACACTCCGCTGCCCACCAGTTTTGATAAAAGGCCTAAAAATGTACAGCCCAGAGATTGCAAATGCAAAAGGTAAACAAGGAAATCTGGAACTAATTACAGATAAATTCCATATGTACAATCCCTCACACACATTTTAGGAAACCTCATTCTGTGCAGCAATGCCAATCAACTGATAGAGTGGTATACTATAACCAGGTGAAGGTGAATACATTTTAATGAATGTACTTTGAATATGTTCTTTAAAACCACAAAGACAGTAGACCAGAAGGTGTGATTAATTAATAAATAAAAACAACATGGATACACAAATGGGGCCATCCAGTGTGGTTGTTTTCTAAAGCACCTGTGTTATTTCTAGGAGGATAACAAATTAGTCATTGTGCACAGACACAGCACATGTAGGAAGCCCAAAGGGAACGCAGACTCCCAGTTTTAAAAAATACATATCCCATAATGTATATTTGTCTTCTGTTTATGCTCCAGATGCAGAGAGACTGAAAGCGGGGAGGAAGAGGGTTCGAACAATTCAGAATTCACCAGCAGTAAAATAGACGTTTGTGTGAAGAGCCACCCACTGACTAGGGTGGGCCTACAAAGAGAAACACTGTGATATTCAGCCGTGGGACACATCATTATTATGATTACTCTGATCGCTAACCTAATTTGCCTCCATGTCTTGGTTCTCTAGGAGAAGCAGAGAAAACACTTGTTGATGTCTGCCTGTGATCCCCGCTCCTTCTTATCCGACAAAACAACTGTCTCACTGAACAACGTACCATGAAACAGGGAGGCCCAGAGGACGAGTGGGCGGATATAGGAGGAACTAGGCTGCATGTTACTCAATTATCATCACCATGTGTAGCTAGCACTATATTTCAAAGACGTGTGGTGCATTAATGAATGAGTTTGTTAACAGCTCCAGAGTAGATCACAACCACTTCCTTTTAAATCGTTTGTGGACTTGGATATGCCTTTTTTTCATTTGAGTGGGATACCTTAATGTAGGAGATTTAGGAGATTGGTTTAAACTAGAGCTGAAACGAGTTCTTGATTAGTCAATAAGTAAAACGATAGAAAAACAATCTGGAAAAAATGACTAACATTTGCTTGTTTTAGTTTCTCCAATGTAGAATTTGAAGCTTTTCCCAGTTTTATATAACTGTAAACTGAATATTTTGGGGTTTTTTAACTGTTGGACGGACAAAACAAGATGTCT
Source organism: Sander vitreus (assembly GCF_031162955.1). Taxonomy (NCBI): domain Eukaryota; kingdom Metazoa; phylum Chordata; class Actinopteri; order Perciformes; family Percidae; genus Sander; species Sander vitreus. The sequence continues at coordinate 9,050,634 of NC_135875.1, forward strand.
GAAGACCACTCCTTATACTCTGGGAAACTGGGCATTTTAGTTCCAATTTCCCCCAAAACCATAGGAATTTACGGAGCCAAAAGTTGTTGCTTCCTGCTGCGTGCTGACCAGAGTAAGACCACAGATTTACAGTAATACCCCCTTACCACAACTGCATTAAATCCTAAAGTAAAAGACAAAGAGGTGAAAAATGGAAGGAAAATGCAAATGGTCTGCTGATTATGAACCCTCTAAAAAATACAAGAATGCTAAAACTACACAGCAGGGGGGGGAATCAATGCTGAAAATGGGCCCTACATATATGGCATTGTCATCCAAATACTAGCTCCACTTCTGTCCACTCTGCTGGCATCAAATCAGACTAATTATGATAAAAATCATAATCATGACATGACAAATATCCCTTCATTGTAAGTGAATGGTGTGGATCTGTCTCTGGCTGAGCACAAAAAAGGCTTTGGCAGTGTTTAGAGGAGTGCGATTGTCAACAGTGTGCTTTCCCAGTGGGGCAACATATTGTATGACCAAATGCTGCAATGATTAGCAACATACAGCATCACTTGGTTTGGGGAATTCATGAAAAGCTTACACATTAAACCAAAGAAAGAAAGAAAGCATGTATGTTGAGATATGACATGTTTCTTTTCATACATAACTCCATGCTACTCAGTGAAAATGTTTCACAGCTTTTATATATTATATCTCCAGAGCTGAAGGTCAGTGTGACAAAGTCATGGTGTGGCATGCGTTTTCTTACATGAATGAATGAAGAGGATCAGGCCTATTACATTGTCTGATAGAAAATATCTGATGTGATGACAATATAAATTGGGCGGAAGTGACCATCTAACTTGTTTAAAGAGCATAATAACGTTAATCAAATGCCAAGCACATTTCAGTTATGAGATATGAGGATTTCATTGGAGAGTTGACATCTGGAACAACAGTTTTTAACAGTATTATAAAAAATGAAACGCCCTATTAATCAAACAGTGTCATTACAGCAGCCATAAAAATCTGCCCTCTTTAAAATGAATAGATTAAAAACAGTAACGGCAGCCAATTACAGGCAAGTCTTCATAAGTAAAGATGTAGTCTTGCATTGCCAGAGTAAGCACTGGAGTGAGGTCTGGCTACACCACACATCCCAATCGCAATTTTCTTTGGCGGCGCTAAGCTCCTGATGCAGCGACATTGGCTCTGCAAAATAGTCTCAGAACTTGTTTCGGTGAAACAGCTGGATAACGTTACATGGTTAAACGTAATTTGCTCTTACTAGTGTATTGCTGTATGCACTTGGTCCACAGCAATCCCCACCCAATGGTCCTGAAACGTTGACAGAATGGCTCTCCATCTATCGTTGCCAAAGAAATATTTCTGGTAGGGCTGCACAATATATTGTTTTTTTATTGTGATCGCAATATCAAAGACTGCAACATCCCGCAAAAGATTTGTCAGCTGAAATAAAATATCAGTAGAAAACTGTACTTTAAAATGTAACTGTCGTTCTTTTTTTAGGGTTACCTTTTATATTGAATTCTATGTTCAATTTGTTCAATCGAAGAATGTTGGAAATGATTTCCTTTCGTTTGATTTAAATCCAGCAAGCAATTTGTTGTGTTTTAGCAGAATACTGAAAGCAGCAGAAATGCAGAACTGAGTACACTTCCCCTCAGCAGTAAAAGGCCTCACCAACAAGGCTCCGGACCCCCACTGACACTGTCTTAACACCCCCCCCCCCATCCCTGGTCACTTGCACTTATTCCTTCATCCTGGACTTCACATCTACACATTGCATATACTTTGTATTCTTTGCAACCCATTCAGCCTACTTACTTTGTATGTATACATTTGTTTTGTTTTTTCTGTATTTATTGTTTATTTTATATTAACGTTTAATATGTTGGTTTGCTTATGTATGCACCTATCACCAAGGCAAATTCCACATAAGTGTACTTATTGTGGCAATAAAACCTTTTCTGTTTTTTTTCTGACTGCAGGGGTTTCACCTGGTCCTCCATTATCGCGAGCGGGACACAACCAAAACCACGGCATTTGGGTAAACATCAGAGTTAGAATTGAGCAACCAACCAACAGACCAATAGCCCTGGAGCTAGCATGGCTAATAAAAACTAAATATTGAGATTATAATTATTGTCGTAGATTTTTCTCTCAAACAGGCCTATCGATACCAGTCTCAGCTTTAAAACTCATCTACGGCTCTGCTGGGCTCTACTTAATCCTATATGTTTTTTTTTCTGTTGGGCTTCATCACTATTGTTTCCAATCAGCAGCCTGTCGGAAATATGAGAAAGCTGAATACTGCATGTAAAAGTTTAAAAGGCTTGCATCACTGTGGGCTAACCATCTAAACATTAGATATTTCTGCTTGTCCTTCCATCTCAGGTCTTTGTGTTTTGTTTTATCTAAACCATATCCTCACCTCTTTTTTCCCCACACAGAATTGTGAAATACCATCACATAACAGCAGCTGAAATTACATCCTTAAACACTGACAGGAATTCAATAAGATGAAGCATGTTCAAGGTCCATCCCCTCATTTTATTCCAACATACTGCAAGATTAAGGCAGCCTTTAACCTTGGTCGTTTATATGGCCCAGGACAGCAGCTCTGATTATCATCCCATACATTAGGTGCTTTCTGCTGCTCTTCTGAGCCTTACACACCTATGCATGCAGGTCATGTCAGCTGAGATAACCCCTGACTGTGGGCTCACTGCCGCATCCAACTGTGCTCATTTAGGCACATTTACACAGTTAAAAAAAAGGCCTCGACACTATGAAGCTTCCCAAAGAGTCAGAAGATAAAAAGGTGCTTTTGATTTCATGCCACATCCTTTTCAGCGCAACACAAAAAGTGACAACGCAAACATTGAATTAATGCTCGTCTCTGTCACCTCAGGCCTTTGTGATGCAAGCAGCACACTTAATTATTACAAGCCTCAAGAATACTGATGTTAAAAGGAACCTTGGAGCAGATAAGACTTTGAATGAATAAGATAGGAGTGATGCTGACTACTTTGTGCAGTGCAAACAACTGCTGGTGTGTAAAATTGTTTCTCTGTATTTATTTGACACAACAATCAAATCAAATAAGCCATCCTTTTGAATAAGCCCATTGTACTTGTGTGAAAATGTTTATTGGAGTTACTCCAGTGCCTTCGAACTGCATCATGTTACTAAGAACACAATGAAAATATTGAAGGGCTGACATGATGATCACACACAACTCCCTGTGTAACAGCCTTGAAAGAATGAATAGGAAATTGGCTGCTTTAGTGAGCATCCATTATTCATTAAGCACTGTACTCCTCCATGTCAACAACCTCTGTGGTGACACAGTCAAACCATTATTTCCTCTTTCACTCACTCTTTGCTTCACTCCGTCTAATCCAGTCACACCCGGCTTTCATATATGATCAGCTGCCAGTTTCTTAAGAGCCTGTAAACTCTAAACCATTCAACAAAACCCTTTATAATCCAGCTGTATTTGATGTCACTGTTTAAAGGACATGATCCGACACTGATGCTTCTGCAAAGACAAGAGCCTACGGTATAATCATCGTGGCATTTTATAGAGGCGCAAGAGAAAATGAATTGCATGTGCCTATATATTGCACACAAACAAACAAATCTGACAAGTCAGAGGACTGGGTGGGACCTTAATGTGTCTCCAGCCAGGCTTTATAGTTTATGGTGCTGCAGAAATGAGGGAAGATAATCACTCTTTCTATATGCACCATCGCCATCTAAGACACAGCACTCACCTGTTGCTTTTGGAATCATTAAAAGCCGCTTTACATGTTTGCGAGCAAGTACATTGAAGTTCCGTGTTTAAGAGAAATATTTTAAAAGGGACAATAAACCACAAAATAAACCAAAAGACTATTAAGAAACATCAGTTTACCATGCATAAACACATGTACAATAAGCCTCAGTTTCACACTATTTGCGTCATCTTTTAACCCCAGAGACATGATTGTAAACATCAAGCTATCTAGCAATGTGTGGGTGTGACGTCTTATGCGCATATAAGATGAGAAGAGAACAGCCTTCAAGGGAAAATCCACAATAGCTGAATATTTCTTTTCCTGACTGTATTAAGCATGTTCTCAGCTTGTGGGTCGCCCACTGTTTTCCACAGAAAACCTATTTGTTTATCCTAGTTCATTCAGATTTAATAAAGTGGACTGAAACATGTTTTAAGCCACAGCTGGAGATGTTTGCTTTCACTTTCGTTAAAATCAGGCCACATAGCACAGGGATTTAATCTCTTCTGGGCTCCACCCTGCTTTCCCTGAGCAGGTCACCAAATTAGGCTGCCATATTTTGGCCTAAAAAAAAAAAAAAAGGGAAAAAATGAATTGAATGCGAGTTATCATGTTAAAATCACAGCTGTCGACATGTTGCCCCCACCAGCAGCTGGGTAAAGTATGGGACTGTGTGATTATAACAAACCTTTTTGGCTATTTCTACAAGCTAAAACGAGCAGACAAAAACATTCAGACCTTGAAGGTTTTCAACAATGTGTTCTCCCTCTTTGGACACTCATAAAACAACTGCAAGGTCACCAGCTCAATCTCCAAAAACGTGTTGTTTAAGAGCTTTGTGGTCTACCTTGTAATGAGCTCATGTAGTGACTGACAGTAATACAATACAGAAACTATTTGTTGCCTGGAGGGCGGAATACTCCCATATTACTACTGGGCAGCTGTTGTGGAGTGACATCATGCAGTATGTCCCTGGGCCATATTCCCTTATTCAAACCAGAAGGGCTTGACCTAGTGGTTCCCAACCTGGGGTTCAGGATCCCCTGAGGGGTCCCAAGATAAATCTGATGGGTCACAAGATGACAGTGACAAAGACTTTTCTCTGGTTCTGCACTTGTCTTGCAAAACACTGGACACTTTGACCTCTTCAGGGGCCCGTTTCAGGAAGGAGGTTTAACAAACTCTGAGTCTAACCCTATTGACTCAGAGTTGTCTGTCAGAGTTGACCTGTTGAGTTGATTTACCCCGAGATGGGAAACTGAGTTTTCGGTTCCAGAACAGCTGATTTGAGTTGGTTCAATCAACTCAGAGTAGGTTCACTTAGAGTTAAGCGCGTGCACCACCACTATAAAAAGGCAGCATGAATGGAGCCATAATACTATGATTCACCATGGCAACAACCACAAACAAACTAGTCGGCGTACTTTACCCCTCTGGAACTGGAACTACTCATGCGCACATACAGCGAGTTTGAACATATATTTTGTAAGAAAGCAACACAGCTGTTGCTGCAAAAGAGCGAGAATTGTCTTGGGAGAAAATTGCTGCTCGAGTCAATGCGTAAGTTCCAATATAGTGTATTAATTTCCAATTTAATCACAAGTATAATATTACTGTTGAAAACTGGTGGAATGCTGTTTAACCTGTAATCTATTTCATTTAGGTGCAATCCTGTGGGTGAAAAAGTCCTAGGTCTACTAATCCCATTCAGAGGCTGCAGCACCATCATAAACAGAATTATAATTTATAATCATTTATTTCAAAAGGGTTTACATCATTCACCTGCAATCCTGTAGAACTCCTTTTTATTGGCTCTCACTGGTTGTGTCCAGGGAACACTACAACAACATTTAAAAAACGTTTCAGAACAAGACACACTTTTCTGATGGCTCTGCATGTGGCTTTACTAATATGCTCCTCATCATCAATTTTGAAAACTGCCGTTTGCAAAAAAACGTATAGGACACAAAGAATCTGCTGGGATGTAAGAGCATGTCCTCGATGGGTAACGTTAATGAGGATGGATAAGGTTATGTAGGCTACATAACTGATAAACTGGGAAGAAAAACGATACCGCTCAAAAAGGTAGTTATCTGGAAATGAAAATACATCTAGTCGAGGCCTCAATATCACCTGCCGACGTATATTAACTCCCTGCAAAGTAATACAGCTTCTTCATCAACGGGATTGTCGAAAAAAAGGACATGCTATGTTCGAGGAAAAAACATTTATTCTGCCTAACAGAGTTATTAAACAAACAGTTTTGTTATTGCAGATGACAAATAAAAAAAATGTGCCTGATACAGACTGACTGAATGAATGAGGAAATGAAAGAGCGCTGTGTCAGAGGGAGGAGACTGAGAGAAACTCGAGGTTTCTTGAAGAAAACCTGCTCCCGACCAGGTTAGTTTCACAGGCTCAGTTACCATAGTAACTGGCTCTGAGGTTAAGAGAGTTTCCCCTCATCTCAGGGTTAACAAACTCAGAGTTTTCACTAAACCTGCTTTCTGAAACGGACCCCAGGCCTCTAGTGAAACAGGTGGAGACAGAAATCTCTCATGGGTTGAACTGTTCACAATCCAGGGCCATGTTAAGGCCATAACCTGGTCACAAGCATTTCCTTTCCTGACCACAGTGGCCAACAATAAATACAACAGAATATAATCTTGTTTCCAATTCAAACTCCAATTTTGCAATTGAATGTCGTGTTTAGTCCAAGCAACAGTCCAAAACCCCAAAAATTCAATTCACTGTTAGAAAAGCAGCAAATTCTCACATTTGACCCAAAGTCATCAAATGTTTGTCCTTTTATCTTGAAAAATGACTTAAATCAATCAAAATTTTTTTCTGATTACAGTTCTTTCCATCGACTAATCAATTAATCGACTATTTGTTGCAGCTCTAGTTGACTCAATACAGAAAGACAAAGGTTTTGTAAGGGTTGTAGCACTTTCTTGGAATGGCAGATTTAATTTTAACTTCTCAAAATATTATTTCCCTTTTGTGAATCATGTGCTCGGCCTTGCGGTTATCTCAGAGGAGCAACTTACAATGCCTCCTTTAAGCAGATGTTGGATGAGTTCTGACGCATCTGAAAAGCAAGAAGCTTGATCTCTGTCCAGCTGTTTCGGTGCTGCAGTGGCCCAGCTGAGTCTTAAACAAAGCTGATAAAAAACCAACAGAAAACTGCACAGCTTGAGTTTGTACAGATATCAATCACTAGCCACAGCTTTATCTCACATGCCTTCGCCATCAGTAGTGCTGGCCCGGGGGTGTGTGTGTGTGTGTGTGTGTGTGTGTGTGTGTGTGTGTGTGTGTGTGTTGCAGGTTGCTGTTTGCACAGCCATAGACTGTACTTGCCCGGGCCATGTGTTAGGCCTCCTCTGACGGAGACACACCTTCTCAGTGTCACTGAGGTCCCACCTCTCCATGAGGCTGCGGGGCTTTCCTGATCCTATCCTCCAAACAGGAAGCAATACACCGCTCACATGCTCCGTTTCTGCTTTCACTGGTTTTGCAGTCACTGTTGCTATTCTGGCCCTGTTTCCAAGCATAGTTTGTTAAAATATAATGTCACATCTAATACAAGCTGTACAACCACCCCCAACAAACCCTCACCTTTAATTATTAGTTTGTTTTGAATCCATTTGCCTGGTTAAGTGAGGGTTCATTTTTTCTCACTCTGCATGAACATGTTTTATCATTACTAAATCATTTAAGCGTGATGTCAAAATCCAAAGGATGACTGCAGGGTTTGTATTCTGTTGTACTAGCCACAAGCACAAACAAGCCTACAGTTGCAACATACTGCAGCTTAATGTGCTTTAACAAGCTTCCACTGAGGCAAGCAGAAAAATAACAGGTTGGGTACAAATGCTGTTTGCATCAAAAGTAGGATCTTACTGTGACAATTCCCTGGTCTTTTTCATGAACCCCTCTCCAAGGCTGGCTAAAACGGTTTCTGCCGACAAATATCTTACAAGTTCTGGGTGACGCCAGGCTCATCCCTAATTGTCATGACTTTATACCAATTAGTTCCTTCTACGCCTATTTTAGGATTAAAAGCGCACCTTTAAGCAGAGTGTAGTTAATGTGGTTGTAGCCTCAGAGAGCGCACGGCCCAGCGTGTAGTCTCACAGCTCAAAGTTAGAGTGTTTCCAAGACTTAGAGAGAGGTGGCGGAGAGATAGAGGGTGGGCGAGCTGCAGGGATTTATTCCGGGCAGACAATTTGAGGTTTATACCAAGCAAGCTGTTAGAAACTCCAGGTATGCGCAACTCATTCCTCTCCACCTCGCAGTGGATTTCATTAATCACCACATCTGTTCGTTTCGCACAGCACACCCACGCTCAAATAACATACACTTTACAAGCATTCCAACATGCATTTTTACAGTTCTAACTATAGCCAACAAAACTACAAAAGAACATCTTGGCAGTGTGTTAAATAGCAATTAAATGCAGGTTGAAAATAGCTACTGTAATTATAAACCTGTCGCGTTTCTTTGCATTTTATTCAGACTTAGACAGTATACAAAGAACATGGCTTCTCCCAGGGAAATACATTATTGCACACAAAATAGAGTTGATATTCAACTGGAGCCAAATATTTGTAACAAGATGACAGCTGACTCAATCTGCAGACAGCACTCAGCAGTTAAATGTTATTTCTTCCTGCATCCTTACACAGTCTCATTTTTCTTGGTGAGCACTGACTATTCGTTTATTTCAATGCATCCTCATTAGCTTTTGCCACAGTAATTACCATTCTTCCCAGGGTCTATACTGTATAATTGAAATGCAAGTCACTGAAAAATCACAGGCAGACACAGACAGACAGTCTAGACAGTAAAATCAAGGTAAATGAGGATACATCTTGTGACTGCTACGAATATGAAACTGAAAGACCGTTCAATTCAGTCAGGTCTGTAATGATAAATCTGGAAAATGTTTTTTAAAATGTGTCATATGTAGTTGATTGTCAGCTAAAGTCTGGTCTCTGGTTCCATTAAATAAAAGCTCTGTGTTTACTTTCTTGGCATGTTGAATAGGTTTGGTCTGAGTATTAAAGTTACAGTAGACTTGTTCTGTGCTCCATCTGATATTACCTGTCACACATTGTGGAATTTGTTTTGTATGTCTGAAGGTGATAATCAAAAGTTGATCACAAAAAAAAAGTTACAGTAGACTGAAGAGACGTCAGGTTTCTCTGAAACAGTTGTCTTGAAATGCCAACTGGACATAACAGCAACCTGTGACACATTTCAGTGATGGTACCATATGGACAGTGAGGTGATGATCTTGCAACCCTCAAAATGAGACGAGTAATTTCTTATTGTCAGGAGTGACAGAAGTTAAACTTTCCATATTCAAATTGCCTTCTTTTTCTCATCTATTTTGATCCTAGAGACAGCCTTGCTAAGTCTGCAGTACCTGTCCCTGTCAGGCAGACTACAATATGCATTAAAGTAATTTAACAGCATCTCTCTGACATTGATGAACTCAGCTCATTGTCCAGCCATGTTGCCATGTTATGACCCAACATACAGTAACAGCACAGCATTTAACCCACAAAATCTGTATACACAGGTCCTGTTAGCACCACAAATGACAAAAGTATGCAGAATATTTTCATTACGAGTGTGTCTGTTTCATAATGAGTCTTTTTCAGGAATATAAGATGTCAAAGTCCCAAAGTTCTCTTGTTAATTTTCTGTGAAGCACAATCTTGATGGTGTCTTGGTATATTTAACTTTTCATTTCCATGGTCTGATTAGACAAATGTCAGACTCGGTTTATCTCCCCTTCCCTTTAGCCGGCACCCTGCTATGGACAATCTGCTCCAAGGATACTGATGTGTTGCTGACCCTGACCTTCCCCAGAGACACCTTCTAGGGAGATTGATATCATGTCCAGTGATTATTGTATTGCATACCACGACTTAATTAAAATCTGTGCAGTCAACACATTTAGAAACCAAAACAAGAGTCAACATCTCAATACATAACTCAAAAACCTTGAAAAGCCCTCCTAACAAGTCTTAGCAGATCCATCCATGATAATCTGAAGACCCAGTAGCCTCTGTTCACAGACATGTTGAAACTGGCTCAACTGCAGCCCACATAGACAAACAGTCAGCCACCAAATATGAAGAAAAGATTGATAATCTCCATTGTGATGAATGCAAAATAAAAAATAAAAAATAAAGACCACGAAATGAGAACAGAAACTCCAAACGAGTTCCATTAAACCACATTGACTGGGTTGGGTTGACTGGAAGTCGCTGCAGGTTGTCAAACAGAGAACCCATGATTTAAGCACACGAAAAACCACTTTTTGAATGTATTCACTGAACGAGGAACGAGGAATATATTCACTGCCACATTAAAGCTGAACACGCACCTGAAATGGACGAAAAATCAACCGTGCGCTGCTGTGACGGACAGGTATCACGGCGTTTTGTGTGACCGAAAAATGACTGAAAATGTGGCGTGTTCAGCGCCAATAAATAAGATGCAAAAACGGTGCGATGACATAAATGAATCTTATCACTCACCTTGATGGCACCGACATTAAGTCCTGAGCGTAGATTGTGTTGGAAAAGGCGAGGCGACGCTTCAGGGTTGCCGCCTGTCACCGGGAAGGAGGAGTTTGTGTTTACTCCAACATAACAACTGGCTGTCAGCGTGCACACGGCTCCTCTCCCGGTCTGGCGGAGAAAGGGAGCCACAGTCTGGCCACACACTTTATTACAACATGTGTGCTTTCTTGTGGGTTTGTCCAGTTTGTCCCAGAGTGACTTTAAAAATGTTTGTAACACTTTGGGTTATTATTGGTCAAAAACCACACTGATAATTATTGCGGAGTGTATTATAATAAGTTTGGGATTTAGGTTTTATATAATAATTACATCATTATTTGTAATGTAATGTAACCGTGCTTCTTTATCTATACCTAAAATAATATAAAACAAAAGTAGCATGTATATATAGGCAATACATAGCCTTTGTATTACAAACATGTATGAAAGAACTGAATATAACCCTGCACTAACATTATGAACTTTTTGCTAATTACACCCAAACATACTGTGTAATAAAAAAGTATTGGTATACATTTAGCAAACGCATACATTTTCAGTTATTACCAAGAACCAGGAAGTCCTGGAGCTTTATAGCTCCATTTATGTCTTGTCTTCATTTTGTGCCAATAAATCAACGGCATCAACTAGGTGGTTTACAGTGTAAAATGACAGTTCTACAGGCCAGAGGTCAGTTTTCTCTGTTTACCTAACATGTCCTCAGTTTTCTGTGAAATGATACCAACCCCTGTCATGGCTTTAGTGATGACACATACATATCAAATAATCATTCCTCTTCCAGTAACTCTTTTTTTAATGATACGGGTAAATTATTAATCTGCATCATGTTTTATGACCCTACAATTTCAAGAACAGGACTTTGGTTCCCAGACTGTGAACGTGGTTCCCTTAAACTGCACCAGAAGGTGTGTGTAGGCACTGAACAACAGGAACTACAAATATCAATTGTCATTTTATAAAGCGTCTTTTATTTGTCCTGAAGTTGCTTTGTTCAGTTTTAGTTGTGTATCCATCGTTGGCACTTCAGAAAATATTTCACAACCCTCACTCTAGATATGATTTTCCTTTGCAGTCTGAGCCCAGACATGACATAAATATTAAACTGTGGAGGAAATTGGTGTCATACCATGACAACCAGCACTGTGTTTTCCTTTCAAACCAAAGGTCACTGCCATAATCAAGAGATTTTATGACCAGCAGTCAACTCCACCCAGGAAGGTAACTCATACACAGAATCTTTAGAGGATCAGAGGGTCCTAAGCTGCTTCTGAGACTTCATCAGTGCTTTAGGGAAGAGACGCTGGGATTTAGATTTAACTAGTGCAACTGGAATACAGCAATAATGCCTTCCGCTAAGAAGACTCTGCATTTTATGTGCAGTGCGCTGGCTACTGCCTTGTCTGTTGGGGTGATGGGGTACTGCATGTCAATACAGTGGGCTACAATGACCATGGAGTGCGCAAGAATTGGAAGTAGCTTCTTCAATGGAACTGCTGTGATCACTTTGGAGCTTTTTGTTGGGATTTTAAACAGAAACTTTTGCCCGTCGTTTGGAGGCCAGAATTCTTTTCAAGGTAAATTTCACAGGCTCTCTAAGGGCCAGTTCACCGGAAGATATTTTTCTCACTTACATACCTCTAGAATCTATACTCATAGTTTTGGTTTTATTTCCCCTGGTCTTTCTAGAAGCAGTGTCCCTGTTACTGTTACTATGGATAATCAAAAGAACACACCATAAACGTTTTTTGTATAGGAATGATTTCTTTTGTCAAAAGTAATTTCAAAGGAAGCTCTTTACAGAGAGGTCTCAGAGAGAGATATCTGAAAAAGTGGGTAAATGAGAAAAAAAAAAAATGTATATATATATATATATATATATATATATATATATATATATATATATATATATATATATATAAAAGAGCTGGCCCTTTAAAACAAGACATAATTACTGTGGACATACAGAAACACTGCACATTATCACCAGAGTTGACATTAATGTAACAACTGGATAACATCTTTCTTTCTTGGTGTCTGTAATATTGTATAATTCATGTAAGCTCTACTAAATTACATAACCATGACATGATTGTACTGTGTATGTTTGTGTGTGTGTGTGTGTGTGTGTGTGTGTGTGTGTGTGTAGTGGTCCCCAAATTGGTAGAAACAGGAGTTACCCCTGTAGTCCTCCACGCTTTGGTTTTGTGCCTGTTGGCACTGTGTCTGCTGTTTTCTGCCTGCAGCATCCTTATCTCCCTCTACAACAGTGTCAGCAACCCTTATGAGACCTACATGGGGCCTGTTGGCGTCTATGTCTGCAGCGCGCTCAGCGGTAAGTCCCACAAATGCACTTGGGAGTGGAATTGCCAATAAAAATCAGCATATTCTTTGCATTGCACTGATAAAGATATTTTAATGGTAGTAGGGGTATTATTTTTTTCTGTCTTTCTCTTGCAGCATGTTTGTCAGTTGTGGTCCTCATACTATTTGTGGTGAACGTCACTGTGACCAGCATGGCAGAGGATTTGGTAAAGAACTTTTCCGAAGATGCGGACCTAAGGAACAAATCTTCAGAGATGAAGCTAGGATATTACCTGGTCATCCTTTATACATTGCTCTCTCTTCTTGCCATTGCTTTGATCTACACGTACGACCACGCAGCCTACACACACAGGAGAGAACAGCAGAGGCCTACAGAGGACGCACCCAAGGAGATAATGATGTATTAGTGGCCTGCAATGGAGTCAGTTTTCTGTGACATTGATAAATCGCTCATCAAGACTTTCTGCTGTAACTTATACTGTAATGGAGAATTACAGACAGAAATCATCAGCTATACATAAAGGCAATGGCATTGTTTCATGTGTTATGTGTCTAAAACAATATTTTGCATAAAATAAGTGAATGTAAATAAACAAATGAGATAAGGTTGTATATTGTCTTTAAGGATGGCTTTTTTTTTTATTGTAGCCAATTTTGAAACTGCATTTTTGTCATTTAATGCTCCAGATTTACTGAAAGAATGGACCATAAACAAGCATAAAGCATATGTAGTTGATGAAGTAAATTATATTTTTGTGAAAAATCTAAAGGTTACATTAAATAAAAGAGGTGGCGAAATGTGAGAAGAGGGATACTGAGATTAACTGATCTCTGCTGCCCTCTATCTCTGGATGAAGTTAATGCCACAAGTAAGTCTCGTACCAACTTTCAAGTCAACACCAATCCATGAAATATGAGTACAAGAGAAAAGGATTTAGCTGATTTCCTTTTGTTTGTCTTCTATCTAAAGAAAGACAGAATGCAAAGTAAAATATCTTCACAGGCATTCCCATGACTGGGAACTTGGGACAGACCAGTCGTTCCCAACCTTTTTGTCAGACCTAACCCCACAGTTCTTTTTTTTTTGTGGGCTTTTTCCATCTTTATTGATAGGACAGCTAGGTGAGAAAGGGGAGAGAGAGGGGGAAGACATGCAGGAAATCGTCACATGTCGAATTCAAACTCTGGACCTCTGTGTATTTGTGTGCCTGCTCTACCCGCTGATCCAACCTGGCCACTAACCCCACAGTTCTGTCAGATGTATCTCTTCACAACACCATCTGTCCTGTTTCAAATGTGTCAACTTGAGTTGAGTTGATCAAATTGGATGTTATTGCACTATTAAATATATCAATTCAATTTTTTTATGATGTTTTGTGTCAGTGTTTAGGTTTGGTCAAGTTTGCATTTGTACTACTACCAGCTGGAAGCTGTATGTTAAAAACCATTTACTTTTAGATATATCCGTTATGCTTATGCTAATTGTAATAAATAAATAGTTGAAATACTTCAAATTTAGCTATTTTAAGTAGTTATCTATTACATTTCAATTCTGACTGTGTATTAATTAATGTTGCTTTAGCATTTGTCCATTGCTTTTAGCTTGAACTATTTTGACTGTTTAACCATTGCCGTTAGCTAGCTAACTTCAACCTTTCATTCATTACTTGAAGCCCTCCATTTTAATGATTTTATCCATTACTTTTTAGCTCACTGTTACATACAGACATTTCATTTTTTTCAAATGAGTTGATCTATGCTACAATTTTTCCACGTAAGCTACTGTATCCCCTGGCAACTGCAGAAGTACCTCCTGGGGTAGTACCCTCTGAAGTACTGATACACTACTTTACTCACCTTCATCCATTCATGTTTCATGATAGAAGCAGTGCTTATACTGTAAGTTGAGGCCTTTAAACTCCATTTGAAGATGATGCATTGCCTCTTAAATGTATCCACTTCCATGGGAGATAAACTTGCAAAAGCCTTGATGAGAGATAAATAATTATTACAGATCAGTTTAATTCATTTCAAAGGATAAAAAAAAAAAAAAACGCTGACATATACAGTGAACAAAACAAAGCTTGCTGATTCAGTAGAAGCTGAGATAGATCTTGAGAGTCGGCGTCTATTGTCTCCTAGATCTTCAGACGCTCTCACAGCTGTGATTCACATGACTGCGTTGACATGAGAGCAGGGACGAGGTGTCCTCTTACCGTTTCCCGTGTCCCATCACTCAGGGCCTAAAGTCTGTTTGGACATGCCCTTTCCAGCACCTCTCAGCCCCGCAACGCCTTCTACCTGCCTTCAAAAGAACCACTCTTCCTTCAAGTCTCACACTTCAAGGGACCTGTGGAAAGATGCAGCAATCTGCTTTGTGGTCGTCGGTGTGAATCTGTATTATATTTCTAAGGATGCATGCTTTCTACAATGAATCAAAAGCATTTCAGGCAGAGTAGAAAATCCACCATCCCTTCTGCGGTGCAAAAGTTTCAACCATGTGCTTATTCAGAGTCTAGTTCTATTCATTAGTCCACATCTCTTTTTTTCAGTCAACTAAATGGATTGAATTACAATGATCAATATTCAATTATATTTTCTCACCTGTCACCAAGCTACTCCTGCCAAAATATTCATGATGTAACACTTCAGCTGTGACCAGGACTCAGTGTGAAGCCAGGGCAGGTTGTATTCTCCAGAGGAGGCCACGTCAAAGCCTGTTTCAGCACAAAATCGCCTGCTGGGAAATTGATAAGCTCCTTACAACACAGCACCAAACTGTCAGCCATTAGAGACCCTCTGTTTTTATTTTTCATCCTTTGAAATTCATCATTGACCCAGTCTGACCTCTGACAGACTGCAGCCAGTCACAACTAAAAGACATACCAGAACAAAATACTAAAACTTGACTGCACTTGATTTTTAAAAATAATTCTTTCCACAGTCATATATGCAGTATGTATCATCGCTCTTTAGCTATGATAAGAAATAAAAGGCTTCTCATAGACATGGCAAGGCATTCAAAATTGATGTTAGGATCTCTTGAACATCCGCTTGTTTAACTGCTGCTGGAGGAGATATTTCCATTATACATCCTGTGTGCACTGAGGTGTGGAAAAGCTGAATTGCTATTGAGAAATCCCTCTTGCTGTTTGCTGTGCAAACATTGATTGAAAAAAAAAAAAAAAAATCAGAGATGGGCAGTAATCTCTTCCTCTCTGCATACTCTGTCTATTGGCTCACCAGAATGGATAAACCAGAGATTATGCAGAAGCCCTGACCACTCACTATGTGATAGGATTAAAGCAGAAACTTTTGTACCTGTGAAACCTTATGCTCCCAGGTCCCGCATTACAGAGGCCTGTGAAACAGACACCTCCAGCTGCAGGGCAGGGGGGAACACATTTAGCCACGTAGAGTCCACTCTGGTGGGGCATAGTGGGTTGGGGGAAGGGGTCAGGTCTTATTCAACCTTTGGGAGTTAGTTTCACACTGACAACAATGTGACACCTGAGAGGTATAGGTAGACGTATAAATGCAAGGGTGAGGGAATGTATACCACTTGTTTTAACACTTTCACAAACACCTTAAAAATACCTATAAATACACCCAGTCTTATAAATGAAATAAAAATACACAGGTGCCAAGACATTCAGAACATTCCTCAGAGAAAATACTTTAGCCTTTTATCCTGAAAAGCCCAATCATGCCCCAAAGCCTTTTCATTTGATGTCCCTATTAGTACAGAGTGACCTTCTCCCTCCACAGTGGCAGTAAGATAGGTGTGTGTCCCTCTCACATTTTCCTACAAGGTAATGGACATTTATGGCACTGCTGCTTGACGTCACGACTAAGCAACAGCTGTGATACAGTACAATACACATTTTACACACTACACGCATCACACTTACTCCTCTATACCACATATCATTCTTAATGGATGGATGTATTTGACATATTTCTTCTCCATGCACTCTATTGTTTTTTACGTCTTTTTAATGGATTTTTTTTACACCATTCACACCTATTGGCTCGCAACTGATTAACAGATACATGCACAATAGGGCAAACATTTTATTTTTAAAAGTAAATACAATAAAAAAAAAAGTCTCAATTAAGTCTATTGCTGATTGTTTGATGTGTCTTCAAATTTTGTATTATCTCCTTTATATTTTACTGTATTACTATTTATTTTTATTTAATCTTTTTGCTCAGTCAATGGAGAAGGCAACCCTACATTTCACTGCACATTGTACATGTATGATTTTGTATATGACAAACAAAAATTGAACAAGGGAAAGGGAAGATTTACAGGGAACAGGTATAAGAGAATAACACCAAGTGTACACTGTACTGTACCTCGCTGTACTTGTGAGGTGCTTTCACACTCGACCTGACTGTGTGATATTGGAAGGCAGGCAGGTTCCTTACTTATCTCCGTCATTAATCTTAATTTGTCAGTGAAGGCTGAGGTGAAGGCGGAGGGAAGGAGGAGGAGAAGGAGGGCTAAAAGGTAATTGCACCCCTGCTGCTCCATTATGGTGTCATTCCACTGTTAACAGAAGATAAGATCTTCTCCAAATCACCTGAAGCCAATTCTCCACTTTACCTGGCTGGGACAGAGCGACAGAGAATAAGACCCAGCCTGGTTTCACAGCCCATGATGGAGACAAACTGAACTATTCAATCTGTGCAGAATCTTTCTTTCTTGACCAATCTGTATGTGTGGTAAAAGAAAATGTACGTCCGATGCCGAATGCCGGTTTACAGTCACGAGTGATGGATGGAGGGAGGGCCGAGCACTTTCTCTTCCCCATGCCGCTTGACAACATTGTTGATTAATGTGCTCCTGATTGGCAGGTGTGATAGATATCAGTGGGTGCAATGCATAGGGACACACAGTTAACTACTGACACAGCACACGCTTCAACTGAATTGGCGCCATTTGACCCGGACACAAAAACAAACCTTCGAAGTAGCTACGAGGAACTTTTAAATGTTTCTGAAACTGTTTAATTTTCCATCTGATGAACATAAATGACCGGTAACAGGAAATGAGACTAACAGTGAAAATATTTGCTATATATATATATATATATATATATATATTAAATTTCAGTTTAACACTGGAAAAGCCTGTTAGTGAGTATCCAGCCAGGTAAAAAGTAGCCGGAGATTTCTTTATATAGTCCTAATTGTATTTTAATTTTATTTTAGAAGTTATCTGTTGTAGTTATGGCTGATACTGGGGCAGGGAAATTAAAATTAAACGAAGAACAACTAAAAGCTAAAAGGGAGCGTAATAGACGACGGGCGAAAACCCGCGTCAACCTGTAACATGTCTGTTACATACCTGTTAAAATAACTTTACAATGCTAGATGTGTTTGTACATCAGTAGTCAACAGTAAATTACGTCCCACTTCTATGTAGCGCCCAGTTTTTATTTCATTTCAGTCTGTGTTTGTCCCCCTGTACTTGTGTAAAGTGTCCTTGGGTTTCATGAAATGTGCTATATTAATTGAAGTTATTATCTTTACATTGGTTGCTACAACAAACTCTTGCTAATGCTTTGGCTCGAGACACAGTGACAATAGTCATGTTTCCAAATTTTTGTCAAGTGAATTTTAAGCAAACTTTTAAAATGTCGCAAAAAAGAAAAAAAAAAAAAGAAAATGCGAATGAGAAGCGTTTCCATCAACTGGTTTAGAGCGAATAAACTACATTACGCAAAGCGTAGTTTCGTCACAAGTTGACGTTGCGCATGGTTGTAGATTGCAAACCGGCTTGCTAAATCAAAGAGTTTAGAAGCTAAGTTCTTTGGCTAAATGGAGAGAGGTAGCATTGTACAAGTTGGCCACCTGTGCAGAATACAGGGTTGTGGCAGAGACATTTGGTGTCAGCGAGACAACCGTTTCTCCGATGTGTATATGCGGTGTGCAGGGCCATACGATTCAAGCTGTTGAACCAATTCGTAAACTTACCCACCTTGTGCCACAAGTGTACGGCGCACTGGATGGGACACATATCCCGATCCGTCCCCCATCCGATGGATTCCGGGACTATAGTCATGTGAGTTACATGTTCGCTACGTCACAACTTACTTAGCAAAGCTGTTTCCATCTCCCATTTTGCACATTAACTCTTTTTTGAAAAAGGCAAAAACCACCTCAAGCAAGCGTAAAAACTGTTGATGGAAACATGACTAGTGATACCCGGTTTAGCTCACGATACATCCAAAGTAGGCTAAGTTACCGTATGCAACACTTGAAATGCAACAATGCATTGGTAACGTATTTGCTTATTGTAAATGAATGATTTTCTGTCTGAGCTAAACATTCATCGTAACTATACGACTTCCCAATAATGCTAACTCTAAAAGACCTTTATATGGTGGCCGACAGGGGCAAACGCCCTGCAACTTAAGAAAACACACACAAATAGACAAAACACAAGCAAATTAAGAAAACAACTTCATTAATTTGACAACACATGCGCAGCATTCAGCAAACGCACTGCAAATACACACAACACAACCAAATACATAAACGCACTGCAAATACACACAACACAACCAAATACATAAACGTGTTGCAAAAAGAAAAGCACACAAACCCCGAAAACATATATATATATATATATATATATATATATACACATACAGTCTATGCTCTCGTCTCATGCCCTCCTGGCTGGTGCCGTCCCCGAGCTTCGACTTTTCAAAATAAAAGCTTGTGTCTGGTCCGCTATGTGTTTGTACTTTGGTGTTTTGGATGTTTTTGAACAGTACGGCAATCATGCTAATGAATACAATAACTTTTTCAGCAGATGTCTTACTTACAACACGATGGAGTTAGCAAAGCAGTTTTGTATTTATATGTGCGAGCAGGATTTATTCATATTGATAAATCCCACGGTAAATTGGCTGGTTTACTAAACAGGGAGGGACTATAAATCCTGTCTGTTTTTTGTATTTCAAGAGCGAATTGCTCCACAATATGAATACAGATTGATCACCTATTTTGTTGGTAACCGTTGTTGTATAATCACAATATTACACTTGAGTAGGCCTATACTTCAATAATGCGCCTTTCGGACCTCGAAATTAAACCCTCTCATGTAATATGGCTTAAACAAACGTCAACGTTAAACGCTGATGCAGTTTTAAATGTTTTATTACCACGAGTTTACAGACGTCTCTGCTGATTGAATATCACCTGTGACCTGAGCCGAGACACACCCACCAAACAAGAGAAAACATATCTCAAACATAGACTTAATATTTACAGTCTATGATCTCAAAGCAGTTGCACAGCGTTTCACAACGGTGCACACCGTTCTGAGATTGAACGTGCCCCGCCGGCTCTCTCTCTCTTTCTCTTTCTCGAAAATCAAACTGTTCCACTCAAGGGGGTAAGCTTCACTTCAGAGCTTGAACCTCCTATGGTGCCTTTTTGATGCTACAAAGCGATCACCCGACGTTAGCATTCCATTGACTGCCATTCATTTTGACGTCACTTTGACAGGGAATAACTTTACATTTGAAGCGTTTAAAGACTCTATTTGTCCATTGTTTATTTCTAAAGAAACAGGACAATGTATAAAAGGCTCCATTACCATGTACCTCACGTTATGGCTCCGTAGTAGGCGTTTTTGTAACAATATTATATTATAACGATTGTGTCATAACCACGCGACTTACTTTCGCATAGTAGAGGAATTACCGTATAGTACAGGAGAAGCTCACAGGCAGTTTCGACTTACATTAGCTGTTTACGTTTAATTACTAATGTTAACTAGCATTTTAGTTAATAGCAATAATTAGCCTGTGTCCATGTTATCTCCTTACATATACCTAGGCTCTCCGTCTCTGCAAAATTGGCAATGATTGAGATTTCTCTTGGCACAGCTACCAGAAGACGTACAACTTTCAGACAGGTTGCTCACGGCACATTTATGTCGTCTCTCTCAGTTGGAGGCTGCGCAGTAACACTCAGCCATCACCGGAAAAGTGCTTCTAATATCCTTCACTGGTCTCCGTCCAGAGCAACGGGATCTGTTGGTCCATTCTTATATACTGTCTATGGTTCCACTTATCTGCTCCCTCCAGAAGTCTGGAGAACTTCCGTTGTGTAATCTGGATGCTGTGTTTTTTTGTTGCATTTGTTTTTGGGGTTTGTTTGCTTTTTTTTTTGCATCGTTTTTTATTTGCAGCGCATTTATGTATTTGGTTGTGTTGTGTGTATTTGCTGCACGTTTATGTATTTGGTTGTGTTGTGTGCATTTGCAGAGCGTTTGCTGAATGCTGCACATGTGTTGTCAAATGAAGTTGTTTTCTTAATTTGCTTGTGTTTTGTCTATTTGCATGTGTTTTCTTAAGTTGCAGGGCGTTTGCCCTTGTCGGCCACCGCACCTTTAAGACAGCAGCTGTGCTAAAAACACTTACGCTTTTGTCCAAAAGGGCTGCTAGAATCAACACAAAGGCCTAGGCCGGGGCACATCCGACCAGTGTGCCCTGCAGGAGGGCGTCTGAGAGGAGAGCCTGCCCTATAGAGGTGGAAATCACAAATCACTCTGCTGATTTGAAATCACAAATCACTCTGCTGATTTGAAATCACAAATCACTCTGCTGATTTGAAATCACAAATCACTCTGCTGATTTGAAATCACTTCATTCAGTTATTTTCAAAGATTCTTAGTCACTGACTATGCATTGCGTTTTCCTAAGCTAAGTGGTCGCATCACCATTCAAATGCACTACAGTAAGAACATCAGTAAGTGAATGCATCACTGTTCATATGGCCCTGATGTGCTGCACTGATTCTGACTTTTCAGTTCAGGCTGTCACATTCAATTCAGTACAAAACTAGTTTGTACAAACAATGCTCATAAGAATAATATCTTTTTCACATGACAACATTTACACTCACAAGTAGCTAGGCTAAGTTTAGCCAGAATCAGACCTACATCTTAATAAATTTCTCACAGGAGTGAGAGTTCTTACCAGAAGTTAGTGACTCAAGCTTTGCACTAGGTGGCAGCAATCAATAACTGACTCAAACAAATCCATTTCTGAAACTTGTAGTACAGAAATAGTTGCAATTACTGAAACACAATGAATTCATCTGAATATATGAGTCAGGGCTACTTTTCCTCTAGATATGTTTTGTTGTATAAGCTTGTAATGTTACAGAAAACAACAACTTAGAATTACATTCCTACCTTAAGTAAAATCTGCTTACTTTATTATCTTATTTTACATGTGAGTTTATATCTCTTAGCGGTTTCCAGGCTCATCTGTGTATCCATGAGATAAAAGGCTTCTGTTTTAACGAGGCGCTCAGACTGTCACTGGAGCGGGACACAAATCCATAGATCACAGACACTCGACTGTAACCAAGACACTCAGTCACAGACCGCAAGCTGTTCTCTGATCCATATGACCATACAACTGCAGAGATTCCAGCAGTCTGCACCCAAGGACAGCACATATAAATTCTAGTCTGAGTTGTACAGTATTTTTTTAACCTTCTTTATCCTTGTCCAGGTAACAAATTCAGGTGTATTGAGAAAAAGTGTGAGTATTAAGTACCTCATTCTATCTATATGCTTCATTAATACTGTACACTGAGTGAATTTCCATCATGAGAAGCCATGTCTCATAAATGCTCTCAACGCTGCATGTCATCAGCCCCTGTCAAGCATCTGACAGCACTGAGTGTCTTTTACAGAAGCCAGATGAGGAGAAGTGCTAGGATAAAGTGCATCAAGTGCCCCCCTATTGAGCTTTATGAACGGATTAAAGGATTTGCAAAGGTCTGTCATAAGGCCGTCAATCATTGTCACACCCGCCTGAAATTTATGGCGCTGACTGCAGAAAAAACCTTGGGGCTGTTGTCATGAAGAGTATAACTTTATCTGTCAAGTCATTCACCTGAACGTCAACACCTTGAGCAATGGAAATTAAAAGAAAGAAAGAGAGATAGAGACTGGAACCATGACACAAGACACTACAAATTACCACAGCATCTCAATACCTGATGTTTTCCTTTAGGAATGCTGTTGCAATTCAATACTTGTACTGTACACCTCTACTCCTTTCATCATCAGGTTTTCCACCTCTTCTCTGAGCTGTGTCGCTTTGGCATTTCAGCCTGTGATGCAAAGTCTTAAAAGCTGCAATCACTTGTCTGCCTCTCTAATAAAACAGAGGTTCTTTGAATACAGCAGAATTTGATATCAGCTTTCTAAATCCTGCATAAGAAACAATGCAGCCTCTCTACAGGAGGCAATGTTCAGTGTCATTCACCATGGATGTGGAGACACGGTGTCTGACTGCTGGAGGGATCAGTAGTGCCTCAGGCCTGTTTGCATGTGTATGGAACAATTTGTCAGCCTATATAACCAGCTGACCCCTCGCTCACCACAATCCTGGCCTCCTTCTATTAAAGGAAAAGTGCGGTTTATTACAACAACTTGGGTTTTATTTTGTAGTTTTGGTCATCATTTCTATTGATTATAACATTATACTCACTACAGTAATTGCTGAGATTTGGGAACACGTTGACATTGCCACACCAAAGTACAATGCGGCAAGAAACACAATCACAAGTCGATCAGACAGCAATAAACCCAAATTGTCCTTTTAAAGACCAATATTAACAAGAAATTGCATTAGAGAAATGACAAACTAGTTTTGAGGTCATTTAGAAACAGTGTTGCCCTTACATCCTTTGTTCACCAGAGAGCACTGACAAGTTAGTTTTTTACCTGTACAAAAGTCCCGCTTTATATATATTTTAGTCACAATTCTTTAAAAAAACAACTTGAAAATTGTTTGTTTATGTTATGTGTGTACGTAAAACAATCTCCAGATATACCCGGATCGTAATCGGATTTGAAACTCCCAAGTACCAGCCTAAATAAATCCAGTATAAGTCAGTCTATAATATATACATACATTCATACATTACAACTTTAGCCACACAAAAACAACCTAAAAAATAAAGAAAAAAACATAGACATGGACAAATTAAAAACGTAATTAGATTTCCAGTTGTGCTGTTGCATTACAAAACTGCATACATAGTTAAACCACCACAAAAAGCGGTAATGGAGGAGATAACACTCCCAGACCCATCCTCACCCTCTGTGTCAACTCATCACCTCCTGGTTGGGTGTCAATGAAGGGAGGAAGAGGAAAGAGGGGTGAGATGGGAAGGAGGGAGAAGGGGAGCGGCTGGCAGGAGATGGATGGGGGGTGGGTAAAGAGATCACCTTGCCAAATCCGCTGTGAAGGCCTCAGCTTGGTGCACTTAGCGTAGCGGCCGGAGCCAACACGTAGCGGGGTCTACGTCTCCCTGAGGCGACACTCAGGCCCCGGCCTCCCTGCCATTGTCATCTGTCCGTCTCTCAGCCTCTCCATCCAGCAATCTGCCTGGAGGAAACTTACTTCCTCCCTCCACATTCTTTCTCCCTCCACTACCCCCAGGAGGAGCTGGGGAAGTTGTGTCGAAGGGGACTCCCAGGCAGTATCAATGTCGGAGCCTAAATGTTTGGGTCTTGCCACTAATTAGATCATCCATAAAGCACTGTAAGATATAAAGAAGTGCAATCATCTTGTATATATCCTTTGAATTAAGTTGGACAGAGGAAGTGTATGGCTTGAGCCGGTGGATCTCTGACAGTGATGAGTGATAAGATGCTCACACACCTCACTGAGTGGAATGGCAAATATGTCATCATCCAGAGACAGGGTCTAGCCAGGCCGTTTCAATGAGTGCACCCATGTCAGGGTGATGTATGGACGCAGTAACACAACCTCTGAGAGGGCATAGGGGGGAAATGCTGTCCTGCCAAACAGCCTCTCAGATCCTGAGCAGAAGAATAGGGGCTGCATGTAAACAATTGAGACATGTCAGTCATTTTTCCTCTGGTGATTTATAACCAACCTGGACACTTTGCCTGCCAGCAGCCATGTGTGCAAATCTGACTCAAAGCAAATTTTGTTTTAAGCTTTATATAAATGTATAGTTCACAGTGAAGAAGATAGTTCAAACCAAAGGTCAGCCACTCTGCTTTAAACACTATAGATTACACCTTCAGAAGTTTGTCTGACAAAAACCCTGCCCCTTGGCTGGTTATACGTTTTGTGAAGCTCACAGAAAGCCTGTCCGAAGACTCTTAATGGAAATGGCTTGGGAACCCATTTGTGAGGAACAGCAAGAGAAACGCTAATTCTTGGAGGAATTTCTTCCCCCTGGGATACCTAAGTGATGTCCATCTCCCCTCATTCAGAGAGCTGAAACTGGAGAACATGACTGACACTTTGAGTTCTCTCACTCGGGATCTTTTAAGCAATCTATTTGTCTGAATCCAGTAGTGTGTTTAAAGGGTTGGTTCACCTTCCCATACCCCGGTGGTACCTAGCCACGCACAATTTCAGATAGTTTAATAGTGATTTTATTGGCCTAAGTTTTGACACATCTGTCTCTGAAATTTCTGCAAATACAATGAAAATGAACTTAATTTCCTTTTATAGTTCTCAAAGTATTGAGAAATTATGTATTTATTTTATTACTTTATTTTAAAGGGACAGTGCTTATTGATGAACAGAAAATAGAACTGTACACAAGCCTAATTATCATTTGCTGTCCATGGCCTGATGTTAAAAAGGTGCGCTTACTGTGCAAAATATATGCTTATTGTTTTATCACATATACATAATATGTGTATATGGTTTACAGTTGTCTATTTTGTTATTTGTTATTTTGTTTGTATTGTCTTGAATATTATAGCTGTTGTTTCATCATCGTCTTAATTTTTATCTAAGTAAGTGGTGATGACGAGTGTGGGGGGGGATGTGTTCATGTTGTGAGCTGTATGTTTGGTACTTTGAAACAAAATAAAAACTGTTAATCTAAAAAACACAATAAAAAGACATATGTTAAACAATTAACATACACAATAAATATGCACAAATCAGTACAAGTACACATCCATCAATAAATAATACCACCGTATAATGCATGTTAGGTCACTACAACTAATACTAAATAAGTTAGTTTAATAAAGGAAAAAAAAAAAACATGTAGGCCTTAAGAAAGACATCCAAGACAGAGAACAAGATGGCAGCAGAGAAGATAACTATAGTGTTCTAATGTCGACATGTTTGAAGCCACAGCTTCAATTAGTCAGTAATAGAAGGGCTTGTATCGAGTTCTCAAATGTGCACTCCTAGTAAATGAAAGAACCACATTCATGAAGTAACTTTCACTGGCACATTAGCACTATTTATAAAGTGAGAAGACTTCAAAATAACCTTTTGTTGGGAAAAAGTGAGATTTAAATATTTTACTCTATCTAATGTTTTTTTTGTTGACAAAATGCATTATACAAAGAATCAGGTAAACAGCGATAGCACATACACATCAAGTGCAATTCTTGCACACACAAAAAAACACACAAAATAATAAACAATAAAATGGTACATGTAAACATATAAATTCACATTTAGACAGAGGTTTCAGGGAATAAAAGCTCTACAGTTTCCACAAGTTTAATACTTTTTTGTTGTTTAACAATCTAAGTGATTTGAGTAAAGATTTTAGTTCTATGACAAAAGGTACATAATTAGGAAATGAATTAGAAAATGTCTGCTTGTAAATATAAAATTTGGCATATAGAATGATGAAATTAATCAAATATTCAAGAGCACCATTTCCTGAATTATCATAGAAACAGATATCTATTTAATAAATCTTTTTAGTATACTGTATTTGTGCTGATGTCATCAGTGCCACAACCTGCCCAGCAGAGGCCCTCATTCCCTCTCCTCCCTCCAATCAGAAACCAAAAACCTCTGTCACCATACCAAAGCAATATCAAGACAGATGATCCTAAGACACAATAAAATCGGAGATGTATGGGAACCATCTAGGTAGAAATGTCTGCAGTGATTTATCCCAGCACGCCTCTCCCAGTTTAGATTCAGACATGCCTACATGTGAAGATTTAAATGTGAGATACAGGTGAGGGGATTTGAAATGACCCTGGCAGAAACTATGAAATATGGGAACATAAATGTAGATTCTGTCAAATGGGTAAAATATCATATGGGTAACACATACTCTTCCATACAGTGAACCCCTGCCAGCTCCTGGAACAGTGCCCAAACCTGGACTCTGGGACTACTCGCTTACTGTAGTCTGGCGAAGTTGCTAATCTTATCCCATAAATAAATGTGCGGTTCATTGCCTGGATAACCTGAGCAGTAAAACTATTCAGTAGGTGATTCCAAACATTATTCCTTGTGCTTTTCAAATGCTTTCTAATCCTTTAAGTGTGACACAAACACTTAACAAAGGAATGCTTCTTCGCTGTGTTAAGCACAACCCGCTGAGAGGAGAGTTCTACTTGCCATAAAATGTCAAAATAATCAGCTCAGAGTGTTCAGGAGCTGGCACGGCCTCAAAAGGGCTGGCCATCATGTATGACAAAGCCAGAGTCTGTAACCAGGACACAGTGGAAAACAACACCATGTCTGTGAGTGCAGTGGACCAACAGTGACAAAACAAACACCCAGTGATATACAGTAGCTTTAAATGTAAACGTTAGCAGACTCTAACCTGTTGTTGGCAATCTTCAGCATCCCAAATAACACAAAAGAAAGAAGCATATTTAATTCGGGCCAAACTGACTCATAATGGGTTTATTCTCCTCTTTATCTTTGCTGACTCCATTGAGTTAATACAGAATAGGCAAAACTGATGAAGGCTGCTGACGTATACAATAAACAAGGATAGAATAAAAAAAAACCTTACCTCTGCTCACATCATTATGTTTTGAGCAGAAAAGTCAATTGTCTATTAGCCTACAGAAAACGAATCACCAGTTCATTTTGATAATCAATGGATCAAAAACATTAACTAGTTCCACCTTCTACATTGTTAATATTTGCTGCTTTTCTTTGTTTTAATTGATAGTAAAGTGATAATCTCTAGGTTTTGAATAATTTGTTGGACAAAACAAGACGTGTTCATTACCTTGTAAAATTGCAATTTTTAACATTTTTCCCACTTTTCATTTAGACATTTTGTAGACCAAACTATTTCGTTATTGATAGAGAAATTAATTGATTACATTTTTTTTATTCTGTCGTATTTGTATTTTATTATAAGTATCTCATCATTATATGGTATCAACTTTGTATTTGTTTGTACGTATTATTTAAATTTAAATTTAATTTTGTGTGACACATGAGAGTAACACAAAAGGTCAGAGAGAAATGAAGGCAAATTGTGACCAGTTTTGTGAGCTGTGAGCAGTATATTAAAAGGTGATTTAATTTTTATCCCTCTCTATTTTTAAGTTTTTTCCTATTTGTATCTATGTAGAATATATTACAAAACTCCATAATCCAACATGTAAGACAATAGTGCCTCTGTGCATGTCATAATGTAACCAGCACTGTCATGTATTGTACAAAATATAAGGAATCTCTATTCAAGCGGTACCGTGAATCCTTCGCTCACAAAATCTATGCTAATCACTAAGGAAGGGAAGTCTGACTGTATGTTTTTAATCCTTGAGACAACTGAGATAAGTGAACAGTTCTTGGACTCAGAAGCAGGACTTCCCTAAATAGTTTACATTCATGACAGTAAAGCAAAGGTGACCATCAGCCAGGAAGGTGACTACTATTTAAACTCCTTGATCCATCCCACATGTGGATCTCCAGCGCTGTTGACTGTAAATAATAGTCCAACCTGACCTGCAGGTGCTCTTCCCTCCGAAAGTCGCCGAGGAAAAGTGATACACAAACAACTTGACAGACGGTGGGAAGTTTTCATTTTATATATATATATATATATATATATATATATATCTGAGAAAGATTTTAGGTAAATGTGAACAATCAGTTAATGCACAAAGCTTATCAAGCCAGTGCCAACACTTCAATTTATCCTCAGGGTCGTCTCTTTCTACTAACATCAGGCATTTATTTCCCCATTCATATCAGCTTATTAAGCAGCTTTTCACTTTAAAATGAGTGAGTAGATTGGGCTTTGTTGGAAAATCTTGGGTTATATGATATGGACTTTGGCAGAGTAGTCTAATGAAGAATGCATTGTCTGTGAAAGCAGGCTTTTTTTCTGTCTTACAAAACTGCTGACAGCTTTCCCAGCTCTGGAATGAGCTTGGCTTTTAATCAGAAACAACACTATACACCTGATCAGTCCGTTCACACCACAGTTAGAGCAGCTTTGTGCTGTTACCAGATGCCATTATCTCAGAAACATCTTTTTTTTGTTCTTTTTTTTTAATTTTTTTTTTTTACAAGAAATACCTCAATATGCTTTGTGTCTTATCTGCAGATATTTGATTGATTTATGACTGTGAATCTGAGCAATCAGATTTTTACTTGTACAAAACACACTTGTGAGGCTTTCATTCATCTGTAATGAAACACACATTATTGCTTCCATGAGTAGCATGACTCATCTGAGGATCATTTTAAACGGTCGCTTGTCTCTGAGGTCTGTCCATGCACTATAGCAGGTGGCTCTTTTCATTAAACCTAAACGCCTGATGATTGTGCTCTTCATTAAAGGCTGTCCAGTAATATGGGCCTGAGATGATTGCCCCTGCAGTGGTTAAGTATAGTGATTGGACAAGGCCTCTGCCGCCGCGTAAGGAGAAAAGTCAATAGTGCCGGGGCTATTACGCTGTCAGCGCTCGTACCATTACACACCATTAAAAACAGCACAACTCTCTGATTCATCCTCATTATATTTATTGGATAGATGGCCTGATCTAATTGCAGAAGCAGTCCATCCCCTGCATAGTTCAACATGTGTCATCATTTTGTAGCCACTCTACAGGCACTCTCCTTTATTGAATAATAAATACTGTATCTACTTAATGAGGGAATGATGAATTCACTAATTTGGAAACACAGCCATGTGTGATTTATGAGGTTTTTAACTTTCCTCATGAGTAGAAGTATTAATATGGGATAATGCAATCTAATTTATTCTGTTCATTTAGTGAGAGAAATGTGCTACACTGTAAACTCAGCCGTGTGTGACCCATACAAGCCCCCAATGTTGACATGTACGCAGAGGGCAGTGTGCCTGGTTTAGTTAACAGAATGGAAATTAACCACTTGTCACCCCCCACCCCTCATCAAATTCTTCCTACATTGCTATGGGTCCACATTTGGCACCATTGAATGCTAATTGCAATGCCCACAGCTTCTTAGCACAGGTAGGAGACAAACAGGGGATTTTTAAGACCCAACCACGCATGCCCAGACACCAGAATCCTGAGACAGACCAAAACAAACTGTCTTCTGTCTGCTCATTTGTGAAGGTCATTAATGTCTAATCATATTCAAATGGCTCCCGACCCGAGGAGGTGTCTGAGCAGACCACCAGTATGCAGATGGGGGTCAGTGGGGCTTGCCCTACATGACTTGTCCCAAGGCAGCCCTCCCCTTCTGGTTTGAATCCCCAGTGGGTCTGCAGACATGTCATGGCCCATCACCCTGCAGACAGACAGGTCCCTGACATGGGTTGTCCGCTAGACTGCAGACTAGCTTGATAGCTACTGTTCACCCCCCCCCCCCACACACCCCCCTCCTCCCTTTCCATTGTGATTTAACTGCTGGTCACATTCCCCCATTAGCATAATGATAAGAGATAGTGACACCTACCTTTGAATTCTATCAGGTAGACTGTAAGCTGAGTGTAATGAAAGGGATAATTACACAATTTATATAGGGAGGGGCACTGACAGTTGCACAAAGCTATCTGGCCATGGCATGACCCATCTAATTAAGACGGTGTCCCATCAATCGTGATGTCCCTGTCAGTGAGTTGGTCCCTGGCAGTTTAAAGTAAATAGAAAAGTGTGTCTCCTAACAATTCTTTTGGAGGCCCATTTAGGCTCATAGAGTGGTAGAGATGTTTTATAGAAGAAAAAAAAAATTCCGGTATGAAAACTTGATTATGCTTCCACAGAACTTTTACAGAAGCTATTCACTGCTTCCTTGTTGTAGTGACAAGGGTTTAAATGCTCTGTGCTGAGAACAGTAGGGGTTAGAAAAACAAGGCTCTTTTAATCTCAGCCTGGTTTGCAACAGAAGACAGCAGAGAGGGACACTTTAGGATATCACGAAAACTGCCAGACTCTATATAATACTAACAATGTATTTTATCACAGATAAAGCATTATCTCCCCATACAGGAGCCAAGATAGCAGACTTCATTAGGATGTACAGTATACTGTGACTCTTGACTCTTTTTGAAATGTTTCATACTGGGTCTCGGGTTAAGGAAAACATACGCTGTCATCATTCTTTAGTGTGGCCGTAGTCTATATCCACGATGTTCCACTTCCGGGTTGCTCCATTGCCGTCGGAAATTCCGCCAGATTTCAGTTTTTTCAGCCGGATGTCTGTTACCTTCCATTTTGTTTGTGTTGGAATTTTAAATTCTGGTGGATTTATTAGGACTATGGCTAACTGCTCCAGACAGCTAGCTAGACTAGCTGTCCAATCTGAGTTTTCTGTTGCACAACTAAAGCAACTTTTGAGCATACACATGTTCCACCAAAACAAGTTCCTTCCCGAGGATATTTTGCAACGGCACCGCAGCTTTTCCCGGTGCTTAGCCCATGACGATTGTGATTGACCTTCCTCCGCAGCGCTGTGGAGGAAGGTCTGTCAAAGCAAGACTAGTGTGGCCGTCTTTCTGTTTCTCCAAATGTAAGTCAACACAGGGGCATGGAGTGACCTAGTGATTCACACAGTAATCAGCACCATCTCTATTTCACAGGCTAAATACAGTCCTTCCCTCTCGCTGTTTTAATTACGACTTTGTGTGCCTCAGATTATCTGAGGCTTGTAAAAACCTTTTTCCATCACATTGAATAAAAAAGGCCTCTTTGTCAAGTGGGGGCATGTCAACACACTTCTGTGGATGATGTCGGCCTCTCAGCGGTGCTGTCAGAATCAGTGTGGAGTGGATACCCATGCACATATGAAAACATGCATGGCTTCATGTGGGCATGTGCATCATGGATAATGTCACAGCACTGGAATGCCAAAAAGAGGGAACAGACGGTGTTAAATGAGTTAGAGAGACACAACACTTGCTTGTTTTTATCAAAAAATGCAGCATGAGTAACAATAGCAGACGGAGTGCAACTCACAGTGTTAACAGAGGAGTTTTTGCAGCAGCAGTGAGCTTGATTCCCCAGACAGGGTGCATGTCTTGTGTTTATAGTTGACACACTAGCTGTTTGGGGTTGATAGACTCCAATACCAAAGTCAACACATAGCACTTGCTGCATGCTGATGTTTGTTTGAACACTTGTCTGGCAAATAAGCATCTCCTCTCTGTTTCCTGAGGTGGATTTACATGTTCGTGGTGTCTCTGTATTCCTAAAAATAGTGCCTGTGTTCCACAAGGAGATGAATGGATTTGCAATGCAATTCAACATGTTTTTAAGTATTGAAAAAGGTGGAACAATGCCTAGTATGTGTTTTTCTACTGTAGAAATGTTAGCATGTTAATTATTCTAGGCAATAAAAGAATGAATGCGTGTGGTAAAAATATGAATATCTGATTGTGGTATAATTACATGCTTAAGGGGGTGATTAACTTATCATGGTAACACATCTTCTTGATTAAAGCAGTTCAAAAGTGCTGCTTTTCTTTCCCTCCACTTTAATATGATAGCAGTTGCCTCAGAAGTGAGCCCGGGCCTTGAAGTGCAGACTGGGATTAGTGGCAAACACAAAAGGAGCATTTGGAGGGGGCATGCCTGTCCCTTTTGAAAGGCTATCATTTAGAGCCTTCAGCCATAGATCATCTGCGGCTTACATAGGGAAAACTTGGTTAAATGTTGATCAGGCCCATTATTTGACTCTCTGTGAGGAGTGCGTTTGATGGTTTAGGCCAGGGAGGGCTCCAGAGGTCTCTTAGTCTGTCTCCACTCTCCTGTCTCTCTATTGGTATGCATCACTCATAATAGAGCCAGGAGGTAGGGGGTCTCATTAGGGGCCGGGAGAGTGTTGTTTTGGGGGGGGCAGTCAATGAATTCCTCAAGCAGATGCACTAGTATCCCAAAGGACTGAAGCTGAATAAGGCATCATGGGAGCAGGTGAAACACATAAGGTCAATTTGTGTTTGCTTCAGTAGCAAAACACAGCACAATATCTGTCTCCGAATGATGTGCATCATGATGTGTCTCAAAGTACAAAAGTGCTCCAGGTGGGCTGCGTCTTTTGACAACAGGAACTTCATCCGATGTAACATTCACACTGAGAGAGAGCTTCCTCTAGAACTACTGACGACGACTGACAAGTGGTACAGAGGTAGCTATTTTGAGGATCCCCTGAGTACCGAATTATCTCCTGACTTCCGTCTTGCAACCAAAAGTCAAGGCTGCCAATGGTAAATTGGATTCCCTCTGGGTAGCTACTTCCTCTGTCATCTGTCACCACTTCCTGTCTATGAAGAGCAGGTAATGACAGCACGCAGGTGTTGCTAGCCGGGTGGTATCGCTGCAAGACATCAGCAGCACAAAACATGCTATTTCCTCCAGAAACGTTAACACTGTTTTGGTTCAGTTGCTTTAATTTCAAAATGTAGGTTTAAATAATTTTTCAGTTTTTTTGTCTCCAACTTATTCACATACTGCAGCAATTACCATGGTGAATTTTAGTGAGTGCAGATAGGTCAAACGCACCATTATCACGTGCAAGACTTAAAGTGATCCCTGAACCGAGATAAAATGATTACATATTGGCCGTTACTCAGATATTTGTTCTGCTGCACTGCACCTAGAAATTGATGTTCCATGAACCCTGGATATTGTTCTCATAAGGTCATGGTTTGAAATTTCATGTAGGTGATGAATGGCTGCTGATTTATTGAGGAGCTTATGAGTAAGACGTTCCCTGTACTGAGATGATCAGAGAATATAGTCATAAAAATAAAAAATGTGATAAACTGTTTTTGTGTGTGTTTTTTCTTTACATATTTTAGATGTTTTATTTTATCACAGAGGGTTGGCTTCAAGTGAATCAGAATGACCCATAACTTGTTTGAAACACCAGCCTGGTTGATGTGAACTCTCTTTTCTGGCAGTGTGTAAAACCACTGCCATGCTTTGTTATGACAAAGGTCACGGATAACGGATGATCTGCCTACAGTTCCCTAATGTGAGAACAAAGACTTTGTCAAAATATATTCCAGCAATAGAGTGAGCAGGGGATAAGTTACATTGTTTTGGGGATAGGTTTTCCAGACAGAGCGATGTGAAGACAGGCTATGGCTGTGGATTTACTGGGACTCGTTCTAGTCCGTTAATCCTTGTATCTCTTTGACTCTTTCAGGAGGTTCCTCTGCTGGCAAGCCTTGCAGGCTCTGAAGTGGCTGCCCTTCCTGTGCTCACCAATAATTCTAGGGCTTGGTATCTGGTACGACAAAAACAGAAAATTGCATGGTGGGAAACTTGTTCATTTAACTGTAAAAGATTTTCATGTTTTTAGACATTAAGACATTTTAGCGTTTAGTTTTGATTATTTTATGCTGAGTAACACATATATAATACTCAAATCTGAATTAAATAAAAACAGAAATAAAATAAATAAAAAACAAAGCTAAGTGTAGAGAATGACAAGTGGTGTAGTGAGAGGTGTCTCCATATTTTTCACATGCTCTCAACAACCGAGCAGTTTGCGCTGAAATGGCTCTTGTTCTGTATAAAATAATCCATATGGCTGCTGGTCCGGAGCGGGGATCCCATGCCGTTACCGGCCCATACATTAGGCTTTTTATGGGCCTCAGATGGGGAGTGATGAAACCGAATCAGGTCATGCCAATTGATAGACATTCTCCTCAGCTATCATTTGCACACACAATCCTTTTAAAGTGTAGTGAAGAGAGGTGCCCCCCCCTCCTTACAGCCACATAGTGGCTTCCCCAGAAGCTGTCATCATATTGTTCTCTAAAATATTTAACTTCCTCAAGAGATTGAGCTGTAATATAAGAAATTATCCCTATAATGCCCACTGACTGCTACAAACAGATGTGAAATTTCAGGGTAGGCCCAGACTGTAATCAGCCCCCCTATGACCAAGATATCATGTTCTTCACTGGGGTCAGACGCACAGTCTCCCTTTTCATATTACCGCTCAGATTTGTCTGTAACGTAGTGTTATATGGGCTGTGGAGAATCATTCGGCTCTGGACACATTTGATTTAAAATCCTGAATGCTTAACAAACCAACAAATTGGCATACAAAGCTCATCTTAAAGTCTACATAATCCGAAATAAGTCTACAGCACTTTGGCACATTGCATCGCAAAAAACCTGCACAGCACATATTTAAAAGCAGGTTATGGAGTTAGGGATGGTTGAAAGTCTTGTTCTAGTTGCATGTTTATCAGTTGAGGAGATCTCGCTTAAGAGCTAATGGGAGTTAAGTTTCTCACTTTGCTGAGTGCAACTTTATCCAGCAGTGATTCATCACTCCAGCTCATGTCACTCACTAGATAACATGGACAAGCCTCCGGGTCCCAAGTTGCAGACAACTACTCGTCATGTCTTTCAGGTTGTGATATCTGAACTGTCCTAAGATTAAAATCTTCATCTAAACAGAGCAACAGCCCTATTTGTGTATTTATTCTCTGTAGCAGTTAGATTTGTTCTCTCTCAGTAAAACTCAATGCAGATGAAGGGACTATGCATCCTTGCTCTCCATAGTTGGCATTGGATGACTTACTGGTGTATCTAGTCCCGTAAAGAGAAAGAGGATTGAAATAATCCAGTTCTGAAACACCAGCTTCTTCAATTGTGAGCCAACCTGGCCTTTGGAAGGATGACCCTTTGAGGCTGAAACCCATCATTATGGGTTTAGCCCACGAGACGTGTGGGGACCGGGACCACCCTTATGCTTAGGTATTCTGCTGGGCCTGGGCCTTCAGCCCTGGAGCCAGGGGCCCTCGAGCAGGTAAAGCAGAGACATGGTGGCCTGACTGATATTCATGTGGGCCGGGTAAATGTGCCCTTCAGGCACAAGACACTGGAGCGTTATGTTTCTGAGAACTGAGAGGGCTGAATCGAACTTGGAAAGCAGGCGGATCTACTCTGTTGTTCGCTTTGCATGCACGCTTTGAGTTGTACCTTGATGAAGTATTCAGATATCTTACTTAAGTAAAAGTAGCAATACCACATGCAGAAATGCTCTTCCATGAGTAAAAGCATTCACAATTTTACATAAGTAAAAGTACACAAGTAAAAGTACTCATTATACAGAATGCTCCATTTCTGAGTAATGTATACTATATTATTGCATCATAACTATAAATGCATTAATATGTAGGCATTACTAATGCTGCAGTTGGGAAAGGTGGGCCTCATTTTATCTACTTTATATACTGCAGGTTAGCTTAATCAATAATGTTACATCATAATTTACAAGTTGATTATACTTAGTATTAGAAATCTGAATCGGCAAAGTAATTGGTAACTAAAGATGTCAAATAAATGTAGCAGAGTAAAATGTACAATAGTTGCCACCAAAATGTAAAGTTGCATAAAATGCAAACTCTCGAGTTAAGTACAAGTACCACAATTGTTTTTGTACTTATTGTATTCTAATACTTCCACATTGAGTGAAAAAGATTGTTGATTGCGGGATCAAAAGATGACAGCATAAGACCTAAAAGGCCTCTGAAAGGCTTTACACTCCATTCATTTGGACGTGATGAGGATAACAGAAAACTTGTTACTGTGAGAACCTGCTGCTGTATAACAAAAATTCTCTTTGTCTGATCCGCAGCCCTGCTCCACAGATAATAGAGCTAAATGTGGCCTGAGGGAGATAATTTGTTCCCAGATCTTCAGATCGCAATATTTTCATTTGAGCCCAGGAGGGGATCTCTTGAATTGCCGGCTTCCATTGTGTTCCAACAAGGGGCACGAAAGTCTTGTCAATTAATTTTTCTTTTATTCCAGACCACAGAGCGCCTGAGTGAATTCAATTATCAACCAATTAAGAGGTGTTTCCTTTTATTTACAGGCTTTGATTCCGTGCGTATCCATATTGTCTGAAAATAAGGCAGGAGCGGGTGTTAAATCAGTTGAACATTTCCTCTGCATGGGCTGCTTAATATTTTCTCCCCAAAAGCAGCCTTTCTGTTGTGTCCCCTGGGTCACAAGGACAACAAAAAGAACATTACATGCCATTGAACTCTCTTGTCAAATTGTTCAGCGGATGCTCCTCCAACAGTGCTTCCCAATACAACAAAACAACAAACAAATCCCATTAACAGGATTCACACACCCGGAACAGCGTTTTGCGTGACAAGACTTTGGGAATAGATGGAGACAGGTGGAATATTCAGCAAACAGGTTAACATCAAACAGGCGCAGTCTGAGTCAAATCCAGACAAAAAGCTGAACTTCTGAACTTCGTGGAAGTAAGTTAAAGGTCTGATTGCATGATGAAATGGGGCTATTGGAAGTGACAGGCGGAAAATGTCTCTGTCTTACACACTTTACTGCTTACAGCCACTTGACTTCAGATTTCCTGACAGGCTCTAAAGCATACTGGTTTATGTCCCATTTTTTTGGAAAATGTTTGAGAACTTAAACTGAATATTTGCCTTTTTTTAGCCTAAGGCTCTATGGAAAACAGAAAGCACAGCAGGGTCTCCAAAATATTATAAATGAGCAATGTAATTTGAAAATCTTCAAACAATGGTTCTATTACTATCAGTAAAATCACAAAAATGACATGAATTACTTACATAACCAAGACCCAAGTAGGAGAGAAATAAAGTATGTCTTATAAAACTATTTAAAGTAGATGTATTAGTGTGTATGTATTACACAGTCTCAAAGACCGTTATCTGTTTTTTTCAGCCACCACTCAGATAAATGACACGTAAGCCTGGAGTTAAAATAAATGACTTTTATTCAAACATCGACTTTTAGTTTAAACACAGAACACAATTCAGTCTAAAATACATGTCATAGCTTCTTATGAAAATAATTTCTGTACATTTGTCTTCTTCTTCTTAAAGACAGGGAGTCGCCTGACCAAGCAGCTACAATGTATATTAAAAAAAGACAAGTAAAGTAAGCACCCATCAGTTCAAGGATATATTTCCGTGAGCTGATTTGTGAATTGAATAATTTACTACAAATAAACATGTTTGTTGCACTAGTATGGACACACCATAATGGATAAGTGGCAGTAAATAAACATGAATATTCCTTTTCAATAAACCTAATATATATTTCCCCAGTTAGGAAGGGTTGTTGTGGAAAAAAATAGACCTACCAGTTAATTTCCAGTGCTAGTTTTACAATGATGCCTACTACACCATAACATGAGAAATTTAATAACAGTAGGCTACTAAAGAAATGTAAGGCTAACAATGAGAGATCCATTACTTATTCGGTAAGCAGCCCAACACTGAAAACGACAGACAGTCTACACCTCTGTTCCTTCCCGACTGTATATGAGGTTATTAACACTAAAATGGTTGGAGAGGCTCTGTACTGATGTGTAATAGTTCATTCTGTTGCTGTCAGAGTTCAGGGGAGAGATTAAAGTGGGCGAGTAGGAGCCCAGTCCGGACATGCCCTCTCTGGTCTGAGACAGTCCCCCGAGATGCCCGGAGCCGTAGTCCCGCTCCCCGCCCCGGGAGCCCTCGGTGCTGCCGCTGCCCGCCAGGAGCGAGTTCACGCTGGACACGAAATTACTGTAACACGGACTGTGCTCCGCGGACGGAGACGGGGACGACTTGGACTCCGTGGAGGCCGGAGATCCGTGCAGGCTGGGCGGGGAGGAGCTCAGGAGGCTGGTGGTGTCGGAGAGCTTGTGCGGGCCGTCTTCGGACTTGACGGGGAGTGCGGTGCTGTCTGCCCCGTTTATGTCAGCTCTCCTTTTTCTCTTTCGCCTGAAGTTCCCATTGTCGAACATCTTCTCACAGTTTGGGTCTAGCGTCCAGTAGTTTCCCTTACCTGAACAAGAAGACACGGGTTAAATATGGGTATTGATGGCACACTTTTAGTTTATATTTTACATAGGCCTACAGACAACTCAATTGTTAATCTGGGGTTTCATCTTTAACATCTATTATCAAAATGACAATGAGCTTGTTTCAAGATCAGTTTAATCAAGTTAAGAGTTTTATGAAGACAAAATTAGCATCATTATGGCACACACAATTCAAGCGAAGTCTTGAAGCAGATATAATTTAAAAAAAAAAAGCCTATATCTAACATAAATAGCCTACTTCATTTAGACTCACCGGGGTCATCCTCGTCCCGTGCCACTTTTTTGAAGCAGTCGTTCAGTGACAAGTTGTGGCGGATTGAATTCTGCCATCCAGCTTTGCTCTTCTTGT
Source organism: Sander vitreus (assembly GCF_031162955.1). NCBI lineage: Eukaryota > Metazoa > Chordata > Actinopteri > Perciformes > Percidae > Sander > Sander vitreus. The sequence continues at coordinate 9,089,779 of NC_135875.1, forward strand.
AGAAAGGGAAGTTGTCAGCTACATACTGATAGATCTGACTTAGAGTCAACTTTTTATCCTGGGTGTTCTGTATGGCCATCGCTATCAGAGCTGAGTAGGAGTAAGGTGGTCTGACCATCTTGAAGAGTTCCTGCTGGCTGGATATGGACAGCCACCCCAGATCTGCTGCACCAAACCCGGTGGGAGGCGGTAAGAACTGCCTCTGGTTGGACCCGTATCCAGACTGAATATAGGACGTGCCATTGTTCCCGGAAAGATAAGGAGAGGAGTTGATGCTGGGTCCGTTCAGCCATAGGTACGGGTTGGTGGACGGGGAGGTGTACTCTGTGAGGCCGTAGCTGGAGGGGTGCGTCGGCGGCCTCTGGGGATGATGGTGGTGGAGGTTCTGTTGGTACACACCGTAGTTGTCGCAGTACACGGCCATGTCCAGGATCTCCTGAGCACTGTGGTGCTGAATAGGACTGGTCTGCTGGTTAGATGGTTGGTGTCCAAAAGCGTTCATAATCCGCCCTAACCAGATTCCCCAAAACCTAATTTCGTCTCTGTGTCTCTCCCTCAGGTCTGAACTCATCCTCAGAGGGAGGAGTATTTATGCGCAGCGGCCGGAGTCTCTACAGGTAGCCCATTGAAAACTTTTGGGATGGTCACACCCCTCTTTTCTGTCCTGCTACAGCCCAGTTGTGTTGACCCAGAATCTCCATATCAAGGAGCACTGATACTGCCTTAAACTGCAATGCTGAGCTTCATGTTATTTTACGGTATATTCCCATTAAGGCACGTTAGTGACTTACAACTGCCCGTGCGTAATTACGCACTAGAGCTTAGATTTATAATTAGAATTTGTTTTAAACAAAACCCGCCGGAACAAAGTGGAGCTATTGCACTACGATTTAGTAAATACGATAGAGTATATAGAGTATAATATTTGACCTGAACTCTTATAATTTCCAATTTTTGATGATTCTGTTGTCTGTTGTGTGATCTTTGTTGTTAGAATATAGTGATTCAAACTACAAGGTCTAATTTTAACCATGAATCTGATTTTCTTTTACAGACATATCTGGCACAAACATATCACTATCAATCTCATATAAATATATGTCTTAAAGTAATTTATTATGAGATCTGCTGATGAACAATAAACAAGGCATGTCAGAACGTGTTGACTTTTCTGCAGGACAGTGTCAAGCCCAAACAGCGAAGACCCGCGTGTATTTGTAAGAAGCGCCTTTCTCTTAAAACAAATTCGTTTGCAATAAACACTTCACAAGTGCCGAAAGTTTAGTGTCAACAAGTGGCTCGTGGAAAAAACACCTCCAGCAGGCTGCAGAAGAAAACAGGCTTTGCCCCGTGAAATAAAAACAGCTATGGTGTCATTCTATTAATTGACCTTTGCGAATTTCACTGCAAACAAATTGTTTTGGAAAAACCAATCGAGTTCAACAGATTTGTTTTTTATATAACTTTAACTTTTTAATTAGATAAATAAAAAAGTAATTTTAATAGCTCAGGTCAATAAAATAGGAAGTAAAACGGGACACTTGTATGGAGGCCTATAAGATAATAAAATAAAACAAAAATAAAAAACTTTGGAATAAACACCAGGCCAATATGTCTGTATTTCACATACAGTAAGGATATGGAGCTTCTAAAAGCACATACAAATAATAATCTGCTCCTAAAGACTTACACAATTTTGTTGTGTTTGGTCAGAGGGAAAACAACAAACCGAGTGGTCTCTATAGCAAACCTCTGGCAGGTAAATGGTCCGAGTTTCGATTGAGAGGAAAGTAGCCGATACTTTAGTCACCTTAGTATACTTGTAATCCTTCAACATTTTGTCTCCCACGATATTATGTTATTATAACACGTCTGGAACTTATTACAGTAGGATATGGCTATGAACAATTGTAGCCTTATGTGATATAAATCATTTTGAAAAATGCTGCTGTTATAAGGACACGTCTCAGAGTTTTCTCTGCTTGAAACAGTTCCATTAATAGGCCCTCGTTCTGTGCTGTTTAGGACTCACACTCACACTATTGCAGTTTACATTTACAATTAAACCCAACAAGTACATATTGAATTTAAAATAACTAGTCGCGTTCAGGTCTGTGGTCATCCCTGTGAAGAGTGGGCTCTGCAGGTTGCTGCCAGACTCCTGCACTAATCGGCAGAACATTCCTCCTCTCCATGACCTTGATGTAATTGTTTGGCTTCAAGGTGTTGTCCCGACCACAGGCTGTACAGCAGTGGTAAGCAGTGGACTCCATGGGGGGGAAGTGGCATTTAACCCCCAGATGAAAACAACACAACCTGTTAGGTGTCTAACACCCAGTACAGCTAATTACTGCTGACTGGACATCTCAACCTGCCACTTTAATATTCATAATCGTAAGTGGGGTTTCGTGTTGCTGAGGCATCATGAGCCCTGAATCTAAAATTCTTTACTACTGTAGGCAAATAATAATTTAGTTTAAGTGCTATAAGGACTTTTACATTATTTTTTAAAATGATGGTTATCATCATATCACTGTTTTGCATTGGGGTTGATTAAGCCATCAAATCACAATTTTCCTATCTTTTCCTCACACCCTCTCAGATTGAGTTCAGAGATGTCAAATGTTGCTCAACATGGCAACCTCAAGCCCCTGTGTCATTGTAAAGTAATAATTCAAACATGCTGACTGTGTGTGTGGAAGGAGGGTGTCTATTGTTGCTCTGCCATGTCTGTCTTCATCCCCTGTTTCCTCAAGCTTTTTGAGGTCATGGGAGCTTTTCTCTGGGAGATCAAGTTAATCACAGTGGGGTCAGAGAGGCAGGGCTGAGCCACCGAAGGCCCCTTCGGGCTGAGACTAGAGAAAACCACTGCTGCAGGTGAACGGAGAATAAACCATATTCTCGATCGAGTATGTATCAGCACATTTTACTGCTGAGATTACAGCTAAACGCTCACTGGATTTAGTTAATACACAATATTGTCTGTGTACAACCTTGACTTTAACCATGTGGCCATATGAGCCACATCTGTGTATTGCTTTGAAGTAATTAGCAGACTATTAGATGCACTTAAGGCCAATAAAATCATGAAAGACCCAGATAAATTCTAACTGTGTAAACAAGATTATCCCTTTATGCAGCCAGGGGCTTGTCCTTCTCAGAGTCTCCCCCCAGTGGAGGAACAAAGCAAAACAGACAACACAATTTGAGTGCTAATTAATGTACAGCCTGGATGCAGAGTGACATATGACCATAAAAGCTGGTCTTGTTAAATACTTTGTAGAAAGTTAATTCCTCAGCAGCTCTGACTGCGCAGGAGATTTAAGACACAGTGTTGTGATGTGAAACGTGGCAGGCAGAGTAGCAGTCTGGCCTCGGTGCATCCTTCATTTTTGCACTCAATGGTCTTTATTCTTTAAGATGGCAAAGACACATGCACTGCAAGACACATTTATAATAGGATCTCTAGCTGAGCTTCGCACATTTCCTCAACATTTCTTATCAAAACAATTCAAATGTCACTTTGTCATTTTTGACAACTCGTATGGGTGTTAAGAAAATAACGTGCAAGGCCAACACTATACTTCGTAACAAGTAACAGAGTGATAATAATAGCAATAGCAAATATCCCCTTCAAGATATTTAAAAATATGCTTTTCATTGGAATAACAAATTATGTCTGGTATTTCGACCAAAAAAAACTTAAATTAGTTAAGCATTCTGAAAATGAAATATACTCTTTCCCTGATTAAAAAATCCAAAATCTATGAATATGAACATGTTTTTCGTTTCAAAAGTTTGACTACTAGATGTCTTCTACGTCACTGAAAAGTAGGTGTCTAGTGTACGTGGGCTAGAGGCTTCAAGTTTTTTTTACCTTTCATTATTCAGAGGTTGGAAGAACACCCTGATCACATTCGCACAGTTCCACATTCATACCTGGAAGCTGCCCAGTATAACCACAGTCTGATCTGCTGGCCACGCAGCTCCACTGGAGCAGTTGGGGTTAAGGGCCTTGCTCAAGGGCACCTCATAGGTGGTAATGAGGGAGGGACAAGCGCTGCTCTTTCACTTTCCCCACCCAGATATTTTTATCTGGTCGGTCTGGGGTTTGAACCAACAACCTCCCAGTCACAAGCTTGCTTCTCTAACCTTTAGGCCACCACTGTCCCCAAAGTTCCCACATTACACTTGTGTAAGTTGCATATTGAACCACAATTGGCTTCCAAACTAGCTGTGATGTCACAAAATCATCTCGCTCATACACGCCTTAAACTTCCAGGTGAGCACCGAGACATTTTTTCTTCTTCAGCAGATAACAGTACATACGTCAGTCTGCAAAGTTAAGTCCAAACATCCAAGTGAGGTGACAAAAATGATTTTTGAGTAGAGGTAGACTTTAAGTTTGCTTTGAAGGCATTTGGGTCAACAGCCTCAACTCAAATTTCAACTATCAATAGCACATACATATCTCAAGGTATTAGTCTACCTGCCAGGCCTAAGAGAGAGGGGAATACATTTCTTAGTAATTAGATGTTCCTCCCTGTGTAGTCCCCTCTGACCAATTACTGTTTGGCCCTGGCAGTCTGTCTCCAGAAGCTAAGGAGGCAGCCCTGCAGACAGCACGCTGACAGAGGGAGAAATACAACCAGCCCGGCCTTCTGCTTCACTGTTGTTGGTTGCATTAGCTTAATGCTCTCCTCCACTGGGCAGATTTACACCTCTGCTCCTGATTACATCCTTGGAGAGATCAGAGGTTACTGGTCTGTTAGAGCCAAAAATCACACTCTGCTGGACTCACCATCAGCTGCAGAGAGGTTACCGCTGTTTCCTAGCGTAATCTTTAAAATGTGGAAACTTGGCAAAGGGAGAATCATGAAATGAGAATTCTAAGCAGAAATATTTCAATTCTAAAATTCCATAAACCTTTACATAACTGCTGCTTCAATTCAACGGTGCAAAGATACTGTGGACATGATTTGGTATAGTAGGGTGCTGGTGGTATCAAGACTATTCATTTGAATTTAAAATTATATTTACACGAGCAAAATGTTTATGGCACTTTGGCAATATTAGTCATCCAGGCAGTGTGATGTGGCAGGCAGAATGCACTGACAGTTTTATCCAGATGAGGGCAGCATTGCTTTAGACATGATACCTTCAGCATTGCTCAATAAACCAAAATCTTTACACCCATCTATCAACTATGCTGTGCAACTTCCTGAGAGGCAACATATATTAAAATGCAGAATCCGATGGGTGTATTGATTTAATCACGCAGAATTTAAAAAAGACAGCGGCTATAGAGTTTAGAGTGGAAGTGATGACATATGTTCCACTGGCTGGAAGTCAATCTCGACAAGATGCCAGTGTATTATAATGTCAGATGTAAGAATATGTAGGCTATGACAATTCATCGAATTGTGCCATTTAACCGTCAAAACTTTAATGAAAATAGTCCCTTGCTCTCAGTTGATTCTTTCGAGTTTTTCATCAATCTATGAAAAATATCTATCTATTCTATACTTGCACGAGAAATACTTCTGAAGCAGCTCAAAAAGATAGACATGAGATCAAAAAGACGAAATTACAACGATTTAATTAACTTAAATCAGTATTCTGCTATTCGGACAGCATGCCTGTGGCACTTGTAAGGTATTTCCGTGCACTAACTGGGAACTCTTCTTCCTCAGCTCTCCACCCCCGATCTCTAGTTACGTCTCCTAGCAACACGTCGCACCGACCGCCTGGGAAAACCCAGTGCTTCATAATAGCCTCAGCTAATATAGATCACCGCCACTTGGCTCTCTCCCTCAAACCAAGATAATAAGCCTGTGTACAGAATGTACATTTTGTATTTAGTGTTGAATGCAGCACAAAATAATAAGCTCAGATTTAAAATGCCAACTGTGCTCTATGGTCCGATGTTGACTAGTCTCTGTTCTTGTAAGAGCCGCTTGTGACAGCCACTCTCGATAAGAGAGTGATGGAGTGTCTGTCTGGAGTTTGTAAAGTTGGAGGCAGTACAGAAAAAAACAGCATTAAAGTGTTCAATGAAAGGCTTGGCTACCAGTGCAGGTGTTTACTATAAGCTCCTTCGACAGATTAGAGACATGCTCAAAGGACAGTTTGCCATCAGCAAAATCTCACACTTTAACAGAATTTGAAACATTTGAAACTTCATTAAAAGTAACTTAAATTCTCTTTGTATCAGTATTTACTGCAGCCCATTTAGAGTAGGGCTGCAACTGATGACTATTTTCACAGGAAACTTGACATTTCCGAGGCTAGATCCAAAGACCCCCTGGGGGCCCAATTAATCAACCAATCATTTCAGCTCTAGAGTACTGTGTCCATTGGGGTCCAACAACAATTTATTTTGTCCGACAAACAGTCCAAAATGCAAAGAGATCAAATTTACTATGATTTAAAACGAGCCAAAGCTGCAAATTCCCACATTTGACAACCTGGGACCATCAAAAGGCATTTTTCCTTGAAAAATGACTAAACCGATTATCAAAATAATTACAGATGAATTCTGTGTCGAATGACTCATTAACTGACTAATTCCTGCCGCTTTAATTTACAGTAGAGACATGCAACTTAAACTGTATCATCGTATCACTAACCACGTCTTGATTTTACATGAGGACCACAATTGAAATAATTCCACAGTATCTTGTCTCAAAGATTCATCTGTTATGTTTGTAAAGAAAGTGAAAAGAGAATCTTCAGTAAACATCAACTCATTGACAATGTTTAGTCCATATTTCTGAAAAGCAATGCAGATGCTCACACAATAGAGTATAAAAACACAAGCCTTGTTGTCGCCACACAAGCGATGTGTGCTCTGTCATTGAACATAATCCAGTCAGTCAGTTCCTGCATGACACTATATGTGGCAGCTCCACCCAACACTGCACTGTCATGCTGACATCTATTGACGGCTGGTAACGCTACATGTTTGTTTACAAGGAGCTATAACAGGCAGCTGTACATTTAGTTGGCGACAGGTGATGTGTATTAAGTCTTTTTCATTTCTTATCAGGTTGATATTTAAGATTCCTTTTATGATTCATTTTATGGCATGTTCTTCTATATTTGACAGTAAACTGTAAATAGCATCAGTATATACAGGGAGGAAAAGGAGACTCCAGATGATAAGACTGAACTGTATTTATCGCGAGGGAGATTGTTGTACAGCAGTTGCAGTGCAAAGTAGGAATGAGTGGACATATAAAATATAACAGTAGCGATCATAAGTTTCTCATATCTCAAGTTGAAGATGATGTTTGTTTTAGCCAGATTGGAACGCGGGACATCATATTTATATAGTATGTAACTTCGGCCACCAGAAAGTTTTACATTTTCTTCAAACAACTGCTGCCTTCGTCATACCAGATCTTTATCTACAGTATCATTAAATTTGAAGCCATGCTACAGTCAGTCAAACTGTCCACCATTTTGGTCCAGACTGAAATATTTCAACAACTATTAGATAGATTGTTATGAAATTTTGTACAAATATTCATGGTGCCCAGATGATAAATCTTACTGATGTTGGTGATCCCCTAAGATTTTCTCTAGCGCCAGCCACCAGCAGGTTGACATTTGTAGTCCTGAGTTAAACTTCTCACCAACTATTGGATGAAGTGCCATGGAATTTGGTAAAGACATTAATTTAGTTTATGACTTAATACTCCTCAGCTGCACTTGCTGCTAAATAGCACATGTTAGCATGCTTACACACTACACTTAGATCGTGAACATGGTAGACATTATACCTGCTTAACATCAGCATGTTAGCTTTGTCATTGTGAGCATGTTAGCATTCTGAGATTAGCATTTAGCTGACAGGACCTCTGTGCCTAACTACAGCCTCACGGAGCAGCTAGCATGTCTGTAGACTCTAAAATTGTCTAAAAATTAGGGCTGTCAATCAATTAAATTTTTTTAATCTAATTAATTACATACTCTGTGATTAATTAATCGAAATTAATCGCATACATAATTAACGGTGCCTGAACCGATACTTTTTAAGAAGGCAAAAAAAGAAAAGAAAAAAAGGGTACTAAACAACAGTTGGTGACATTAAAGAACGGCTTGTTTATTGCTAAGGCCATATGGTCAAAATTAAATGATTTAATAATAATGTATAACAATAACTTATTTCACTAGTAAATTGCTGTTGAACAACAAAAACTTAATCTGCGTTAATTTTTTTAACGCGTTATTTTTTCTCAGATTAATTAATCGAAATAAACGCGTTATTTTGACAGCCCTACTAAAAATGAACATTTCTGTTGACAATTAAGCAACAGACAATAACCCTAGCCCAAACAAAACTGAATCTGTAAATCAGTATAGCTAACTCCTGAAAAGCTATGTTTTCTATGAGTGTATGACACATTAACAGTATATTAGCAACCATTAACTATGGCCATTATTTGTAAAGAGTCTCTACAAAAAAAACATAGAAATACCATAGACAGCTGTGATTGGATATATGCAAGACTGCTGCTTTATGGTAATATCGTCCTCTTTCATTATGCGAAGAAGACATTCACAGAGAAGCATGCACATTTGCAGCCTCACAGCAAATTAAAGTGTGTCAAGAGGGAAGGAAAATATACACATTATTCCAGGTTGAAATGACAAATGAGATGGGGATAGAGTGCGCTGTAAATACATTTCTCATGGAGAGAAGGAGCTAGCTCACAGCTTTCCCCCCCACAAAGCCTCTGGAAATCCTCTCAATTAAGTGATGCATTTCCCAAAACTTTGAGGAGAGACAGGGTGAAGCATAATGCCTAAGCACAAATCATTGCGAGCCTATTGAAATAGCTGCCAGTTAACTATGTAATATTACCACTGCTGAAATGCTTCACCCTTTATCCCTTTTCAATTGCAAGTCTAGATATTGAGTGTGCACTGGCTATTCTTGATAAGTGAATTATGGAGAGAATGTGCTAGGAAGTAAACTGCAACTGCTCAAATTTCATTAAGTCACAGTTAAATGCACTGTAAAGTTTATGATTGCCACAGATATATTGCACTACGGTCTGGGCTGTGATTTGGCAACTTTGGGAAATTAGTATTGTTGTTATGAAGCCATTCCTGTGTATCTTTGTTTTTGAGTTTGGGGTCATTATCTTGCTGGAAAATAAATCCTCAAAATCACATTTGCAGCAGGTTTTCCTCTAGGAGTTCATAGCATTTATGTTCCATGTGCCTTCACAAACACCCCCCCCAGGAAGATGCTGCCACTGCCAGGCATCAGTGTGCCATGTATTTTTCTCTCTTTTTGCCACGATTTCATAAAACTGCTCTCGGTGAATCCCCAGAGCAACAGTTTTTGTATGCAATGTCTAAGCCTCAGCCACAGAACCCTGTAGCTCCTTCAGAGCACCACAGGCCTGCTCAAGGCAGATTTACAGCTGTGCCATTTGGTAGTGATTGACCTCACTAAGCTTGGTTGCGTTTCAGTATTCTTGTCATAGATTTGTTTTTACATTGTATTCATGATGTAGTTTTTGCCAGGACATAAAAATCACTTGCCACAACCTTGATTACACACAGGTGTTCTCTATTCAACTAATTATGTGAACAATTGGCTTAAAACAATTGACTGCACCAGTGATGAGTCTCTGCCATGTTCACGTCACAGCACAGGTGTAAATAATACAATTAAGGATGGCTGAACTCAATCTAGCTGCTTCAGTTTCAGGATCCTGGTATTGTGCATGCTGGCTCACTGTGTAATGACTTACTGGGTTACTTGAACTGTAGTCTATGTCAACGACGTTCCACTTCCAGGATTGTTCAGGTGCCACCGGAAACTCCGCCGGATGTTCCTTTTTTTTTAGGCTGCATGTCCAACATCTTCCGCTTTTTTTTTGTGTTGGCATTCTAAACTCTGGTGGATTTATGAGGACTATGGTTAACTGCTCCTCTGATCTCTGCAGGGTAAATCCAGACAGCTAGCTAGACTATCTGTCCAACCTGAGTTTTCTGTTGCTATTTTTGCAACAACACTGTCTTTGTGTCTAGCGCTTAGCACCGCCCAAGACGATTGTGATTGGTTTAAAGAAATGATAAGAGAGGTTTTCTCCCATCCCGGAATGCTGTGTGGACTTGCCAGACCCTCCTCCGCAGCGCTGTGGAATGCAAGACTACTTGAACTAGAACTGAGCAATTGTTATTAGTAACACCTGTGCTTTTTATATCCATTATATAGGGTTCTATTTCCACTTTATTGGGTTCTCGAGTTGATCTCGAGTTCAACTTGAGATATTTGTATACTATTTTTTTTTTTTATATTTCGACCCTAGTCTGCATGCAGAAAATTTATGCAATCATCAATGTATAAACTGTGATCGCCTGCTTGTTAACTGTCTTCATGTGGTTTAGCTTATTGCGTATAGCTATTGATCGGCGATTAGGAGTGGTTGTCAAGTTAGTGGCCATTAATGGTCATTCATTTCTCTCGTGTCTTTTACACTCCCTTTGCGTTTTACATTGAATCAATTGAAACCATAAACTCCAACAGTTTGACGCTCAAGTTACCATGTAGTGGGTCAAACGCGCTTTAGTGCTGAGGAAAAATACTTTAATGAACACCATCATGTTTTGTTATAGTAAGCATAGTATGGTACTGCACTGAAGCAAGGGTAATGGTCCTGAGAGAGAGTCAGGTAGTCGAGCCTTGGGTGGAACTGGAAATAAGAACGAGGAAATAGGGAAACCATGAGAGAAAATAACAGTGGTAGGATAGTAAAACTTGCATTTTTATTGAATATTACTTACTCCATTTCTTTCTGTTTACAGAGCAATTTATCATCTAGACAGATGGTCAAATGAAGGTCCTATGGGGCACAAACTGTACCTTGTACTCAGCAGTGGTAACGTACACAACAATGATCTGTCCTCACCAGGATTAAATGCTTTTACTGTATGAACATGAGGAAAGACGGAGCTCAGGTGGAGGAAACATGCCAGGAAATGGAATAGATTGCAGATGAGTATTATAAAAATAAAGCTTTACCACCTCTGTACCATTCAAGCCTCTTAGAAGAATAGTTCTATAGAGAATTATATATACAAGTCAACTTGTTTAATTGATGAACAAATAAGAAATTGCACTGAATTCTGCATTTTGATAGCGGGTGAATTACCAACATATTAATGAGACATTTTATAGTCTGACAAAATACCACCCATGAGTTATACAAGTGGTCTCTCATGATTTCTTTTCCCAAATAAAACTCCAAGGAAATAATGTCATTCAGTGTTCCTAATTAGGACGAGAGCTTTATAAACCCCAACTGTCCTGAGATGTAAAAAAAATAAAATAAATGACACCTTCAAACAGCAGACACTACAGTTTGAGCATTTCTCCTCAGGCGGACACCCACTCACAAAGTGTCAGCAGAATAAGAGAGCAGAGGAATATGAGCCAACTGGGGCAAACATTTCAAAAAGGTCCCACAAGCTGGTTTTATGGTAGACACAACGGTGCCTGTAAATACGTTTGCAAAATGTGCAAATGAGGATTCAGAAATTAAAAGGTTCAACGGCACAATTTTACAGAAGCTTCCAGCTACTGGAGCACAAATAACAGCTGGAAACCGGTAAAAAAACAACTAAATATGTGTATTTAGTTTTATTAATATGGGAAGGAAAATGACTAATAAAGCTGCATGATGAGAATCACATGATTTCCTTCCAATTGTTAAAACTGATTGTACTAATTGTTTAAAGTACCTAAAACACCTCACTTCAACATACAGTATAGAGAGGCATAATTACAGACTTTTAAACTGCATGACTCAAATGCTATAATGCCAAAATGATCAGTCACTGAAATTTTTATTAAACTAATTAAAGTGTAATTCAATTTTAAACCACCACATAACATAATTAAACACTGACTTTATGGTTCAAACACCAATTATTAATTTGGAGTCAAAATACATTAAACCTACCAAGCACAGAAAGCTGAGAACAAACTTGTCAGCCTGTGTGTCCCATGACACCCAATCAAAATTTTCAAATGACAAGATTAAACAAAACCATAAAAAATGATTAACTTATTCACATGACGTGTTATTACGCTGCAGCAGTGTAAAGAAACCAGAGAAATCAAAGTATGACCTTTGTATAAAAGCAGAATTAAACAATGCATGAAGCAGGACAAAACTGGCACCTGCAGTTAGTTGGCTGATCTACGCTGCCAAGCTACATTTTAAATATGAGCCACATTCCCGATTCACACTTTCCGCTTTCAAAAAGAGAAATGATCGCTTGGTGAGCGGACACATTATGTAAATGAGATAGCCTGTATAGTGTAGTATAGCGTAACACGTCCTGTATAAAACGTCTGTTTGTTGCTAATGATGCGGCTGTTGCGATGGCTGTCGATCAAGCAGGCAGAAAGCTTTGTTACCGAGTGTTAAGTAGAAGTGAGGAAATGTGTACAAATTGCGAGTTTGTTTCAGAAATATAGAAACACATCAATTTTTAGCATCTCTCGCTGTAGACAAAAAATAATGAGGCAGAGGCTTTTTTTTTTTTTTTTTAAATACATACATTTGAAAGTTTATTCAAAAGTCATGTCAGTAGTGGGAACAGTCAATATTATTGAAATTCAAGGTTACAGCAATCTAGGACAAGGTCTGGACAATGACAATGCGATAGGAGTTAATTGTATGTGCACTCCAAAATTTTACCAATAAAATCCATGATATGTTCTCACATACCAACACTGTAAAGTCCCTGTCAATTCAAAACCTACAAGCCCTTTTTTTCATATAAATGCCACTTGATCTAATGATACGTTAATACAAAAAAGTCATGATCAAATCACATACAAATAAAAAAAGAAGAAATAAAATAAAAATCATATATACAAACCTCTGTACATAGTGGGAATATGAATAAAAGATATAGGAATTATTATTTAATGACCTATGTGCTCTCATATACTTGAGAGTGGGCCAGTATTGGAAAGCTGTCGGTCCACGCTTATCTGTCTGAACACAATGTCCTGATAAAGTCTTGAAGTGGCATGGTGTCGGGCGTAGACGACATCTACAGTATAAATTCAGTGACTACTCATCTGTGCAACATACTCCCTGTGGTAGACTGCATCATCGTCAAACTGTAGGCAAAACAAGATAGGAAGAAAATGAAAATAAAAAGATGATAAGAAGGGGCGGGCTACAGTGAGGTATTCATCTTGTCAAGCTGGGACAGGGAGCGAGGATTGTGTGGGTAAAAACAGCCGCTTTTTTCGGTGAGAGCGGTTACTGCTGATGTTGTTTTTGTTGTGTTGTCAGTGTGATGTTTGGTCCTACTGTCAGCGTCTTTGTTCACTGTACAATTCCTGAATCCACGGAGGCCTGTTTCCTGGTGGTCTTTGGAGGAGGTGGAGGGGGGGTCTTGCTGGGCAGTGGAGGTGGAATGTGCTGCAAACAGACAAAACAGTAACCTTGAAATCGCCATTTTCTCAAATAAAGTCTTTACTTGGCTTTCCACTAAAATTCTAAAGTTAGGATTTAAAGCTGCTATCACTCGCAATTTGAATGACAGGTATTTTAATACAAGGGCCAGGATCAGCTTACACAACATGCATGTCATTAAGATTGAAACTATGTCAGATTCGGTGATTATGGTGCCTTGAATTCTCAGACTATATGTTCGTCAGACTACACGTTGAACCTCAACCAATCATATCTTGGTGGCTGCATGACACGAGGGGCAATAGAAAGGCTTTTTAGTGCAATCATTTGTTGCCTTCCATTCAGACACAGAAATTGTTGTATGGAAGCGTATTTTACGGTGGCCGACAGGGGCAAACGCACTGCAACTTAATGAATACACCCCCTAAAGGTTGTGTAATCTGGATGCAGCGTTTTTTTGTTGCATTTGTTTTCGCAGTTTGTGTGCTTTTCTTTTTGCATCGTTTCTGTATTTGCAGTGCGTTTGTGTATTTGGTTGTGTTGTGTGTATTTGCTGCGCGTTTGCTAAATGCTGCTCATGTGTTTTCAAATTAATTAAGATGTTTTCTTAATTTGCTTGCGTTTTGTCTATTTGCATGTGTTTCATTAAGTTGCAGTGCTTTTGCCCCTGTCGGCCACTGTAGTATTTTCCCAAATCTATGGGCCATGTTTGTGCTGATATCTTGTAGCCTGATCCGGGCGCAACACTAGACACCTAAATCTAAGCTGTTTTCTAATTCTGGTAAATGTTTTTTAATTAATAATGTTTGCAAAAACTGGCCTATATTAGTTGAGAAACACAAATGTACATTATTCATCCATTAGTCAAACTATGAAGTTATTTTAATTAATATACCCTATATTCATGTCATCAAAAAATGACAGATTGGGGCTTTAGGATAATAAAGAATGGAGAATGGAGTTGTTTGAGCTATTCTGTCTACCTGCATGCCCTTCCTAGACACCTGAGTTCACAACAGAGACAACAGACAAGGAGTAATGCTCGTCAAATGACCTCACCTCTGCCTCCATCAAGGACTGTAAATGAAGAGCGGCTGTCACTCAGTCTCTGAACATCTGCTCTCACTACACTACTGTCCGCCTGCTGCCACACTGTCTGTACAGGCTCCGTTTTACTACCTGTCCACGGGCCGTGACAGTGGATAAATAAGATTAGTTAACGGAGTGGCGAGGCGAGAGGATGGCTAGCGTAGACATCGGTGAGTGTGGAGAGACGAGCGGCTGATTAACAGAGGGAGAGCTCCTGATGGATGTGAGAGGTAAAGTAATCATCCAATCAATCACGTCTGAGCACCAGGCTGGCTGGAGGGAACAAGTATAAATAACAGCGGGGTGGACAGGAGGGTGTAGGCCCTTGCTGCCAACTGACTGATGCCTACACTCTTCTGTGACACACAAATGTTAGTGTGAAACATGCTTGAACAAACACAGACATGAACGCACACATTAGCACAGGACGTACAGGAGTAAGGGATAGTGGAGTAGGTTGACCCGAATGTCAAGTGTGTGTAGCGGCCTCTTGTTTCATTACGAGTGCCATGCATCATTAAGGAGCTCCTCTCAGCCCTAATTAAAACACCTACCCTTTGATGTGGCGGGGGTGGTGGAGGCGTCGAGGGACTCGTCAAGTCTTGATTATCTAGCAGGTTGCCGTAATCAGCGTTGCTGCCTTTCACTGGCAGCGGAGGAGGGGTTTCACCTTTGTCAGAACAGCCCATCCCGTTCAGCTCGAGATCTGTGCAAGAGGGCGCCCATCAGCTCACATTCATCATCAAACTCCATTCGCAAACAGTACGGATGGGACCCAAACATGGCCTATTTCTGATGAATTTTCTATCATTCAGACTAATTGTATGTTTTAAAAAAGCAAGACATTTTGTTGAGAAAAGCTAAATTCCTACACACACAGGGGAGACCTAATCTATTTAACACAGAGAGAGAACAGTTGAGTAGTCATGCGAGTATTACTCAGCTGTTTCACGTCTTCAGTGGTTCAGAAAAGCTAGTAAGTGGATCTTAAGATAATGTTTTTGCCAAAACATTATTTCCACGGTCAAGTGTGAATTAATGCCCAACCCCGATGATGTCATCAAGGTTATTCGTAAGCACCATATAAACATTCAATACAAGGTTTAAAATAATAATGAGGGGTAAAGTTAAGTGTCACCACTTATGTATTAAAAAGCCTGTGTTACAAACTGAAGACCTGTAATTTGAAAGACTTTGGTACTTACCAGGCAGAGAGGATCTAAAAAAAAAGATGCTATGTTATTATTATTATAGGAAGTGCAGCATCCACTGTTTCTGGAGCTTGACCCATACAATCAAGTAAAAGTTTTTTTTAAACAATTGTCTCTCCCAAGTCCCTTGACTTTTTAGAAGTCCAATACTAAATCAATGGAGCATTCCCTTACAGTTGCTACAAACTGAAGATTGTTATACATGAACACTGTGACTTAAAGATGCCGTCATAAAACTGATTTGGTCAAATAATAAATTACATCTCAGCATCACTCATCAGGGATAATGTGAAATTTAAAGCAGCGTGTCTCACAATGCAATGAATTAGAATTTTAAAGCAGCAACTGTTTTCTCATGAATATCCTTGATGAGCAAGTTAACACATAGAGCCTATAATGAGTGATTCTGGTGTTAGCAGCCTGTGACAAAGAGACACATTTAGAGGTTAATGTGTGGTGCTGACAGCTACAGTATGATTTGCATGGCCATTTAAAGAAGTGTAGCTAACATGACTCATAGCGCTCTGTTTTAGATCAAACTGAGCATCATCGTGTGTACCACGGCATGTGGTAACGGTGTAATAGGTAAAACAAAAGGGCCTACAGAGATTGTAGCTCGAGTCAAAAGATAACGTGTGTTTTAATGGGAGTGAGAATAAAGTAAGATTGCTCATACTGGAAACAGTGTGCAGGCTAAAGGAGAGTTTGCTCCTGGGTGTGATGGGCGGGGGTCCCGACGAGGAGGAGGAGTTGGAGGAAGAAGAAGGGGGTCCAGGGGACACGGAGAGGCGTCGGTCTCCACCAATCTGGCTGAGAACTTGACTCCTTGGTCTCTGAGGCCGCAGGGGGCTGATCTGAGTAATCATGCACAAACAAAAAAGAGAAGTAGATACTATCAGGAATCGAGTTGTTACTGAGTGCTCAATGTAAAACAACCTAAATTACACAACACACCAATAAAGCCGAACTGAGAACAAAATGTAATAGCTGGAACATGAGTCTACGGTGAAATATAACAGACGCGTAATACAATATAATTTAAAGGAGAAAATGAGTTTCACATCTCCTTTGGGACTGTTGTGTGTGTATCCACACAGATATTAAGTTGACTATTTGCATTCCTGAAGGAGAAACCATTTGGATAAATGTGCTCATTGTGTTGCAATATCTTTTTATTTTATTATTATTATTTTATTTGTGGTTAGAAATCATTGTTTGCTTGCAAAACTGTTTTCTCCCAGCTTTATTATGGCAGCAATTTGAATTTGAAAAGATATGTCCTCAGGGCTATCCCATACTGTAGGCTACATTAACAAACATGTTTGTAATTGGCCAATCTCAAACAGCCAGCCACAAGGGAGGCACTGCAAATAACACACTTCATTCAGGGATGTAATGCTTTTTCCAAAGCACTAAAACACAAAACTGACATTTGTATTGAGGGTGAAAAAGCAATTTTCCAGATAATAACTTCAAACTACTATAACATACAACTTATTGGTGAGTACCAGAGACCCCTGGGTGCTCTATCCTTGACCCCCGAGGCAAGAGGCTCCTATCACAAGCCAGACGGCTCCACCACCGCCAGAGGCCTCTTCTGGATCCCATTCCTACCTTTATCTTAATGCCATTAGCCAGTGAGCATTCCCACTGGGCATACAGAACACAGTGATACTTCTCTGCTGTAATGGACACAGCGGTTGTGAAGAGGGACATGAGCAATGGGGGGGGGGGAAATTTAAAACAAATCTCACACAAAAAAATCTCTGAGTGTCTTTCGCGATATGTCGCAGCCTTTTGCGATGTGTATATTGCGCCAGTTGATGTAGCGATGACAATAAAGAATCGATATATATCGTGCAGCCCTAACGGGGTGGTAGAAATAAGAGAGAAGGGCCACAATTTTGTGAGAGGAGAAAATAAAAACTAAGTAAAAAGGGTAAAGACCCTGCTGAGATACAATGCTAACTGCAACCTGTAATACTTCAAACACCAAATTCAACAAAGGCCTCCACTTCTCTGTGGCACAATAATGTATACTGTATGGCATGGAAAATGTGGTGCAACAGTTACACTAGAAGAAAAGTCACAGGGTCAGTGGAAGTCAACAGGATTCATCCTCAGAGGACCATAAAGATGCACAGAAAATATTGTAGTAATCTACCCCTTAATTATTTTGTGTACAAACTTAACAACTTGACATAAGAGTGGCGCTGGAGAAAAGCTCTTTGAGTCCAAAATGGAAATGATTCAGCCTTTGGGAGCATGAATGTGCTTGGCAAATATCATGGTAACACGCCAATTAGATTTAGATTATTCTTTCATAGAAAAAAGGTGGTGGCCTGATGGTGGCAATAAAAGAAAGTTCAGGGGTCATCTTTCCTAATGCTTAGGGACCAGGGAAAATGCTCCCCAAATGGGTCTGTAATAACACAACGAAGAAGGAGCATCATGATGCTGGTTAAGGGAGAGCACCAAGCTTGAAACACAATGCAATACAGAGCAGCTACCAGTCCAAACCTGCTAATATGCCTGTAGTTGGGCACATATTAAGTTCTCTCAATTTTTCTGTATTTCACATCACCCCTACTTTCTTCTTTGTGAACCATGAACACCCACAGCAAATTGTCAATACACTTGCGTAGGTACGAGAAAGAAAAGAAGAGAGGAGCAGCAGAATACAGAATGGTTCAGGAAAGCAATGGAAAATAATTTAAAGTAAAAACAAAACAAAAGTAAAGGCAGAGAGAGAAACGTGAATTTCTAGTATAGGCCACATTTTCAGTACCGTCTCTGACAGTATGACAGCTTCAGCGGGCTGCAGAGTGATCTCCGTGGTCTTCAACTCTTTGTCAAAGATCTCCTGGTGCTTACTGTTCCTCTTCTCCTTCTTTTTCTCTTTGCGCTCCCTCTCAGGCTCATCCCGGTCCAGCTTGTCCTGAGACTTGGTGTGCAGCTTCTTTGGCAAGAGAGGCTCCAGGGCAAAACTGAAATCAAAATAATACGATAATGGTTCTCTTAAACAGTCAAGCAGGAATAACTGAAATAGTTATTAGCATAATTCAGGGGTTCTCAAATGTTTTTGAATAATGAACCCACTTTGAAATATTTATTCATTCAAGTACCATCCGACCAGCACAAAACATTTTCGGTAGAAAAAAAAGCCTAGCTATATAGAGGTACAATACAGCGCTGTGCCATCAGTATCTGGTTTACTAAACATAAGATATTGTAACTGAAAAACACTTAAATGTTACATTTCTAATGTGTAAAATCACAAAATTCATTAATTATTATAGTGTATAATTTATGAAAATGTTGTACTATATATATATAAAATTTAGGAACTATGCATGGCTGATATTATTAAATAAACATTTGTATCCCCTGCAGTACTCCAAAGTACCCCTAACACTGGCATTAATGTTAGTTTGATTCACATTCTCATAATGAAGTTGGTAAGGATTGATGTTCTATCTGACAGGTACACATGATTAACTCAACAAAAAACAGTTGATCAAAAATTGCATAAGCACATCATCGTGGGGCCTGGGACTGATTTATCGAGATAAGGACGGCAGGGATTATTACATGACAGTAATCCAAAAACACTTTTCTAAACTGCTCAAATGGGATGACCAAAAAAAAGCCAAGGAGGACGTATGGTATTTTACGCCCTGAAGAACTGTAAACCAGGTGTTACCCATCTGAGCCAGGCCTGGAGGGGGAGTTGTCAGAGGAGATGGAGGTAACTGAAGCCACTGACAGCGGCCTCTGGGAGGAGGGCATGGTGAAGGAGCGCACCATGGACTGAGGACAAGGCCCCCGCCGTTCGTCTACTGCCGGCTGACACCACAGAGGAAAAGAAAAACAGAACAAAATTCAGCTTAGAAGTCAATGACTGCTTTGAAGTGATCTGTGCATTTTTATTTCTGTTTACACTACTGGCAATATATAGTGTTAGAAGGTCATTCCCGGTATTTCTACCTTTCTTCCTAATTCTCTAACAATGAACCCTTCTGCATTTAAATTTGAGTGAAGAAAGGGGTCATCACACATCTGATGGGATAACCTTATTATCCCACCCTTGAAAGTGATGGCTTTTCTCTCGTTTGAAAGGTCACTACCCTCTCCCTTTAAATTGAGCGAGAGCGCCTTTACCTCAGGCAAGATTGAGGGAAAAGATTGGCCAAGCAACAATTAAATCTGTAAAAGAGGAGAGAGATGGGAGGTCGTCCCCGGCAGCATCCCACTGCACACAAGCTGACTTAAAAGTAAAAGCAAGTATGACATGCGTGTTCTAAATGCATCTGGAGGACATGCTGTTAAGGAACAGGGAACTCAAAATCAGAAATTTGTAGCTTATCATTCACTTTGATTGTGTTCTTGACATCAGCTCTTAATGGCATCAAATGCTGTTAACGGTCTTAATTAATTTTATCATCTTTATGTCCTGGTTCGGACACTGGCTTTTTAAACAGTTTGGCAGTGCTTCCTCCCACAGGAAAGTAAATCCAACTAAGGAACACCACTCTCCTCAGTAACTTTTACACCGTGTGCCATGTTTGTATCGATAGATGTTTTTCTGTGGCTCATGTCATCCTGTGACCATTATTTCTCTCTGTATACAAAATACTAAATAATGAACATTTTCAGCTAACGCAAAGTACTTGCATCAATGTTTTATCTGAAAAACAAAAAAACATATATGGAATAAATGTTAAAACCAAACAAAGGAACAGGAGGATGGCAATCCTACATGATGGATTTCTGAAAGGTAGAACAATATCATATTGTATGATGTGTTACATTACATTACATTAATTTAAGGCCAAACCCA
Source organism: Sander vitreus (assembly GCF_031162955.1). NCBI lineage: Eukaryota > Metazoa > Chordata > Actinopteri > Perciformes > Percidae > Sander > Sander vitreus. The sequence goes on from NC_135875.1 coordinate 9,110,379, forward strand.
CCAGGAGAAATAAAAGGCAGCAGATTACATTAGTTCCTGCAAGAAATGACCACACTGAGCTACAGTACAAAGCACTTTTCATGTAACAGAAAGCTCCCAAACAAGCAAAAGCTCTTACCAGGGTTTTTACCCCATACTGTTTCTCCACCTTCTCCCGCAGTTGCTTGAAGCAGGCCTCCAAGCGGTCATGGAAAGGCCTCAGCGCCTCTGTGACCTTCTCTCCATGGATGCGAACACCTTCGGAGAGGTGCGGGATCTGCCGGGGGCAAAACAGTAGCATAAGAAACCTTCATCCAACATAACCTAGAGAGATGAGAGGTTAGCTACATGCTGGTTCTTCATTCATCAGAGGAAAAACGCTCCTGTCCCGACACATACATACAATTTTACTCGCATGACTTTTGGCCCCTTGGCTGTGCATACTCAGCACAAGCAGTGAATATATATCAGTCTGAATGCACAGAGAGTAAATATTACTGCAACCTTATCCAGGTGGAAGTAGACTATAGCGAAGGCTGTTGCCATAACACTCCCTCCCCCTGCCTCCACCTCCAACATTAACACATCATAACACAGGCATATTAAACAAGGCAATGAGAACGCATAGACAGACTACATGTATAGGCATGTACTGCATCCCGTGGATGTTTTTCCTCCCCACCTCTGACGCAAACAAAGACGCAATGCATCCTTTCCAGGACACTGCTGCCTCTCACACTGTAGGCAGGTGGTAAATAGCAAAATCTAAACACATAACAGAAGCATCTCAGGTAGAGGGAGGGAGGGAGGGAGGGAGAGAGAGAGAGAGAGAGAGAGAGAGAGAGAGAGAGAGAGAGAGAGAAAGACTGCAACTGCTGAAAACTAGTAATTAGGAAACCCCAATGTCACACTCAATGTCACCAAGCTCTGCTGACTAAATCTGGCAAGAGGAGGAAGCGCATCCCTTGGGAAGAGAGTATTTTTTGGTTGAAATCACAGTTTTTTTTGTTGTGTTTTCAGAACCTGGTGTTTTACATGCCATCTTTGGCTGTGATAAGGCAGTGGAGAATTGCACAATAACTCCGAAAACCGGAAAAGATGTTACAGTCACTTGTGGTAATAACAGACCTTTTCTTTCCCATGGCAACTGTAGAAATATGTCATGATAAGTGAAAAATATTGTTAAAATGTGAAAGGCAAGCAGCTTATGCCTTTATGCTTTATGAATAAGTAAAAAAAAAAAAAAAAAAAAAACACATTAAAGGGATGTTTATTATATTTATCGGTCCCAGGCAGAGTGGTGCATTTGCACATTTCAAAAACAAGGAAACACTAAACTGCAGAGTGCATCTCGTGCCTCATCCTAAGTACAGCAGCTTTTACGGCTAACAAATTCACCTAAGCCTTGAGCAAATGGAACAAAGAATCTGCTCTGGGTACAAAAAAGTGTGTGAAGTATCTGGCATAGGTAGGCCAGTAACGAGAAGAAGTGTGTGTCTGTGTGTGTGTGCGCGCTAACCTCTGATTCCCTAGTGACTGCTCACCTTTCTTCCTTTTCTCTGAGGCCAAACTGCCCCTCGACAGCAGGCAACAAGAACTGACTTCACTCATCTTGCACACAACGGCAATTCATTTTTTTATGATGCAATCTTTTGTAATAACCTCACACGGTGCATGTTTTATTTACATGTTTCAACAAATGGGGGTCTTATTAATGGATAAAAAAATAACTAAATCAGAAAAACACATCTATAATGTTGTAGCTTCAGGTTTTCAGCCATGTAATACACTGCACTAATACATTAAAAAGCATCATATGACTCGAGAAGCACATGGTGAGCAGATTGGTTTAAAAAGAGATACCAAGCATGTAGCATAGTGTCTACAATACAGGATATTTCACTCACTAAATGTTAGTTATTATGCCGTGATCCACAAAACCAAAGCTCTTGCACAGAAAGCTAAATGAGAGAAGGCTACAGACACCCTGCGAGGATTTCCCCTGATATTGAGCAGCATCATCATCACCGCTGGGACCTCCTGGAGAGAAGAGGAGAGGAGAGGAGCAAGCTAAGAGAGTAAAGGTGAAAGGAAAGAGAGGGGTTAGGAGTGAGAAAAAGGGGAGGGAGAGGATTCAGAAAGGACAAAGTGTTGTTAGACGAAATAGACGGAAACAGGGAGAAAAAAAAGTGAGTGAAAGCTGAGGCAAGATTCATGTCTCTCAGGATACCCACATCTTTTTATAGACCTTAGGATGATTGAGTGTGAGCGACTGAGTGGCGGCATGGCAACAGAATTCGGCTTGGTGGCTGCACAGAGATAAGCTCATTGTGGAATGACAATACACACACGTAGGCTCAAGGTTGACATACATGTTTAGTAGTTTTATTACATGTACCAACTTTTTAAAAGCAGTTTTTATTCTGCTCCAGCAGTCTGACAGAGACAGCAGGTTTATGATTTAGTTTATCAGAAAGAGATATTACCTTATTTGAGGCTAATGTTATTATCCGATAATTAGGCACTGGGCACCTGTGGCTGCATTTATAAAAAAAAAGAAGCATATATTCCACTCTAAAGGTTAGCTTACAAAGCTTAGAAATTTATTTTTAAAAGGAAAATGGGGAAAGTTGCAGTGCCAGATATACATGTATGTGTAAAATACTGAAATGCTAACTGGGAAAGTGAGGGGTTTGGTTTTTTATAATAAACTAATATCAGAAAAAATAGTCAGACACAATTGATAATGGTAAGAAAATCCAAACCGCCTTTCCAGCACAAAACAGCAATGTACCAAAGTAAATAGTGGCTGTACCTAAAGTTAAACATGCTAAAGCTAAAGAAACAGATGTGTCTATGCCACTGATTAAATTAGCTGAACAGCTGCCAATAATGTAGAACTAGTGCCAACCAGACACCATGCAAAAATTACATATAATGGTATGAAACATACAGTATGGTACTAAAGATGCCCAATGGTGACCACTGTCAATTGATGGTTAGCCAAGAGCACAGCTAGTAACTCCGGGCTAGGTTTCTGTGAGTTTGTTTCTGAGTTTTTGTGCCTCCTAGTGGTCAAAGATAATTTACTACAGATTAAAAAGTAGCATAAAGGTTTATTGTAAATAGGGAGCACACTACACAGTATTTAGAACAAAGCAACTAAACAAATAAATATCCTTTTGTTTCTCTGCAATATGATCACTACTTAGTCATCAAAGTGTTTTATTTCTCTGTACCACCAGAATACATAAATACAGGGTTGAAATGTCCTTTTGTATATGCACATCTCCCCATCATATTGCCATGCTGTGATTACAACAGGTGAATGGCAGTATAATCAGCTGTTAATCAGTACAAGTGCTGCTTGATATCAGCAGTGTCTTTCAGAGCCCAGTGTTCTTAGCTGAACCCTGTCACTCTACCACTCACTAATGCACAGTGAGCAGACTTCTGAGCCACACCCTAGGGTGCTGGGACAGCCACATTCCCTTTGTCATGCTGGGTAAATGGCTATGATGACATATTAAGACCTTTCACAAAGGTCTTAGAGACGTACACAGCCATTGATGAGTCAGAGAGACTAATAAGCAGGCAGACTCTACAATATATGAGATGAAAGGACTAGCAAAAACCTTAATTAAAACACAATAAAGAAAACAGAATTGTCAATGAAACACTGTTTATGTTGATAATGCCCTGGTGAAAATTGCCTCCTTGGGTCTGTGATTCAATTTATCGATCACTCACCTATGCCTAACAACTTTAAATAGAATGGATCATGCTGCAGTGAGAAGTCTTAGGTGCTTATTTAGGCATCTGTCTAGAGCGTTTGCTAATTATAACCAGAAACATCACAGAAAACATACACGTTGTATTTGCCAGGCAGATATTTTTACAATACCTAATTTCCTGATTTCCAGTTGCTCATTTCCTCTCTAATTGCTAGATGAGGACAATGGGTATTTCAGAATAACAGTGCACATTGGCTCATTTCGTTTGGTTTGTTCACTGGAGCAGGCTCCCCTTCATTTGTCTCATTTAGACAGATTCAAGAAGCGAGATAAACAAGCATGCTGGCTCTGGCAAGGAGACAGTTGATACCATTTCAAATCAACAACTCTGCCTTAGTCATCTCTTTAAAAGGTTCCTTGTGTGTTTGTCGTGGGCTCCGCAAATATGTTTCTGCTTTCTCTATGACATGTCTCTGTGACGATCACACCAAACAACTTCAATCATGTCTTTTTGTGCTTATGGAGGATACATAGATACCACCATGATAGCTTGATGCGAAGGACATTTTTAACTGGGCTGCCAAGATAGAGCAACGTGTTTATCTCATACTGGTTTGACTGGGGTGTACAACAGAGCTCTTGCTAACTGGTACCATGGACTGTGGGTGGAGGATCCTTTCAAAATTGCAGTGTGATTTCTAACACTATTTGAGTCGAGCTGAAATATGAAATTGGTGCTGAATAGGATTTGTCTCTTTCACATTTGAGCATTGCATTGGAAACAACACAACACTTTGAAACAAAACAGACATTGTTCAGTGCCTTAGCTTCGAGATGGATATAAAAATAACTGACAGGTCTCAAAGGTAAAATCTAGTTGCATACTCCAACCTTGTCAAATATAATGTATTTGTGATATCCACTTCTTTCCAGGAGTAATGAAGTAGTGACACATTTATTTTTGGGTTACCCTCACCTGCTTTGCCAACTTCTACTTCAGTCAGTGATATGCTACATTTCCCCAATGTTTACACAATCTAAATGTCTTCAAAAAAAGAAATATGGAAAAACTAGAGTAACAACTGATAGGAAAATGTTAATTATGAAAGACAGTATTACTTCTAAGGAAGAATAAATGTGAGCAGCATCACAAATGACATCAAATAAGAAGCCAATATATTCCTGTGTGAATCATCGTACCTTATAAAACAAAAGGTTGACACAAAAAACTTTTCAGATTCAGAGAAGTTCCTCTAGAGATGCAGAGCACAAAGTTGACCTATTTTACAACAACGGAGAGGGGAACAAATACTGCAAATTCAATTAAACTTCCTTTTTCCTTTCAACTAGCGATAGGAAGCAGAAAGAGAAACTTTGTGTATCTGTGCTCAATTCCTGGGTGAACCATAAGGCAGGCAACCATAACTTCCTGATTATTAAAATGACCCTTAGTTCAGAGCTAAAGAGTTAAGAGAGAGTAATAAAAGAAGCAAAAAACAAAACCGAAAACGTACAGTGCACCTTTCTAAAATTCTGAAGGGAAGAAGTCTTTGTTATTCCACCTGAAAGCAAAGATGAGACACAAATGAGCTAAAGATCTGTGGAGTTTCATAGTAAGCTGTTAAACAGCTTGTGTTGTGATGTATTCCAACAATATGTGTGTATGTGCATTTCTTGTCTGCTGTGTGTGCACTTCCTTCAGGCTCAGTAAGGGTGCAGAGCTCGCAAAAAAACGCCAATGCTGATCTCTCGCTGTCTCTTTACGCAGTGGAGCATCCTCCCCAACTTCAGAATGTTTGCTTCAGCACTCTCCCTCGCTATTATCTCCACTGAACTTTTTAACACACTTTTCCCCTGCTCACTTCAGTTACTGTCATTGGACACTCCTGGCAGTACACTCACAAGTTCTTCAAACAATATTGTATTTTTCAGCTGTAACCTTTCAGAGTGACTCTTTTTTTTGCAGCAGCGCTTTAGTAAGGGGACAACATTTCAGATATAAATGCCATAATATACAGAACATGTATCCTTCAGCATTTAAACTCTCCACTGTGTGTATGAAGGACTTTCAGACGTAACTAGAATTACCGCTTCACGGTTGAATGCCTCCACCAACCAGTCAAGTTGCTGCTACATCCATGTCTGTCAGACTCATATAATATATTTAATAATAAGAATTTAATATAAGGTATTAAGTGGATGTTTGTGCTGAATGTGAAGAAATTCCCTCCAGGGGTGCCTGAGATATCACGTTCACAATAATGGGATGGACAGACAACCTAAAAACATTATGCCTCCACGGCTATCGCCGGCACGGAGGCATAAAAACACTCCCGGTGTCTACAGGGCCCTAGGTGCATGGTTCTCAACTTTCTGTTGCGGATTCCATTGATAAACTTCTTAATTGCTAACACCACAGTAACTTACATGTAAGGCCATTATGTTTTCAGCAGCTGAAAGGCTAAGTGAATAGCCCAAAGCAAATCCATGCAAATAAGGAAGTTTAATCATGCTGAAAGACCAAGTGAAGTCACATTTTCATGCATCTCATGCTCCTCCATACCATCTAATCATGTTCAGTATTTTGGCTGCCTGTTGGATATGCCTTCCTCTACTCTTCACATGTGCCATGGGAATTTTTTTTTTTTTTATTATGATGACAAATGTCATCTTTTAAAATAAACAAGCATGTCATTTATGATAGGTAGGCCGTGACACTTTTCCTTTAACCCTGACATCTGGGGGAGACAGACTGATGGTTTACAAACTACAGTCTGATGCTTTACCATGATCATAATGCACGCCACATAGCTGCAAATGAGCACTATGAACTTCAGTCTCACCTGCCAGGCGATAAAGTCTTTCAGTTTCTCTATCTTCTCAAGGTCCTCTGGGTGTTCCTGTATGTACTTATCATTGAAGAAGGCCTGCAGAAAAGGGAAAGGAGATACTGGAGTAAGTATGTTTGTATGAATAGAGGCAAAGTACAGAGGAAGACAGAAGGAACAATATGAAATGTGGAGAAGTTTGTAATATAAATAAAATGAAACGGAGGAGAAAAAACTGACACGTCAAGGGGGAAATGGAAAGGGCTGTTAAGAATAAAAAATAATTTAGTCGAGAAATCCGTCTCTCCTCCACCACCTGCACTATTTCACTGAGATGAAGGAATGACCTGAGGGCAAATAATTCACGTTCTTCCTCTGACTCATACTGCACCGTTTCACAAGGCCAATATGAATCTATTCCAGGTTGGGATATATACTGGGAAACCAATAGGCTATCACTTTTTTTAGCATCAAATAATAAGTAAAAAGAATTTCCTTTTTCACATGAGTAGCTATTGTGCTACGGTGAATAGAGGGTGTAGCTCACAAACCAGTATGAACACTAGAAATGTGATGAAAGCAGGACACAAGCACAACTGAGATTTTTGAAAAAGAAAGAAAGGCTTCGGTCTTATCAAACAGAAACTAATTCATGATGACTTGTGATGATTTGTTTGATTGCAAACAATATGTGAGCGAGTGGTAAGTGTAGTTGTAAAAATAATAAGGCTGATAGAAAGGGAGCTTCTAGGACTTGAAATATGCAAGAGATTATGGTTCCATATTACAGCATGAAATCAAACCTGGGGGGGAAATAGTTCATCTGAATTAGCTTTAAATAGTGTTTGATATATTAAGAATTTTTCAGGAAAATAAAATGTGTCAGAAGATCTTGTGTTTGACATTATGGAAAATCCATAGTTAGATGAGGAGATTGATACCACTCTAATCTATGTATCCCTATAGCTGGAGCAGTAGGTAGTTAGCTTAGCTTAGCATAAAGAATGGAAACAGGGGGGGAACAGCTAGCCTGGCTTTTACCAAGGGTAACAACACTTGCCTATCAGTACCTTTAAAGCTCACAAATTAACACGTTCTGTTGTGTGTTACGGGGTTTATGTGCTGGACTACTTATTGGCTGCTGCAGTGACTTCCTGAAGTCTCTGCTGATTGCCTGGCAACCTCACTATTGACAACAAGACTCCAGGAAGTTATGTAAGGTGTATAATAAGCTTTAGAGGTGCTGGTACAGGGATTTTGTTACCTTAGGAGAGAAGCAGGCTAGCTAGTTCCCCCCCTGCTTCCAGGCCTTATGCTAAGCTAACCACTGCTTCATATTTAGTTATTTAGTTTTAGTTTATTGATCTTCTCATCTAACTCAAACAAAAAAGCGTATTTCCCAAGATGTCAAACTATTCTTTTAATGCTTCTGTTAAAGTAGAGTGAAGCTAAAAATGCAGATGTGGAAATAAAGGTATACAGGTTGAGACAATACAGGGATAAAATAAATCCAAAGCTTTTTTTACATGTTGACTACCTTCTCATAGTTGGTAAAACCTCCCATGACAGCTGGGTCCACAATCCCATTCAGCAGCATAGAGAGGGGGTTGATGGGAAGGTTTGAGTCGTTGAGATGCCTCTGCACCATGCTGCTTATCTTCTCATTGGTTAGCTGCATCGTTTCCATGGCGTTCTCCAGTGGACTGATCTCCTCCTGTGCCGCACAGTAAGTGAAGGTGTCACTGAATTTTCTCACCACTTATTCACCTGTTTCAGTATATTTACACATATATCACTACTGTCTTTGTGATCCTCACAATCTAGCAGAAACATTTTGTGTTCAGTGACTAGGGATGTTATTAGAAGATGGGCTTAGGAACCCTTAACTACGCACATAAATCATGTAGGATAGAGAAGAAATGAATAATTCTCCACTGTGCCCATACATGAACCTGCGACTGTCAAATAAAGATTGATAGCATGTCGGTGTAGGGGAATTTCAGTTCCCATGTCAACAAAATATGATTGGAAATTCTGAAAAAAAGATGAATAAAATACTTGGAAATGCTGTCATTAATTCCTCTACTGTGTAAAAGAATATTCCAACTCAATCCATGTAACTCCACATGGAGGCAATCTCATTACTTTGGATGAAAAAGAAAAATCACCACCTTGCAGCTTGCTGGTAAGGAGAAACATGAGTGGATTGTTGAGTAAATGTCAGACTTAGACCCCAGCCAAAGAAATAAAGATGTTCTGCCAGGGAGACAAATCTCCAATCTGTTTGGGTATGTCTTAGGCCAGCTTGATAAAAAGCATTGTCAGATGGAAGGCTTTAGCTTGGTGAATCTCAGCCCAGTCATTAAGCTTTAAATAGAGTCTAACCTCGGGGACCTGGCCTCTCCCTGGCTCATCTGGAGGGCAAGCTGCTTCTGACAGTATGTTCCAACCCAGCCTGAAGGAAGAGGCCTCTGCATTGAATTAGTGTGGCAATGGAGAATAGCACTTCACTACATGGACTCGGGAGTTAGGGGGGGCGGGAATCAAATCTTTGTAATGAAATGATTGTGCTAAGGATGTAGCAACCAGATGGACCATTGTGGTGTGCTTAATGTCCAAGCTGCCTGGTATGTGGGGGTTATGTGATGCTATTTGACAGCTATGAATGCTGAGTGAGCAGACTGTAGGTAACATCTTGGCTAAAGATAACATTTGAGAAGTGCCCCTCTCTGAAGCTTTCACCAGCACAAACATGAATGTGACTAATCAAAACGGCAAATAAAGAGTAATTGAATGCGTAATACTTAGCCTGGCAATTTACGCTAAGTAGTGCATTTGTGTTGGGACAAACTAATGACACATTAAAAGGATGAGGCAGGTGTTTTGGCTCTAAGTGATACTATAACCTGCTCTTGTGCTCCAACTTATATAACTGCACTCATTTCTCCACACTCCCTCTTCCACCAGACAACATCCCTGCCCAAAATGGGGACGCCAGACCAGCATTTTAATTAGTTAATGCAGCTTTAGTGGGACAATGTGCCCATTCCAAATGCTACGGTAAACACTTGAAGTCATTTGTTGCAGCTGGCCATCCTCTCATCAACAGGTTTTATACAGCAATCCAGATATTTATATTACAGGAAAATCAACAGTGAGTGGGTTCTGAACTCTTGTCTAGTTGTATTTGTGCTGTGTAGCTATTTTCTTTGGAAACAAGTATTTAAGGAGTGCTTGGTGAATCAATGTGGGCCCTTTGGCAGAGAGAGAACGTGCCCCGTTGTTAGTCCGGGGGAGTGGCATGCCTGCATCCAAACGCCTGTCTATACAGCTTAAGTGGACAAATCATATTGACTGCCTCTGAGCAAGGCTGCAGATCCTCATCTGATTAGGAGGCCTGCCTGGCACACAGGCCCTTTATACTCACTGTGGAGACTGATTTGACTTCAAACCAGCGCAGGATGCCAGGGAGTTTGTATGCTGTCGTGTACGTGGTCCTCTCAATCCACATGTTCTGTTGACAAGATGACAAAGACACAAAATCAAAACACTGCACAGAAATCAACTGACATGACAAGGCACTGTAAACTATTTGCTGCTGTTTTTGTGCCAAACCACATTGAAACAAGCTTTTAGACTGCTGTTGCATGAATGAGAGAAAGATGATGCCAATTGTAGGGGGAGCTAAAGGGATGGAGGTAGGCACGACCTCCCTGTCTGGATGGCAGCTCATTTAGGCTCGCTCACAGAAAGCCCAAATAAGATGGAATCTCATCTGATACATCATGGAGCTCAAATAATGAAGAAAATCATACACCACAGGAGATGATTTTACTTGCAGAGGGTTTCAACCTCTCAACAGTTTTTATTAGAGGATACTTACTGCTCACGTTGGAGAAAGGTGTTTATATTGACATGTTTAATAGGTTAGATAGATGCAATATGTCTAGCAACAGATACCCATCACCTCACTGTCACGACGGAGAGGGTCCTATCAATCAGAGTACGTCTGAGATTAGTTAAATACATCATCCCATGCTGCCAAAGTGATGCCACAGTAAACACACAGAGAAAAGTGTGAATGACTTTAATTAGTCTCCCGTGTCATTGACAACCTGGATATTAAGTATGCACAAAACATAAATTGTAAGATGTACAAAACAATCAGAACTCGAGAGTAATAACTGCACTAGGCAACCAGATTTGGATCACTGTCAACAATTATATTTAGTCTGGATCTTCTTTTTTGGCAACCAGTGTTCCTGTGTTTAATGAGAGTTCTGCTTTCCTATTGATTTTCTTTTCCTTTTTTTTTACTTCCTGCTGGAAACATGAAAAATATGTGTTAAAACCTCAAACATGAATATCAAACAATAATCCAGCAGTATCCTATAATAACTTAAAAAACAGCAGTAGTGATACCTAAAAAAAAACCCTGGATCAAAACAGACAAAATTGAACAGCTCGTTACAGCTTTACTCTTTATTTTTTACTTTTAAGTTATTTCACATAACTTTCTTAATTTGAATGAAGATAAAACTGAGTGTATTATCTTCAGTACTTCATGCATGCCAAACGGTACAGCTTTGAGTTTGGGAGCTCTGGCTTCATATATTAAGCCAGCTGTCAAAAGTTTGGGGGTGACATTTGATTGCAGCATGAAATTTGACAAACAGATCAGCAATGTTGTTAGAATGAGCTTTTTCCAGCTTTGTCTGCAGGCACGATCTAGAAAAGGCGATTCATACTTTTATTAGTTCAAGGTTGGATTACTGTAATGCTCTTTATGTTGGTCTGAATCAAACCTCCATCTCACGACTTCATCTTGTGCAAAATGCTGCTGCTCGCTTTTTTAACAAATACATCTAGACGTGAACACATCACTCCCGTTCTCTACACCCTACATTGGCTCCCTGTGCGTTATAGAATCGATTTTAAGATTTTATTGTTTGTTTTCAAGGCCTTAAATGGCCTGGCCCTGGAGTATTTGTCAGAGATTTTAACCCTGCGTGAGCACAACCGGTCATTGCGGTCTTCACATCAACTGGTTTTAGAAGTCCCAAGGTCAAGGTATAAACGGTGGGGTCCCCCGAGACTCTGGAACAAGTTACCCCCTGATATTCGCACTATTACAGATGTAGCTCTTTTTAGATCCAAACTCAAAACCAACCAACAAAAAAATGTGTTTAGAATGGCTTTTAATATGTAATAGTGGTGTGACAATTTCCCTCTCCTCCTCCTGTTTCTATGGAACCTTTTCTGATTTTACTGTTTTCGATGTTTCATTCTTTTTATTGTATATGTCGTTGTCCTGTTGTCCTGATGTAAAGCACTTTGGGTACCTGCTGGTTGCTGTAAAGTGCTATATAATACCTTACCCTACTAAATACATTATCTGTATCTGTATTATCTTGCATTATCTGTGCCCTGTTCCTGGAGCTGAGTCACTGCTGTATATGTATCTCTCTTTTTGTGTCTTTGGTTTATCTGGGAGTGTGTGTGTATGTGTGTATGTGTGTGTGTGTGTGTGAGAGACAAACAATAAATATTTATGGGAAAAAAGAAAACCATGTTATGTAATATATGTTTACCTATTCTAGGTATCATTGGTCAAAACTACAACATGGGATATAAATACCCAGGACCATTATCAATCCAACCATAAATGATTGAAATTCAGCAACTATGTTGTCAACTTTGGCAAACAAAAGTAGCTAGGAAATTTTAAATTATAGGTCGATGCCAAGTAGCCTTTATGTTATTTTTAGAAATTCCAACTGGCTGAATATTACTGTTTTCATTTAAAAGAACATTACAATGATGATTGTTATGTTAACAAATAGTTCATAAAACCCTTTAGAAAAAATAAAATGGACGAAGTAAAATCATAGTGAAAAAGAAAGAAGAGTAATTACCGCAAACTCGTTGTCGGGGTCTTTTTCTCCCTTCCTCACTGGCCTGGAATACTGGAATTTATGGACTTCATTTACTGTGTAGAAGCTGGGGAGGGAGAGAATCAGTGCCTGAGTAAATTAAAACTGTTATGGGCAATCTACGGCTTGATTCAAAGGTTGATTGCTTTGCTTCAGATCAAACACAGGGCAGGCCCCCTTCAGGCTAGCTCTGCCAGGAACTGTGGCATTTAGCATGTTAGTTTATGGCATGGCCTCATCTACATGGTAAATAAATAATTTTTTTTGGGTCACACACATCACTGGCAGCACCTGAGGTAAGTCCGACATGTCAGACATGTAGAGAAGCTGCAGCTAAACGTGACAGAGGCAATGACTAGTGGGGATGAACTTTGCCAAATCAGGTTAATAGTCTTTTCACACTAGGAAAATGATGGTGTTGCATAGTGGCTGTGGGAGCAGCTGTCTGGGCACATACATGGTCTCTCACATTGACGCCTTACTGGCTCTTTTTCCATCTTTCAATCCGTCTCTCTCGCCTACAGAAATCCACATTCACACTGTCCTGGCAGAATGAGTACAGATGTATTATCCTCATGAAGCATATTGCATTTTGCATTCCGAAAACAATGCCATATGTTTTCGAAAAGCATGCTTTGCCTGTATTAGGAAACAATTATGAATAAAATATGAAAAATTTATGTTTGTAGTAGCAGTGTGTGCAGAATGGGATGCTACACATTTTGAACTATTTTTACTAAGGACTGTTTATGTATTGCTAATGAACAGACCATACGATGCTTTTGTGACATTCAAACTAAAAAGAGAAATTGGGCTCAGGTCTTATTTGTAATTGAGCTATTTATATTCTGCCGACAATCAGATGTTCCCTTCTGTGCTTGGTCACAAAGGGCAACACACTATTTAATGAACATGATGAGGACCATTCCCAAATTAGCGGAGAAAACGTGGCATTAACCTAAAAAAAAGGAGCCTCTGAGCTTCTGATCTAATAAACAGATTAATAAAGCAGCTTTAAATCAGCTGCGCTACCCCAATTAAGCCTTTTACATATAATTAGCTGGCGGGCTAGAGATGATGCAGTAGTATGGTCTGGACAAAGCAAGGTCAGGCGGGGGTTGTGCTCCGGCTGCTGCTGTGACCCTTTGGCTCAAACAGCTCAGTCTCATTGCTATGCACCGTGATCCTTTGCACTGAATGAAAGAATAAATGGGCGAGAAAACAGAGTGATAGGGACAGAAAGAGACAACCGGGGAAAGCACAGCGAGAGCTGGAGAAAGAAACAGAGAGAACAGAGTTGGCAGAGAAAGAGAGACGGACAGACAGTTGATGTGGAACAGTCCTCTATCACTCGCTAAACACGTCTGTCTAATCTGGGCTATTAACAAAGTTACATATTCCAATCAGACACAGTTAGCAGACAAGCCAACAGGCTGCTGCAGGGGGATGTGACCAATGGTGCAGGCTTGTGATAAGATCAGTGCGCAGGTATATTTGCCTAAAGGTTATCCAAGTAAATGTCTTCTTTTAATTATGTCTGATGATGCGTTGGGTGGCATATCAAAGTGAATTTGCACAGCTGACTGATGCAGTGCATGGCTGGCGTACAGATTGAGCAAACAAGTGGGAGTGTAGGCGGCCCACTGTTTACTGTGGCCATGGTGCACAACACAAAGGTATTAATGATGTCAGAGAAACAATGTTGTACTTGGCACAGTGACTAATAGCAGATGGTTGGTGCAAGTTAATAACCACTAGAAGGACAAGGTCAACTGCTGTTTGTTCTAAACAGACATACATTTACATCAACATTTAATGGCTTTCACCACAGCGGTCCTCAAAATACCACACAAAAATAAACCTAATGCATGTTTGCATGTCATGACAACCTCTCCGAATTGTCTTTGAGTTACTGGAGAAAGTAAATTGAGCTTGCTGTATTGAAATGCATGCTGTGTGACTTTGAGGAACACACTCCGTAATTGTAAAGAAATGAGTGTGTGTGGAGGAGGGGATATCCTGCTTACCTCACTATTTGTTCAGAGACAGGTTTGTTCTGGAACTTGGCAGGCAGGTCAAGGATGGGTTTAACTGTGAAACACTGGATGTCTTCAGCACAAACATCAAGGAAATAAATGAAACTGTTGAACTCAAATGAATGAAATACAGTTATGAGGACCTGGTGATAACTCACTGCTATTGTTAATCGGCATTCATTGAAATCAAAGTATGTATTATTAATCATATTAATTTTCGCAGCCGAGTGTGAAACGGCTGGGATGAGGATCAGCACCTCTAAATCGGAGGCCATGGTTCTCAGCAGGAAACCGATGGAGTGCCTTCTCCAGGTAGGGAATGAGTCCTTACCCTAAGTGAAGGAGTTCAAGTACCTTGGGGTCTTGTTCGCGAGTGAGGGGACAATGGAGCGGGAGATTGGTCGAAGAATTGGCGCAGCGGGTGCGGTATTACATTCAATTTATCGCACCGTTGTGACGAAAAGAAAGCTGAGCCAGAAGGCAAAGCTCTCAATCTACCGGTCAGTTTTTGTTCCTACCCTCACCTATGGTCATGAAGGCTGGGTCATGACCGAAAGAACAAGATCTAGGGTACAAGCGGCCGAAATGGGTTTCCTCAGGAGGGTAGCTGGCGTCTCCCTTAGAGATAGGGTGAGAAGCTCAGTTATCCGTGAGGAGCTCGGAGTAGAGCCGCTGCTCCTTTGCGTCGAAAGGAGCCAGTTGAGGTGGTTCGGGCATCTGGTAAGGATGCCCCCTGGTCGCCTCCCTAGGGAGGTGTTCCAGGCACGTCCAGCTGGGAGGAGGCCTCGGGAGACCCAGGACTAGGTGGAGGGATTATATCTCCAACCTGGCCTGGGAACACCTCGGGATCCCCCAGTCGGAGCTGGTTAATGTGGCTCGGGAAAGGGAAGTTTGGGGTCCCCTGCTGGAGCTGCTACCCCCGCGACCCGATACCGGATAAGCGGACGAAGATGGACGGACGGATGGATGGATCATATTAACTTTGATTAAAACCACGTCTCCCAGCCCCACAATTACTCCGCAAGTATGCACAATCAATTTGTGGTGCATAAAAAAACCACATTTCCTTTCATTTTGTGTACTGGCAGCATTTAACACGGCGGCTGCACCAAAATAATTAAAAAAGAACCTCATGAAATATGAACTATGAATTATTCTCTAACAAAAAATAAAAAAGCAAACATTTAAAAAAACATCTTAGAAATGAATCAATGATTCTTGCTGAGGATACATTGTCCAGAGGAACACTTTGTGTCCTCGCTGGGCGGTGTGGTCGTCTTCATCTTCTCTGCGTTGGGGAACTGTGTGAGAAGACGTGCTTCGAAGTCCTCTCTGCGCTCGTACTCCTTCCCACGGTAGATGAACATTTTGTTCTGAAGGACAATAAGGGAAACAATGAGACCTTTGCCACATATATGAAGGCAGACACACAATCATGCAAGCCGGGTATTATTTTCACACATTATGTGGACATAAGGCACATTGTCCCCATTTTATGAATTTGGCATCATTGACACCATCCAGTAGCTAACGTTCATTCAATGATGACAGTCAGACATGGGACAATGACAAAATTGTTATATTAAAAGAAAGTTACATAGATAAGAATGGCTTTGATTTGTAAATCTACTTGGCCCAGTACTGTGTCTGTGTTAAAACACATTATCATAATATTCATATTAAATACTTGGAAATGAGGGTGATGGAAAGTTCTTGGCACCAATTCAGTTATTAGTTAATCCCTGCTGAGTTCAGAGTGGGCTTGCTTGGGGAAGTCTTCTGTTTTAGCAAACTGACAGACTGCAAATGGCTACTCCTATTTAGCTCTTGGCTCTTTCACAAATGGCTGCTGTTAACTCCAGCTACTGATGAAGTTGCCTTCAAACCAATGTAATGGTTCAGACATCATGCCAATTTGAAATCAGTGTGGTAAGATCTTGCCACCTGAGGATGGGCCCTCTTCACATCTTAGCAGCTTGGTCTCTTATAGATCTAACCTAAGGGCAACAGCCCTTTTTACATTTCCTTCTTTCCTTCATAAACCGTCACTGACGAACAGCTCACTCACAGCAAGCCCTACGCTCATGCACGGCACACATCTCAATTCCCAAATTAATTAAAGGAATTGCAGCCACTTAATATGCCTGGGGCCATTTTCAAATTTGCTTTGACAGATAAGTTGACAAAAGCACGTTGATTTCCTGAGTCATTCCTTCTAGCTGCAGGAGAATTAGCTAGATCTGCCTGATAACACACTGCTGCAATTTTCAGATGGTAAACAGCTGCGAGATTTGCTTTTAATATTTTCTCTAAATCATTCAAATCTGGTCAAGGACATCTAATTTTTTTCCATCACTGTATATTGTATGCTTATTCATAAGATTTGCATTATGTGGTTGAGCATTCTGCTCGTGCATACAGTAATCTTAATGTCACAATTTCTCATTTTCATTACTCTCAAACCGACACTTGAAAGTTCTGGCAAAGAAAATCACTGTCATTGAGAGAAGAGAACTTATGCTGAAATGGTCTTTTCTTTCTTGGGGTAGAAAGGCAATTTCATACAGTCAAGTTACAAAGCAGCACCATTTCATATAGCTGCAATGTTCAAATTAAACACATGGGGTCAAGATTTAAGCTCCTTGGATAAACTTGTAGCAAGACTGGAAAATGTGCATATGTGGGAAAATGACAACGGGGAAACCAATGAGATATCAATGTCTCACCCTCTTGGCAGTGATAGTTTCCCAGAAAAACATATAGATACTTCCATTCAATATACTGCATAATCCCATAATGTTTAACAGACACAAAGGCTGTTAAAAAAGTTCATCCTTTTAATTTCAAAACAAAAATAAGTTATATGAGAAGAGTGCACAGAGTGCTCCTGAATATGTATAAGCCAGGAATGTTGTGCCATCTCCCTGAGTGTTCTCAGGGGTCAGTCTGAGGAACATTTGGAATGATAGAACATGACAGCTGATAGCTAAGTGTCTCCGAATGTGGTGTGTTAGAATACATATTTCAAACCAACTTTCACACACCCTCAACTGCTCTTTAAGCGGAGTGCTCACAGGAAACTCAATACAGGGATTAAGTAAAGTTTAGGATTGATAGGAAGAGAAAGGAGAGGTGCAGAAATACGCAGACTGGATGTAAAGTGAGAGAAACAATTGTAGAGTCTTTGAAATACTGAGAATACCTTTAATGTGTTGGAAAGCTGAAAGCAACTCAGGATTCTTTATAGAGCAAACAAATACAATAGAGGTTTTCAGTCAAAGCTTTATGAAAAGGTATTGTTGCTCTCACGGTTAAAATGATCAGTTAAGAAAAATATTCTGTGCATGTCTTTACTATGGTTTGTTTTGTAAGTAATAGAAGGGTTTTAACATAGAACTACATTAAAAAAAAAGACGACAACTGAGACCAATGGCTTAGTTGCATCTGCTGATATAAACAAATGACATGGTCTCGAGCATTTTACATTTAGCAGGTACCCTAGTGGCTAACCACATTAACTAATAATAAATCATAAGGAGCTGAATAAAGCACTCTTGCATAAAATCCATTCTTAAGGGGGGTGGAAACAAAATGCCTTTATCAGAGTATTGATTTTCTCACATAATTGACTTTTCCCGGAGGACACTGCAATGCTGCAACACAAACAACAATATGGGGTGTGAAACAAAAACCATCCGAACTATATTTATCTTCATAAGTAACCCACACTTAAACACTTCCCTATGTACTCACGCAGAAATCTTTCAATATAATTATGAAATATCAAGAGGGCATGCAGACTCAGAGCCCTTATAGCCAGACAATGCAAGAGCCACAATGCAAGAGCATTGACTGTCTATCAGGATAACATGTTATATGTAATAGTAATATTCTAGACCAGCTTGTACACTAACTTTTTATCTACTGTAGCATAAGGAGTGCCACGATTTCAAAAGACAAAACAATATACGTGTAAATAAAGTGCACCCAGCATAAACCTGCCCTGGTTATTTCAGGTAAGGTCAAATTGCCCGCAACATAAATAAAAAGGAGAGAAAAAAGAGAACTCAGAGCTGTCCTTTTAAAGTCTAAATAGCCAGATAGATTAGACCAGTGCAGCTTGCCCTGTCTGTAATGGAGTTTCTGCCCTGCCAGATGAAAGGGGTTAGGAGGGGCACATGGAGATGGGAGAGTGGCAAAAGGCCCCTGTGAAATGGCTGTTGTTCATAATAGAATAAAAAGGATATGACCAGGGTTGTTCTTGAAAGTGGACTTTAACAATATCTTATACAGAGGACTGTAGTGTGTTGCTAGTGTGTAAATGTGGCTTTAACAATACTTTTAGTAGCATGCCAGAGGACTAACAAACAACCTTAACAGGGAACATATTAAAAGCAAACAAATCCTCAGCCTACATCAATTTATTTTGTTTAAATAAAAAACCTATATGTGGACAGAGTAGGACACCCTTCACAGAATAAGAGCAAAAGAGGTCTGATATGCACACAGTAACACCTCAGACACTGAATAAGGCCGGTGAGCAGATATCAATCGCCTGTTAAACGCATACCTAATTTGTAATAAGATGTGATCAGATTGAAACAAGGCCAGCCAGGACATTTAGAGGGGAAATACACATCACTTCAGGTTTAGCGGCCAAGTATACTTGGTAGGGGCTCTAAATAGACTTGGGGGTTATTATTCAGTTTAAGTGTTCATATTCATAATGATTAATGGCCAACTAATGGTGGTCATTTTAAAAATCCGGATGGCTTCCATTGTACTGTGACCGTCCCACCACTTGCAAGAACTTCCAAAGTAAAGCTCCAACTATCTAAACAAGCGTAGGTCTGAGTGTTTTGGGATTATATCCCATGATTCAGCAGCCACTAAAAGCAATTTACAAAGTGACCGTTTCCCTTCCTTTCACTTTGTATTGGGTGCACGGTTTCGTTGTGCAGGCAGTGATGGGACACCTTGTGATGCAGGCCACGCTCACGGCGTGGAGAAATGGGTGTTCAGCTGAAGTTCAGGTGATGGAATTAAAGGCAGTGTTTGCAACGTGATCAGCCTTTTGATCGGACAAACAAAGATTGTGTTCTTTCTTGTGGTCAGTCGTCTGGGCCCAACAGTCTTTAAAGCCATATGTCCTGCAATGGCGGCTAGAATGCTAAAAACAGGCAGATATTGGATACATAGAAAGAAGAAAGGCTGGGAGAGATAGACCATGAATGAGAGAGGACAAGGCTAAGAGGGAGAGAAAGAGATTGTTTTTATTCACAGCTCTTAGTCTTTTTTTTCAAGAGACCCACTTTTCCATCACAGTAGGGCATTCGTTCAGCACATTATTTTGGATCTTCTATATAGCCCACACTGCTTATGAACAGCTGCTTATGATTCACAGTTTGTTTTCTGTGAGTGAGTGAGTGAGTGAGTGAACCATAAGTGAAAGCCAGACCAGGTGGGATGTAAGTCCCGCCAAAACAACCAAAACCCATTGGGAGCAAGACGTGTGAACAATGTAAGTATTGACTGGTGAGGCTGAGAACTAAGCAATCACTGGTAAACCTATTGATCATCTGTTTTGACAAATGGCCCACCCACGCTGTGCTATCAGCCATGTGCGGGGTGCTGAGAGTTGCGGGGGATGTATGTTGATGTGAGTACTCACGCGTAGGAAGGAGGGGAAGCCCATGCCGTAATAGCCTACGGCAAAGTAGTCAGGTTTGGGCCGGATGACCTTCACTATGTTCTCATAGAACTGGGCTTGCTTCCGCTGTCGGGAGATACAATGGACATTTATGCATTTTTGTTTACTTCTGATCTTGTAATATGTTTTGTGACATCTCTTTTATGTTGTTGCTGCCTATCTACTGTAGACAAGAACACTCTGAAGAAAGTGATTTTAATCTCAATGAGGCTTTCCTGGTTAAATAAAAAAATAAAACATCAAAGTCTTCTTTCATTGTCCTTAAAAACTCAAGTCATTTTCTCTAGATTTATCATTGTAGAGTAGTAATAATGTCACTTACCAAGGATGCGCTGAGCTGCTCAAAGTCAAACATTTCATTCTCGTACTGTTCAGCCAGTTCCTTTCCCAAAATTATTGCCTCCTCCCACATCTATCGGGCACACGCACACACAAACAGAGAAAGTTAGTAAATTAATTATTTATCAAGATTCAAGCTGAGATAAACCATTCTTTTTAAGTCAGCTGAATAAAACTAATTATCTCTACCAGGCAATGGTATTCAGTGTAAGCTTTTTTGAAAATAGATACATGTCAATTCTCTTTTATTATGTCAATATTTTTGTGTGTAAATTTTTTTTTTCTTTGATCAAAAACACTAAGGGCCCTATCTTGCACCCGGCGCAGCAAAGCCTGACGCAAGTGTCTTTGCTAGTTTAAGACCGATGCAGTTGTTAATTTCCCGTCCAGCGCCCACATCGTTTAAATAGCAAATGCACCTGCGCCCATCTTTGCGTCCATGGGCGTGCTGGTCTTACAGGGAGGTGTGTTCAGGTGAATTCTTGGTGTATTGCTATCTTGAAGCAGTGGGAAGTGATCCCGCCATTGACCAACAAAAACCTGGTCTAAAGGCAATAGTGCAGCATTTCATTGTTATTTTAACAGCAAATCTGTAAAATGCACCTAGGCTTGTGCACAACGCGTGCACACTATGCTTGTTACACACACACACAGGAAAGCGCAGCAGCACACAAACATGCAAACAATTACAAATAAAAATATTACGGTGCAAATCCGCCATCATAATAGCAATGCTCCAAGGTACAAATGCGCCTGGCTTTTTAAAAGGGAATGAAAGATGACACTCTGATTGGTTTATTGTATGTTACGCCCAAAACACACCTATGAATTAATGAAAACACTAAGTACAACCCTTTTGAACCATGCGCCCGGACCCTTTTTTCCGCCGTCAAACTAAAAGTGGATTTTGGACACGCCCTAAATGTACCTCTGCCATGCGCTTCACGCTGTGCGCTTAGATCGTTAAATAGGGCCCTAAAACTCAGAGGCAATCCTCTTTGGGAGAAGCACATTTATCATGCATTTCCCCTTGAGACTCATCCACTGCAGTGGAGTGGTGTCACAGATAGATGGGAGCCACTCGAACATGTTGAAAGGCTTCTAAGTGGCTTTTTGACAGACTAGATTGGGCTGAACTGATCTGGGCCAGGCTGGAGGTGGACCAGGCCCAGGGTGCTACTTAGATCAGCCAGCCATCAGTGAGAGTGGTGGTGGTAACACTATCTGGGACTGCTTTCTGGATGACTCCAATGACACTCTTAGAGACTGTCCTCAGTTGATACCACCCTCTCTGGAGTGTTGATGTCTTCTTTTAGCCACTGTAACACTTCCTGATCACTCTGGTGTGTTTGTGTGTGTGTATCTTTAGCCAACCCTTTTTTAATTTGTCGTCTCCCCAGCCATATCCTGCTGAGTGACAGTTGGCTAGAGAACCAAGAGTGGCGGCTGCACCCAAAACACTGATGACACATGCACAGCCTTGGAACATCATCTCTGAGAAGCTCTGGCTGCAGTCCTGCATACTCATTCCAGGCTTAGCTACAGGCTGAAAAAAACTTTTTTCTTCTCTGGAACAAAATATGAAGAGTGTTGAAGAATTGCACAGGCCTTCCGGGTCCAACACGAGTAGAACATTTCCTTAATTGGCGGTACATATTAATGACCTGCTTTTCACGTCACAACAGGTTGGTATCATACAGAGATGGTGTTCAAGTACCTCACTGAAGTGGTATGAAGGAAAAAGAGAAAGCAGGCGAGAAAAGCAGGAAAAAAGGTTTTATGAAATGTAGGGGACAACACAAAAGAGCCACATTAATGCTTGTGTGGTCTGATATGCGCCCGTTCGTCCATAAGAGCATCAGCAAACAGAAGAGGATTATTTACAATCCCAGTTCTGTAGAAAAGGAATATGAAACTTCCATTGATTCCTTGCCAGAAGAGGTATTTAACATCTAAAAATAGCATCCTCATAGTCCAGGATTTTTCATGATTATGACCAGTCTTCTGCATGTGCGTGCCAGAATGCGTGTGTCTCTTACCTTGCCCTTGTCGAAGTAATTGATAATCTGCTGGTAGAGCTGGTCCTTAAGCTGTCCTTGAGTGGAGGCCTGGTAGCCGTCTCTCTGAGTCAGGTGGGCTGCACATTGCTCGTCTGACCACTACAGAGGACACGTTAGCACTGGGGTCAACACTGTGCAATACAATACAGGAACAGGTGGCAAGAAATCAATCACTGAGTTATAGCCAATGCAAATGGATGAGATTGATCTGTAATTCTTTTTAAAGCTGCCCTGCACTCTGGCAGGGCAAGATGGAAACTTCAGACATGGGCAATGAAACATGCGTCAATACATATTGAATGGCTCAGAAAGGGCATCAGTGCAATACATAGCTTTCAGTGGCTAAAACGTTGCTGTTATTGATTTTAGCACAAGTATCCCCACAACCCAAAATAGTGCTCTGGTAGGCTTGCCCCGCTGGAAGCCAGTCCAGTGACGTGGAGCTATGGGAGCAGAGAGAAGCATCACTTATGCTGGTGTTCACAATAAACATCAGATACAATTGAGTCATGCAGCAGCGTAATCTTATTCATTACAAATTCTACTTGATTTTGTAAAGTGTGGCAGGCAAGGGAGAGTGATGGAAAAAAAACACAAAACAAGACTGCGGGGGTATGCTTTTGTGCTGACCGGGTACTCCATCATGGCTTTTATTCACCCAGCATGAAGAATAATGAGGTTTCTGACATGCTAGAGCAGCTTGGCTAACAGGAAGATGGACAATCTGATTGGCCTCTGTGTCGAGGAAGCATACTTCTATGCATGCTGCCAGGACCGATTCATTACCAGCCCATTTTAATTGGGGTTCTGTATTGTTGTTAGCATAAAGTGTTGTGTTGTTAGTAACTTGAAGAGTTAAGATCTCTGTGAAAATCGGACCAAGTTTTGTGTAAGGAGGGCTACATTTGAATAGCAAAGCCAAGGAATTTGCATACCCTGTGCTGGAGATGGGTGAAAAAGTAATTGCTCTGCACATTGTTGCTGTGGCATGAGGAGGGATGCTGGGAGGCTTCGGATCAGGTTATTGATTCCTTTACAGCTGAACTGCAGCATTTACAAGGTAAAAAAGATCCCTGTTTATTCATAGTGGCTGGTGACCCTGCATCGACAGAACTGAAGTGCTGATACATCTCAATATCAAAATCAAATACTCAAAGGACCGTATATTCATCAACCATTACTATACTACTGCAAGTACTCTACTGGAGGACTAATTATTACTACATGAGCCGCTTTTTAATCTATAAATGCTGGTGGATGCAGAATTATGGATCCATCCTTTAAACATTCAAGCTTGTTTACACGTGCCTGTGTGTGCATACAAAAGGGAGGACAGTGACTTCAAAGATTACACAGGACAGAAAGGATTTAACCAGATTCTGTTAAAACAGAATTAACCAATTTCCAAAATACAATAGTGAGTCCCTCTCTCTAGGTATGATCAGGAATGCCACATCTGCTGAGAGATGAGCAAAATTAAAATAATAATAGCATAAACAATTCCTGCAAATGCTGTGACTGCTCAATGAGGAAAATGTGATTCAGTCACAGCCTGCCCTCCCCTGTCGGGACCTGTACAAAGGCTGATGCAGCCAGCTATTTATGCAAATACAGATGAGATGTTGGGTGCAACCATTTTGGATAAAAGGCAGATAGGAACAACTCCAAATTCAGGGTATACCATACCCCCAACTGGGAATAGACACCGCAGCGCTTTGTGTGAGAAGCTCTGTGTGCGGATGTGATGTATTTTTGTCAAAGATAAAAACATTCAGGACCTTCACACCTCAAATTCGAGAAATGAACAGAAAGGGGTGATCTTGTAATATTGTGAAAGAAATGCTTCATGATAGCTTAAAAATATTTAGGTATCGAATTTAAGATATCATTGCACTAAAAGTGTGGTAGAAACTTGCTGCCTTTTCCACCTTAAACCAGAGGCGCCTTGCACTGAACTGTGTGATTCATGGTAGAGGATTCTTCGCTTCCAGCTGACAAAGAGGACAGTAAAAGTACACCTTTATCTTGAAGCACCTCAGGTGGCTGCTGCTGCTGCTGCTTTATCCTTTCTCCACAAAAGATCAGATACTAGCTGTGATTTGCATCGACTACGCAAGGTGAAAAAGATGCTGCTCAGCAAGTCTGCCCTGTTAGCAGCCATCTCATGCCATGGTGGGATTAAAGGGATGTGGCCTTATCTCTCTAAATCCTATACACATTCAAATTCACAGATATACACTTGTTTAATGACGCTGAGGTTAAATGCCATCTCCCTCACAATGGCTTAACAGTGTATTTAGGTTCGGTTTGAAGTATTCATGAGAGCGAGTATGCTTCTACATTTATTTGCTGTTGATATTGTGTCTGTGCACCTTGAGCAGTTTGGCGTGCAGCAGCAGAGTGTAGGCAGCCTCGGTGTAGTTGTCGCATTCTTTGTGGAGGTCACACAGCTTGTACAGGTACCTGGCAGGAAAAAGCAATGATTTATGGGTCATGTCTGGCTGGGCCTCTCACACATTAACAACAGACAGAAAGTTAACTCCACCAGACTGATGCGTTTGGACCGCCTCTTTCACCTCAAATAAAGCTTGACAGTCAGATAGAAAACTCTGACTGGTGAGATTGTGGAAATGGAAACGTATTTTAACAAAATCAAATATTTTATTCTGGATCCATGTGGATATATGGCTGGGAAGAAAAGGGTCAACATGTAAAGCAATAGGTCTTTGGCAGGTAAAAATTTAACTTCACTTAGCACAGAGTCTCCTAATGTACTGTATTGTGAAGTACCATAGTGGTGTGTGTAAAATGCCTTAAAAGGTTTGAATGTCCAGAAATCTGAACATGCTTAACAGACACAAGGCTTCATATGACTTACCTGATGTACATCTCCTCTCTGTCTATCTCCTTGTAAAAGTTCTACAGGAAGGAAAGAGACAGACCATTAAAATAGATTCTAAATGGTTCATAGTCTTCCAGTGACAACAATGTCATTGTACTGTTTACAAAAGGTGCAGTGTAGCATGCTTACATTGCATAACTTTAGAAATCATTTTTTAATCATTTTAAAAGAACAATATTTTTTATTTTGGCAGTGGGATAACTTCATTTTCTAAAATATGGATGAATAACAACCTCCTGGCTTGCAGCAGGAAGACGTAAGAAAAGTAAGTTGGCTGACATCAGAATCACAGTGGGATGCAGTCAGTCACACTGCTCCCCTGGCTAAAAATAAAACTTACATTTTACACAACCTGATACAGCACTGAGAGAACATGGCTTAGATAAATGCTGAATATGGGCCATAGGCCTGTAGACTTTTCAATGCCAGTCGTCATGTGAGACAAAACTGACATTTCAGTGTAAGATGAAATGTCACTTCACAGAGAGGTGATTCAGATGAGCTGCTCTGTGAAAACATTTCAACGCACTGCAGTTGTTATTGTTATTTGTGTGTGACTAGTCGCATGTCATTACAGGTGTTTATAATATACTTGTTCATAACTATTGTTAGACTGATGTATACATTCCCCCACATATCATTCTTGCAGATTCCATGTGTCATCATGACTGGGCTTGTGTGGATTCAGCAACTGAGAAAAAGAAACAATCTTACGAGCACGTTGACAGTGCAGCTCATGCGGTTTTCTTTGTTCTCGTCGTGCATGATGGTCCTGTAGTCCAGCAGCCTCTCCAGCAGACGAACCACCAGAGTAACGAAGTTCTCGCCCGTCTTAGCCAAGTACTTGTGCTTCCTGCAGTGCTCCAGTAAACTGGTGTGTGTTTGTATGGAGCCAAGGGGGGTGTTGTGGATGTGGAGGAAGAGAAGCCAGGGGAACAGAGGAAAACAAATGTGAAGCGAATATAAGAGACTCTTCGACAGTTTAAAATGTCAAGACATTTGCCACTAAGGTACGGTGGCCGACAGGGGCAAACGCCCTGCAACTTAAGAAAACACACGCAAATAGACAAAACACAAGCAAATTAAGAAAACAACTTCATTAATTTGACAACACGTGCAGCATTCAGCAAACACGCTGCAAATACACACAACCAAATACATAAACGCGCTGCAAATACACACAACACAACCAAATACATAAACGCGCTGCAAATATGAAACGATGCAAAAAGAAAAGCACCAAACCCAGAAAACAAATGCAACAAAAACGCAGCATCCAGATTACACAACGGAAGTTCTCCAGAACTCTAGAGGGAACAGCTAGTGGAACAGCTTGATTTTCAACCCCAAGGGGGGGAGAGCGCTCTGCCTTTTTATTAGTCAGGTATGGCTGCAGCCTGGAGAACTCCATAGACTGTATATTAAATTCATATTATTATTATTAATAATAATAACATAATATATTAATAATATACAGTCTATGCTCTCGTCTCATGCCCTCCTGGCTGGTGCCGTCCCCGAGCTTCGGCTTTTCAAAATAAAAGCTTGCGTCTGGTCCGCTATGTGTTT
Source organism: Sander vitreus (assembly GCF_031162955.1). Lineage (NCBI taxonomy): Eukaryota > Metazoa > Chordata > Actinopteri > Perciformes > Percidae > Sander > Sander vitreus. Next base: position 9,137,469 of record NC_135875.1, read on the forward strand.
GTACTTTGGTGTTTTGGATGTTTTTGAACAGTACGGCAATCATGCTAATGAATACAATAACTTTTTCAGCAGATGTCTTAGTTACAACACAATGGAGTTAGCAAAGCAGTTTTGTGTTTATATGTGCGAGCAGGATTTATTCAGATTGATAAATCCCACGGTAAATTGGCTGGTTTACTAAACAGGGAGGGACTATACATCCTGTCTGTTTTTTGTATTTCAAGAGCGAATTGCTCCACAATATGAATACAGATTGATCACCTATTTTGTTGGTAACCGTTGTTGTATAATCACAATATTACACTTGAGTAGGCCTATACTTCAATAATGCGCCTTTCAGACCTCGAAATTAAACCCTCTCATGTAATATGGCTTAAACAAACGTCAACATTAAACGCTGATGCAGTTTTAAATGTTTAATCACCACGAGTTTACAGACGTCTCTGCTGATTGAATATCACCTGTGACCTGAGCCGAGACACACCCACCAAACAAGAGAAAACATATCTCAAACATAGACTTAATATTTACAGTCTATGCAGTCTCTCTCTCTCTCTCTCTCTCTCTCTCTCTCTCTCTCTCTCTCTCCCCCTCCCCCTCTCCCTCTCCCTTGGGGTCGAAAATCAAGCTGTTCCTCTTAGCTGCTCCCTCTAGAAGTCTGGAGAACTTCCGTTGTGTTATCTGGATGCTGCATTTTTTGTTGCATTTGTTTTCTGGGTTTGTGTGCTTTTCTTTTTGTATTGTTTCATATTTGCAGCGCGTTTATGTATTTGGTTGTATTGTGTGTATTTGCAGTGCGTTTGCTGAATGCTGCGCATGTGTTGTCAAATTAATGAAGTTGTTTTTCTTTTTGCATCGCTTCTTTTTTCGGGGTTTGCGTGCTTTTCTTTTTGCATCGTTTTTTATTTGCAGTGCATTTATGTATTTGGTTGTGTTGTGTGTATTTGCAGCACGTTTGCTGAATGCTGCACGTGTTGTCAAATGAAGTTGTTTTCTTAATTTGCTTGTGTTTTTTCTATTTGCGTGTGTTTTCTTAAGTTGCAGGGCGTTTGCCCCCGTCGGCCACCGTACTAAAGATTAGAGGGAAACAATCTTTTTTTTGCCCATTAAAGCAGAATTAGCATCCAACTGCGCTGAAAGCATATATCACAGTGGCAAGCTGTGAAAGTCGTGTGATCATCAGCCCACTGATTATTTTGAGGAGTGCCATGTTGCAATTACCTAACTTGTGAGAGGCTCACGCGTAATCCTGCCCATTAATCAGCACTTACATTTTCTGAAAGAGAACTTTGTACTGCTCGTCTCCGCGGCCCCCCTCCACCTCGTGATCCAGCTTGGTGATGATCTCGTTCTCAAACTGCAATTAGACAAAGCAGGCATAAATAATCAGTGTAGCTAATTTTTCAATTCATTAACGCCATGTCCCTATCTCACTCTTGCTCTCTCTCTGCATCGAGGCTTAGCTGAAGGGATGTGCTCTGACTTTAATCTTCCCTCTCCTGCAGCCAAGCTGGTTGTGAGCTGGTATTTTCTGTTCATTATTCTCTCATCCTATTATTATCTGTATGCATTTGGTTAGAACAAAGACCAAGGCTGCATTATGAGACACATCTGCTTTACGTCTGCTCTGGTGTTGCTGTGGCTTCCAACAGTGATGCATGGACCTTATTTCTCTGATATTTGTATGTAGCAGCTGTATAAAAAACTGGTGTTATTGTGCTGAAACAAACGCATTTTTGCTGTCCTCTTTATTTGCTTGTGTGTTAGCCAGGCAAAAATACAGAAGAGGATAGGAGAGTGCAGCCAAGTAAGAAAAGATATAAATGCTGCTCTCTTTTAAGCCAAGGATTTACAACACACATACACAGGAGAGAGACCCAGTAAAGGGAATATTACTGGCTTAGAGCATAAAAAAGGGGTCAGGCCAATGTGAAATTGATCACATTTCACTCAAGGGAAAGGATGAAAAGTTGCATTCACCTCAAATGAGCAAGACAACTGTCTTACACAGGACTACAAAGCTGTAGTCATTGTAAAGCTGCTTTACAAGTACAGTATGTGGGCACCCACATAAACATCACTAAGCTGAATACTGCCTGAGACATCTTGTGGCTGAACAGCTGTAGCCAAACGGATTTCCTTGTGCAGAAAGGCTTAATTTTGCACTGTAACGGGGCATAACTTTAAGATCCACTTACCGTGGCGGTTGATTATCGGAGCACAACAAAATGAGATTTGCAGAATTACAAATAAGCTTGTGGCTATGAAACTATTTTGTTTGTTTTTAGTCTGTTTACTCCTACCCAGATTCCCACACCAACATCAACTACTTTTCATGAAGTCATTTGGTTGCAGTCCTTTTACTTTGTCATGTTTCAGAGGACGCACCCGCTGGAAACTGCATGTGAAGTGGAACTCGCACTGCATCATGTCAAAGAAGATGGGGATGGTGGCCTTTCGCAACTCGATCTCAGGAACTAGTGTCATCTCCAGGATAGGACCCACCATCTCCGGAATAAATTTTATCTTGTGGGGCCCTTCGAGAGGAAAAAGTACATTTACATATAAATGCACAGTATACCACACAACTCATTCGTAGGCTTTTCATTTCATCATTTAAGTCAGTTTCAAGCACAACACGCTGATCCTAACGGGGCATGAATAATCCTGTGCTACAGATTTAAAATTAGCTGTTCCAAACAAACACAACATTTGGCTTCCTTGTTTATCAAGTCTCTCAGCAGAATTTTCCGTGACAATCATGCGGTAAATAACTTCAGGTAAAAATTAAAAAAGATGCTCATTAAAAACCCTGTCATTGAGTCCAGCTAATCTGGTGGAAAGCTCTAATTAAGGGATCAGATGGTATAGGTTACAATGAGAAGCCTTTAAGGCAGGCACAGGTGCCCAAATCTAACACCACAATCCCCTTCCACAATTTCATCCCTTTGATAATTTACTGCTGAGTCTCTCTCATCACACAACTCAAAGCTAATTAACACATGATTGTCTATATTTAGCTGCTGCTCTCTGCTGAGTTGACTTATAATGACTGAGAGAGTACTTAGTTGGCAGATAATCCTAAACATGAATCGAGAAAAGAATGTGTCAATTGCCGGCAGAGTTTGTTTGATTGATCTTTAATGGTGAATTCATTTAGGGGGGGGGGGGGGATCAAGTTTCTAAGTAAAACTGAACAATATTGACACAAGGAGTTGGTTAATTACCTAGATTGTACCACATGTCCCTGATTTCAAAGCCAATTTGTCTTCTCATGTCCTGGTACCTGAAACACAAAAACAGGATAAAATGATACACAAGCGTCGTCAATTTATTTTGTAGTGTTTTTTTGGTGTGCTTGTCGTCTATGTAGCCTACTGCCGACTGTAAACCAAATTGCCCTCCGGGGATAATAAAGATACATTAAACTTTGAACCAAATCATAGCATGGAAGATAAAATGACGTGGGCTCAACTCATTTAAAGAAAGGCTCATGTGTAAAATGAATGCAATACAAATAAGCATTTGGTGATTTGAGGTAGTTCAATTAACTCAGAGTAGGTTCACTCAGAGTAAGGCGCGTGCAACACCACTATAAAAAGGCAGCATGAATGGAGCCATGATACTACGAATCACCATAGCAAAAACCACAAAAAAATCGGTCGGCATACTTTACCCCTCTGGAACTGGAACTACTCACGCGCACATACAGCGAGTTTGAACATTTATTTCGTTAAAAAAAAAGCAACACGGCTGCTGCTGCAAAAGAGTGAGAATTGGCGTGGGAGAAAATTGCTCAATGAGTCAATACGTAAAATCCAATATAGTGTATTCAGTTCATATTTAATCACAAGTATAATATTACTGGTGAAAACTGGTGGATATGAGGACGGATGAGGTTATGTGCATATCTGATGGACTGTGAAGAAAAACAATACCACTCAAAGAGGTTAGTTATCTGGAAATAAAAATAGATCTAGTCAAGGCCTCAATATCACCTGCCGACGTATGATTAACTTCCTGCAAAGTAATACAGCTTCTTCATCAACGGGATCGTCGAAAAAAAGGACATGCTATGTTTGAGAAAAACAAACGTTTTATAGTCTGCCTAACACAGTTAATAAACCAACCCTGTTTTTTATTCATGCAGATGACAACACTGCACTAAAATGTGCCTGATACAGACTGACTGAATGAATGAGGAAACGAAAGAGCGCTGTGTCAGAGGGAGGAGACTGAGAGAAACTCGAGGTTTATTGAAGAAAACCTGCTCCCGACCAGGGTAGGTTCACAGGCTCAGTTACCATAGTAACTGACTCTGAGGTTAAGTTACCGCTCTTTCTTAAACGGGCTGGAGTTACCCCTCTCTCTCAGGTTTGATTAACCTTCCTTTCTATAACGGAAATCCAGAGTTTCCCTCATCTCAGGGTTAACAAACTCAGAGTTTTCACTAAACCTGCTTTCTGAAACGGGCCTCTGGCCATGGTAAGTTAGTTTGTTTTGTCTTTTGGTGATGTTCTACAACGGTTACAAATGCACATTAAAATGAATTATTTCCACTCGTGCAAGTTCGCAACATACACACATGCCGGCTGTCAGCTGTGGTCTGTCTTCTGCTCTGTGTATATGCATTAGACAGAAGACAGAAGACACGAGGCAAACTGTTAATCAGTAAGATTGGGCATCGAGAACGGTTCTAACTTGGAATCGCTTCAAAAATGACGATTCCAATGGAATCCTTTCTTTTTTTTGGAATCATCTGGAAAATTTGGTTTTCAATCCGATCATCATTTTTAAATTTAACATGCACAAGTTTTGGTTTCCGTAGCGGCCAGGTGCTTGTTGTGTTGCAGCCATGGAGCACAGTAAAGGGCACTCTAAAGTGTGGCTGAAAAAACCCGGTTAAACTATAAATTATCATTGAATAAAAGTCTCTTATCTGTGAAATAAGCACGTGACCCGTTTCAACTCCACCCCTCAAAGGATCAGAATCGAAAATCGATAGGAACTGGAATCAAAAGGAAGAATCTGAATTGGAATCAGAATTGTTCAAATCACAACGGTGCCCAACTCTATTGTAGTCCAGTCATTTTATGAAAAAAGGTAGAACAAATTGCAACAGAAGCAAACTCAACTGATTTTGTATCCTCAATATGTCCTGAGTAAGGACCCAGCCCCAAACCCCATCAATAACCATTAATAAAGGCTGGTTTAAAGTACTTCATCCAGCCTCTATGTATTAATGCTCATGGGTAGCCTAAATGGCTTTCACTGTTATATGTCAACAAGATTCAACAAGACACTTCACCTGGCTATACCCAATGTAGATAGATCTGTTGTGGTATTTATGCAAATTAGCACATACGTAATTAGATTATGCACCATTTGCCCATGTTAACAAACAATTTCAAAAAACTTGTAATACATTTTTTGTTTGTCTTGATGTAAGTAATCAATGCAGTAATTTTCATGGTGATATCTAAAGGTTAAAATGTTTACCCTATTCACGTGAGAAAAAGAATGAATAGGCTATATTTGGGTCTTTTTCAAAACTTTCCCCTAATGGGATTCTTCGGGGCTTTTTTTCCCTTACTCAGGACATATTGAGGATACAAAGTCAGTTGAGTTTGCTTCTGTTGTAATTTGTTCTAGGTTGACCCCCATTTTGGCTTAAAATGACTGGACTATTGATCAGACAGTCTTTGTTGGTACTAGTTCTTTGAGGGGTGTCAAGAGCCCTTATATAAAACAAAGATTTGCAAAAGAAGCTGGAAGGATTGCTCCCAACCTGACTTTTTGTCCAGCTTTTTGCAAATTAGGGTTTATAAGCTGATCAGCGCTTCCATGTCTAGGTCATGAACCAATCTCCACAGCAGCTTGGAGCCTGTCTTCGTGCCTGTCACACAGGACCAGGTCAAAGAAAGGACAAATAGTGAGTGGAAAGGACAGAGAAAGAAAGACAGACAGTGTGAATGATAGAGAGACTAACAGGAGTGGAAACAGTAGGCAGAGAGGCAGAAAGTGAGACCAGTTCTGTGAAAACAATCACATGAAACCATAGTAATGAAGTTCCTTCTTTGAAAACCAATTGGACAATGGATAAGAATTTATCAGCCTGCAATTGTTTTAAGATCAAGAACATAGACGACACAATGGAGATAACAGTCCTGAGAGAGCCATTTCTGACTGTTTTACCCTGGTATTTCCACTGGTCTGGTGTAGCATGCTTTAGCAGCACCATTGCATGCTGAGAAGTAATCAAATGTATTTTCACTGCTGCCTCACCATGGGGAATTACTGCACTGAACCACAATATTGTGGTTCTGTTTTGAAGCAGTGCTGAACTGTCACAGTCTCTGCCCTTTAACCAAGCCGTGAGGTTGCGTGGCTGATCAGACAGCTGAATAGAAGTTGTGCGCAAAGTTGATGGATAAAACTATCCTACAGTAACTGCTACTGTTCTATAATATGTTTAAACATTAATTGAGATTAAAATGTCAAAGAGTGCCACCTTATAAAGCTTGGTAATGTGGAAAACTTTTTATTTGGTGAAAACTACCTCACAATCTTGTACAAAAGCTAGTCTCGCTTTGCCAGACCTTCCTCCACAGCGCTGCGGAGGAGGGTCTGGCATTTGGCATTTCTTTAAACCAATCACAATCTTAATGGGCGGCGCTAAGCCCCGGGCAGAGCCACGGTGTCGCTGCAAAATAGCCTTGGGAGAGAACGTGTTTTGGTGGAACGTGTGTACGTTCAAAGTTTGTTTTAGTTGTGCAACAGAAAACAGATTCAACAGATAGTCTAGCTATCTGTCTGGATTTACCCTGCAGAGACCTGAGGAGCAGTTAACCATAGTCCTCAGAAATCGACTGGAAATTCCAACACAAAGAAAGCGGAAGGTAACGGACATCCGGCAGAAAATAGTGAAATCCGGCAGAATTTCTGTCAGCAACAGAGCAATCCCCGAAGTGGAACATGGTGGATATGGACTAGTACAAAAGCTAGCTATCCTCCTAGAGAGTGTTGTATTTTGAAAATAGTAGCAAGTTTGTGTGATTGTATAGATGTACTGCTGATTTTACTGATTTAAATCTAAGGTATGCAAAACTAATTGCAATGCATCTGCAACACAATAAATCAAATATCTGACACCACTTTGAGAGGCATTTAAAGTTAGATGTGGTGTCAGAGGCATTAATAACTTTTGCTCCCTCCAGACTCATGTCCTGTCCAGCTGGTGGTGCTGCAGGCGACTGCATTGTTTGCCTACGCCAAGAATCAGGCCTGTCTGATGTCAGACAATCACACTGAGTGACTGATGGAAGCATAGTGGCACCTCTTCCTAGCCCACCGATGGCATGACACCTTGGCATGACATTGCAGAGATGTAAAAGGATGAGAATTTGAAGTGTAAGCGTGACACCTCTCCTGACCTGTAATTAATATACATTCAAAGCCTCTTTCACACAATGTGACATGTCAGAGCACCTGTGAGCCCTGATGGAATTCTGAAACCCAATTGATTGGTTTGCCAATATTGTACAAAGACACACTAATGTATTTTGACTGAGAGGAGAAGAGCATTGGAAGAATCCTTAACGAAGAAGCTGCGTCAACTCTTTGTAGTCCAAACACTTTACCAAATTTAGCTGTCAAAGGGAGGAGTGTTGCCCAAGGATTGATCTTTAAGCAGAGTATTGGCAAGATGATAAAGTATAAAAAGACGCCTGCCTCTATAAATTACTGTAAAGCTGCATGCATTATGTATTACATCTTTGACTGTTTTTGCCTCTAATCCTCACTTTAATGTCCTACGTGAGAGCATGCATGTGTGTCATTGGAAGCATGCGGCTTTGTGTCTCTACATATGGGAGTGCAGATGACTGTGCAGGGGGCATCATGTCATCTGAGCCGAGGCAGACGCAGGGTGCTGTTCTGTCACACTCCTGTAGGCAGCGAGACAGGCAGCTATGACTGTCGGCTGTCAGGACCTACAACACATACCTGTCAGCTACGGGGTGGAAAGGTCTCGGAGAGGTTGACTAAGAACAACAGAGGGAGAATAGAGGGACAGCGGTGAACAGTGAGTGGATCTGGGGCTCTCAGCAGCTTGTGCTATGTAATGCCATTGGGTAAGACGGCAAAGAGCAAGAGTGAGGAGGAAGAAGGAAACGGCTGTGGTGGCATGAGGTGATGGAAACACAAGAGACGGGAAAAAAAAACAGACAGGGTGGCAGATAGAGCAAGAGCAAAAAAGCACACACAAGTGATTGACAAGCAGTGGCCTGTACGAACAGATGGATAGATCAAAGCCTGAAGCAAATCAAGTGTGAGATATTCACAAAACTTGACAATATCACACTCCCTCTTCTTATCACTCATTTGCGCATATCATGACAATGACATTGCTGCATGCTCATTTATCCAGCTCTCTACGTGTGTGTGTGGCTGTATTTCCACTATCTTTGCCCAGAGCCCTTCTACATGAACGGATAAAGGAAAACTTTGGTTTCAAAACGTTAAACTTATTTTTGGGGTTGATTTGTGTCTGTTAACATTGTTAACAATTTAAAGTAACTAATGGATATTATTACTTTAGAAATGTGCAAATTATAAAGGTGGTTTGACAAAAGCAAACTATCATTAAACTTAAGTAAATCTAAAATCATGTTATTTGGTAATTGGGGCAATACTTATAAAAGTACACTATCATCACTATCGGTATTGCAAAAAAAGAGCAATAAAATCTAAAACACTAAAATTCAATGATCTGGTTAATTTCCAAAAGGCACAAATAATGTTGAAAGCAATAAACAACATACTCCCTGGCAATATTCAAAAAATATTTTTTAATGTAGACGGGGGATATAATTTGAGGGGAGAGTTCTTTTTGAAACGTCTTTGTGTTCGTACAACGTTAACGACTTCTTGTATTTCTATATGTGGAGTACATCGTTAAAGCAATGTCCGAGTATGACCCAGTTTAAAAAAACGGTGCAAAAATATGGTTTTCACAAAATACAGAGAGGAGGAAGGGTTTTGACTATCAGATTAATTTATTTGGTATTTAAAATGTCTTTACCTTGTGGTGTGTACACATACTTATAGGAAATTGTAAAGAATGTGTTAAATATGATATAAATACTTTATGATAAACATTTACCTATTCATGATTATTATATAGTAGTGGAAAAGGGAGTAGGATTAAATAAGCTTTTGCTTCTTCCTATTCCTTTTCGGACATGTTAAATTAATATTTTCTTTGTATTTGTGTTTTTATTTAGTTTTAATATTTTAAAATGTTCAAAATAAAGCATTAATTAATTAATTAATTCATTCATTCATTCATTCATTGTTTTCATCAAAATTGTTTTTTGAGGTCTGGAAACGCAGGAACACATGGCTACACACAGATGCATATATCATCCTATTCAGGGAATGCAGTGCATTAGCCTGTTGTCAGTATACTGATCTGAATGTGAGAAGGAAACAAGGATCACACAGACACCAGTAATGGACCAGAACTTCACAAACAACACTGGGAGACTGTGTGGCGCAGGAGAAAAGCTGATGCTAAAGAGCCACGCTCGACACAACTCTGATTTCACCCCTCTGTTCTCTGCTTCCAAGCAAGGCACAATAATTGGTATTGCAGGCAGGACTGACAGTTCATGCGCCAGCACACAGGGAAACGAGATGCAGAGACAGAAAGGTAAGAGAGAGAAGGTGAGTTGTAGGCGGAGGACACAGGGACTGAGAACGAGAGTGGGTGGGTAGAGGTAGAAAGAGTGGGTGAAAGAGAAATTGGCAAACCCTGTATATCCTCTTGGGTTTCTCTGGAAGCTACCTGGTTGTATTTGAATGACACATTTGGGAATGTCAAATAATCAGTCTTGAAATAGCATGGCAGAGTTTAGCGCTTTTTCTGTGCTTATGCCAGGAATGGCAGTTCTTGTGTATCCGAATCAAATAGCTGTTTCTTTCGGGGGAAGGCTGACAAGTCGAGAAAGGCAGTGTGAGGGTGGCTGGGAACGTCTTGTTTGCTGTGTTTGGCTGTTTGTGTGGGAGCTTACCAGGTCCGATAATAAAGCACTGACCAATGAGGAGTATTGCTGTCTGGCAGGGGCCAGTGTGATGAATGGTTTAGTGACAAAAGCTCCTCCAAATGAAGATGAGAGCCAATATGCTCCACGTCTGCCCAGAAAGCATTTACACATTTGGCTGCATTACCAAACTCTATGAGAAATACTAATGTAGATGCATGGCTTTTTGTAGACAGGGGCAATGGATGAAAGGAAAACAAAATCGCTCTCTGAACGTAAAAGGACGGTTAGGTCTTAGAGCAGATTTTCAGAAGCAATCAATGTCTAAACTGTGGATTTAAAACTTCTGCCATTTAAAAACTGTAATATCAAATGTTCTCCCTTTTATCAGTTGAGAGAATAACAAGGAAACGAAGCAGGTGATGTTTTGAGGTGGAACTAAAGACCTACATTTCCAGAAGGGATTCCCAACTTTGTCTAATACCTGGGATTTGAGTACAAGATGTGCTCTCCATACTATGAGGCTGTGCTGCTTTGTTCAGAAGGGCGAACAACCAGAGCAGCCTCCAATGGAGCCATGGTGTGTTGGGTATCCCTGTGAGCCTCCGTGTGATGAATTATATAACGCCTGCTCATGCTGCGGAGAGCCCCTGGGCTGTGTTGATGTGCAACAAGGAGGCCCTGTGGATTGAGAGAACGCTCGTACTCACTTCTGGAAGATCTTGGCTCTTTTGTCGCTTGAGAAGTTCTCCAGCTGCAGAGACTCCTGGGTGAGGAAGGCTACAGCCAGGTGAAAGTAGTTGTTCCATAGCTGACCCACATAAAGACAGACAGAGTGTGATGTTAAAAGAATAAAAATATATGTAACTTGCATTTAAAAAGCAGTTTTACAACAACATCATTCAGCACCACCGCACACTATGTTTCACTAAATCAAAAGGTTTAGATGCGATGGGTGTACTTGTCCCAGTGATTGGTGATTTAGGACACTGGTCTCCAGAGCGCACTCTCAATCAGACAATGACAGCAGGTAAAATGAGTGCTAATTCAGCCATCTTTTTTCAATGGAAATAGTCCATTCATGCATAAGAAATAAGTGTCCTCAGTGGCATACTTCCTTATGATAATATCAAGAAGCCAAAATACATGACGATGGCTGTAAAAGAGAATATGTGATTCTATCCAGATATATTATCTTCACACCATTGAGCTGTAGTTTAAAGTAAAGAAAACCCAACACTTTATTCATACACATAAAGTTACATAAAGAGAACTATAAGTCACTATTAAAACAATGTTAAAAAAATCTAAATCCAAGGCTTTAAAAGCTCAGCAGTTTAGTTGGTGAGAGAATTCAATTCAGCTCAGACATTTTAAAAACAAGCAGAAAATGTTGCTTTATTCTAGGGGGAGCAAGTAAAATATTCACATAGACATCAAATTGCCGGCCATTACACAGTAATTGATGTTCCCACTCCACAATGTTTATGTCTACTGAATTCTGTGATGTTTTTTCTCTCTCTCCTCTATTCAGAAGGTCCATCAACGCTGCATCTGGAACATTAAAAACAGCCTCTGTGTAACACTGCAGTAAAATGACGACGGGGGGGTTCAGCTCTTACCTGTAGCTCAAAGTTGGTTTGATCCAGAAATTTCTTGTTCAACACTGCTGCATACTGATTAATGGCCCGCAGGAAGACTCTGGAAAGATAAAATGAAAGTGTTTGGATCTAGTCTCCTTACTAACGAAACAAGTTTTCTTTCGACATTTATAATACGGAGATTCTATAGTGTCTATTTACATCGGTTTAAAGGTCACTTTCAGACAACTCTGTGCATTCCCTACTGAAACCACTGCTTGTTGATCAACTAGCCCCCAGATATTCATATTCACACCCCATGCAAACATCAATGTAAACAACACCTAAACTTATAACAAAATGTCATGTAACAACCTGCAGGAAATGCACACATATGTGCCATGTTTAAACAAAACAGAAAAAGCTAAATGCAATATACAATGACCTCCACATTCTTGTATACAGTATATACACTCAAATGCACACATTTATTATAGTTACAAAAACGATACAGCAGATGATAAACTTAAAGTCCACTATACTGACAATAATATAAAGTTCAATTTTATTATTGCATTCATGCATTCTGTCTTTCACTGAGTTTTTGTTTTCGAGAGTCAATCTTGTTAATCATGAATCTTTTCATGGTTCCGGTTTAATGGGGGGTAACTGTTCATGTATAATTTCTTAGCAACGTGGAAGACTATGCTCTGAACAAAAATACATAGAGAAACAGAAATGTTTTATGGCTAGAGGTAGGCAACAAAAAGTACTTGGTTAAGGTCGGGGAACGATTATGATTTTGGATGACAACCCTGATATTTGATGTCAAAAGCGGCTGTGTCATCTACGGCACTGAATAAATGGCGCTACTTACTGCACTGGGCCTAAAAATTGGCACTGGATTTACATTGTATACTTAAGAATCTGCCAAAATGAACTCATTAATTGGTAGACTGAACAGTAGTTTTAAAGCTGTTCAGACAAGAAGAGAATGTTTGCCCTTGTGAAAAATATAGCGCTGAGAGAACAGAGGTGAAACACAGGTTCAGTCTTTCTCTTTGGCAGACTGAGGTACAGTAGGGGCTCGAGGCACTCCCGAAAAAGATGTGACGAGTAGATCTTAATGAGAACGCTGTCTGATGGGTTAAACCACTCTGATGTTGCAGAATTAAATGTTAATAACTTAAGTGGCATGACGCTTTTACGGGGAATTATGATTGGTACTTACAGAGTCAGAGGCCCATCCGCTATTTAACTTCATTCCCTGGCGGAAACAGCCAAACAACATTGTGTGTACTAATCTTTAAGACTTATCCAGTGGGGCGGGGGGGAAGAGAGCCTCATCATGAGTGCAGGAGAAAAAATGTCATCTAGCACAGCATATTCAATAACCTGGCTTACTTTATTGAAGGAACCCTTGAGAGGACAATAAAACAGCAATAAGATATAGCGCTGATGTAACTAACACTGGTAGGTGAGCAGACATCTGCTGCACAGCCAGTTCCAAGAGAGCCGCCCCCCCTTTGTCATGACCCAAGGTAAACACTTATTTCAACTGGGCCTCAAAATGCTCACACATCATCTTGGAAACTCTTACTTTAGGTTTCAGCTGCGTGGCAATACAGGCCCCTATCACCTGAGCTCACTAGAGGGTTTACATTTCATTGGCACAGCGACAGGGCTGGGGTTTCCCTCGCCGTCTCCTCTAACTTACCTTGAACAGGAATAACCATCACTGTTGAGACGGCAATGCTGTGGGATCTGTGGTATTTTATCATTTATTTTTAAAAATGTTAGGCCTTTATTTTTATAGGACAGCTGAAGAAATGAAAGGGGAGAAAGAGAATGACATGCAGCAAAGGGCTGCAGGTCGGAGTCGAACCCGCAGCCACTACGTCGAGGAGTAAACCTCTATTCATGGGAATCTCAAACACAAACAATAAATACCCATTTTAAATTACTTCAATATAAGTGGATAATGAGAACATATGTAACACCAACTCAGCTAAATAAATTCAGCCCCAATAATCCCGACACGTGCTACAAATGTGGTAGAAAGGGCACATTATATCACTGCCTATGGGACTGCCCACAAATGCAGGCTTTTTGGAGGGAAGTAATGGATATGATTTTACATGTCACAGGTATAAAGCTATTATTAGACAAGCTGTGCATCTTTGACATTTTTCCCGTAAATCATAATCTCAGCAAGGCAAATAAATCTATGATTACTTTCTGCATCTTACAAACTAAATATACCATAGCCAAATCTTGGAAATCCACTATCAAACCAAGTGTTAATGTCTGGCTTGCAGGACTGTCAGAGTGTCTTTCACTGGAAAAACTCACTTTTACGTTAAAGGGTAAATATCTCATCTTTGACAATATGTGGAGATCCTTTATGGTGTTCTTAGAGGGGAGGAAAGCATTGGAGGCATGCTCTCCGTGTGTGTCAACCATCAACAAATGAGTATTGCTATGTATTTAGTATGCGTCTGTTTGTCTTTGCTTCATTTTATTTGAAGTGCTTTTCTCTTCGGGATAATGTCGGGATAAGTTAACATTTGGACCACCGATGATTCTTAAGGATGACTTATGCTGACTTACTTTGCCAAATATCGCATGTTACAGCCCTGTCATGTTTATGTTTATTTTATTGAAGATGAGCCTTACTGTGACAGTTCTGATTTGCACCTGTATTATTTGTTGTAGTGTGATTATTTTCTGAAAATTAATAAACACACTTGTTGAAAACCTCTATTTATGGGCGCACACTCTACCAAGTGAGCTACCCAGGCGCCCGGATCTGTGGTTTTTTTAAAGCTATTTGCTGACTAAATGCTATCTGGGGCCGATGTGTAATACATATTAAGAGTCACCTTAATCATTAGCTGGAAAGGTTAACTGTCATTGAACACCTTTTGGATAAGCCATTAGAAGTCCATTTCTCTGGCCTCAGAGTAGGAGACTCCCCCCACCCCCATCTCCTAAGCACTCAGACAGCCCATTACCACCATCCTGTCTGCACGAGCACAGGCTCCCCCCTCTACACACCTCGCTCAATTTTCTGCAGCTGTGAACATGTCAATATAGTTGATACGCTCAACACTGGACTAATGTTTAAATGTGTTTCCATCGGCTGCATCTGTGGGTTGAGAAATATTACTGCTCAATATGTGGGGCTCATTATTTTCAAAAAAGTAAAAAAAGGGGAAATTTGTTGTTTGTTTTGAATATTAAAAGTGACTATGGAAAGAAATGGCTTAGGGACACTCAGAACAGCAGTCACTGAGCTAAGTTACATTGGCCAGAGATTGCATTAATACTGGTGGAAATTCTCATTCTTAAGAATTGTTTAATTTTGCCTAAATGTTATGCTTTAATTATTCTTTAGTCTGCAGATGTTATGAAGGCTGGTTGGGAACTAGAGTGCGGTTTTTATTTCTGATAATAATTGGTTAATGATGATTAATGATGATAATAATATTAATGATGTTGTGTTAGTTAACAGCAACTGTCTGCTACTATTTAAGTTTTTACCGTGCCAACCTGTATATCACTGGCTGCCTCTGCTAAGAGACCACAGATAAATTCTGCTTTCAGCTACTGTATATTTGGTTAAAAAATATATATTATGCATTGCCCTGCTAGATACACAATACAATTAAATAAAGAAATACAATTGTAATGGTTCTTGCAGCGGGAAACAACTTTAAGGTGCATCAGAACAGTGAAATCTAATCCAATCTTCTTTTTTAAACATGCTGGTACTTTCCAGTGAAAAATCAATGAAAAAGATTGGGCCTCATCTATAAGATGGATCTAAAGGGACAACAAAAGGCACAACTACTGACCTACAAAACCTAAATCATCAGAGATGGTAATGAAACATCACTAATCATGGGCTAAGGCCATAGTTATCGCTGAACTTTAGCCTAATTCAATTGTCAACATTGAGAGAGGCTAGTTTATAGGTGAAGGGTGAGATTGGTCCAACTGAACTCATTTATAATCAATCACAAATAGCTCTACAATCCTACAGACATTACCAAGGTAGCACACAGTGAGGAAAAGAGCGAGATCAATACTCTTCACAGCTTCTGGCTTAACATGACTCAACAGGCAAAAATGCTGCTGTAATCGCTGCTGTAATCAACCATTTCTGCTTGATCTGTCTTTCCAGTAGCACTTCTTTACGGTTCCACTACAATTGGTTAATGATGCTGGCAGATGATATCTCCTGTACGCTATACGTGACTGATCTGCAGTATCTGTACGCTTGCATGACATGCTTTCCATAAACATGTTTTATGAGTGCCTCTCCCTCATGTTGCCGTTCACACGACAATGTAAACTCCATTACCTAAAAGCATATTTGAAGCCAGCAGTCTGCCTGAGCTCAGACATATAATGGGCTTTAATGAACAGACAGGACTGAGTTCCTCTGTGAGCACATCCTGCCATTAATTAAAGTGAAAAACTTAATGAGGCGGATGAAAATAGAATATACTCTCCCTCACAGTGGGCTCTGACTAAGACACTCCAAAAAGGCCATTTCAAACAAGATTAAAAGCATTCAGAGATATTTTCTTGAACTAAAATTGTGGTCCATAAAAATAAATGTGATATTCTAACAAAAGCTCTACTCTACTACTGTCTGTATTTGAGTTAGTCCAAGAGGAAGTATTCATAAAAAGATGTAATTACTGTACAGTCTAGAATTAATTGCCATATTGATTTCAGGGAATATTCTTTGCACAGACACAGCGAAACAAGTAAGAATCGGGTCTGCATAGAGAATAATAACTGTGTGTTAGACAGTCTGTGGTGGCGCTGCTCTTTTAAGCTTGCATTATTAACAAAGCCAAATGCCAGGGGGAAGATGCTTGGCTGCCTTGCAACATCTGTGATGGCTGGTCATTATTCTACAGAGGGAAAATAAGATGCAGAGGGAGAGACAATCACAAACCAGTTCTTTATAACTCAATTACAACTACAAGCAAAATGCTAATGACTGGGAAATTTCAGCTGCTACTATAAATGTAATCAAAGACTTATCCGACGGATTTAATGTTTGCTTTACGCCTTCAGTTAAGACATCAACCATTTCTGGGGACACACTACACTCTAGTAATGTGTAATTCCTTAAATCAGCCTGCACTCTTACAGCTTTCTGTTTTTTTCAGCAGGGAAATCAAGTCGGCTCTAATCATCTCCAGAAATCACAGGCTTCCCTATTTTTTGCTTAAGGAGACAAAAACGTAAGTTGGAGATCCTTTAACTTTTTAATTAGGCAGTGCAAGAGCAGTACAACACCTCCTAAACATTAAAGTCATACTGATACAGTATACATATGGCATCATTATGATAAATATGCTCCATCAAACTGTCAGTGTCAGAAAAATCCCCCCATTACTGCTGATTGATGGGTGCGATGTATTTCAGCACAAAAAAGCTTTTTACATTTGATTTAAATCAGCTAACTTCCTGCCTGCAGCCGTGGTACACAGACTTGAGCTCTGTCAGATAATGTGCACCACAGACACCTAGCATATATGCTAATGAAACGTTATCATCAGATCATACTTGCTAATTTGAGTTCAGAGAGCATCCCCAATAATGATCACAATCTATTTTGCATACTGTTGCTATAATAGCTGGCATATCTGCCTGTGCTCAAAGATAAGGCAAGGTCAAAAACCTTCATTATCAGACCAATTTATTAAATTAGAGTACCTTTCTTTCACCTGATCTAATATTAGATCGATTTATCTGTCGACATATATTCAACCCAATTATACCAGACTCTTGATAAAGTGTATCATGGCATTTCAGATACTGTAAACAAGGCTGTAAGACTTTATACTGAGCAGTCCAACATAGGGAAGCTCTTATGACTCAAAAATATCACTAGGGTGAGACAGTGCTGCTCTCAGCAGTTGCTCACCTCCTCACTCCACTTTAACATGTAAACCACTTTTAGCAATAAGGAGCTCTTAAATCTAGCTAGGATGATGGTGCCAAAATAAAATCGTTGTACAGATAAAAAAAAAAAATGGGTCTTATAACTTAAAGCGGAAAACCTTTAATTAATACATGTATGCAAAAACCCGTCTTCAAACTGTATTAACTTTAATTTTTTAAACTACTGATACATATATATTACTGACCCCAAAGGCCAGTAAGGGCCTCTTCTGACATGCGAAGGCTATGAAAAAAGCCACAATCACTTTGACCTGGCAGCACCAGGCAGCGTGATGCCAGTGTCAGAGCTGAAGAGCGCTAGCTTCTGCCAGCCTATAAACACAGAGATGTGAGATGTAACAATGACAACAAAAAGGATTTTTTTTTTTTATCCAGGCCAAAAGTTTGTGAAGAGGTGAACAGATTACTAATGAGGCAACACAGGCTGATTCACACAACTCCAGATACGGGTGAGCAGGAAAACTTGCACTGGAGTCAGAGTGTCAGTGAAGTTCATGTTGAGCAAATGGATAAGATAAGGAAACATTTTCAAAGTTATCATATGAATCATGAAGCAATTACAACAGAATATAACAGTCTAAACCTTTATTATTTTGTCTTTCGTCACGATTTCTTTTAATACAAACGATGTGCCTGTAGGAAACGAGAGAGTGAAGAATAAAAGCATTCAGGCATTTAGAGAAACATTTTCACACTGACAATCTTTTGAGAAGAAACATAGAGGCATGTTTCCTACAGTGAAACTGTTCATTTGGATCAGTCAATTAATACATTTTTATGTTACCTCGTACAATTTCACAGGAAATTAAATACGTCAGAAATGCAGTCATGAAATGGTTTGGTTTGACGCACTGTTGGTCTAAAGACAGAAGTAATTAGGTTATCAAAGTAAAAGGAGCATTCAGCGAGTGTTACAGTAAACAGGTCAGTTAACGTTATGTACAGAGAGGAAAGACAGAAATGAGCTATAGCATATTCACTGGGTGTCCAATGAAGTGTAAGTGATCCTTATATACACGACAAAAAAAAAGTTATTTAACTGCCAGCAGAAAAAAAAATTTAAAGTCAGGGTCATCTACAAAACAGAGGTGAAAAAGTAAAGAACTTTACAAATTTGAGGTACTTAATCTCCATGGTATACTCTTTTATACTTCTACTTCATTTGTCATCTACTGTCTAGTTACTGTACTAGCTACTTTACACGCAAAACATATCTTATAAATTAAACTCCTAAAAGCACCTTTGTATGTCTTTTGTAAATAAGCAGAATGGTAATGCTACTTTTACTTAAGTTAACAATCTGAATACTCAGGGCTCCAATGTGGTAGGTCCAGTTGACGTTTATGGCGCTTTTCCATTACATGGTACCTGCTCGACTTGCCTCTACTCGCCTTTTTTGGTTTTCTATTACGAAAAAAAGTAAAGTAAAGTAAAAAAAGTACCTGGTACCTGCTAACAGGTACTTTTTTTAGTACCACCTCAGTCGAGGTTCCAAGCGAGCTGAGGCGAGCCGAAAAGGTGACGTGAAAGCAACAGACGGGGGGTGTCCTGAACAAACCCGCTATTTTTCAATAGTTTAGCCAGCTGTGTTTTTTTTTTGCTGCCTCCAGCTTCATTTGAAACTAAATGTGTCTTCTGGCTGTGGCAACAACAACACACCTTCCACGTTCTGTGTGTGCGTGTCGCGTTAGGTCACGGCAGTTTACTGCGGCGCCGCTTGTTTTACAGTTCTGCGGAGGCTCCAGGCAGAGCTTTCGCCATAGCCTACGTACACACACACACGGCCGGCTCGACGCACGCACCAGCGCACAAGTATAAACATCAGGCCACTTACATAGGCTACGGCGAAAGCTCTGCGTGGAGCCTCCACAGAACCGTAAAACAAGCTCAAGTGGCCTGATGTTTATACTTGTGCGCTGGTGTTTGCGTCGAGCCGGCATATAACGACCAGCCACGCTGAGGCGGTACTAAAATCTGCAATGGAAAACGGACGCACAGTGTGTCGACTAGAGTCGAGGCGAGGCGAGTCGAGCAGGTACCACGTAATGGAAAAACACCAATAGTTTCCCTACACAGTAAGCCACCCTGGTGCTTCTTGATAATGACTTTGATAAAACCACGTTGAAAGAAATCACACTGGATGTTATCTCTCTTCAGGGGGCACTATTTAAAGGCCAGCTGACAGGATACGACCACAGCCAATCAAGTGCACTGCCCTCCGTGGGCAGAGGTGGTGGTGTGTTTGGCATTTACACCAAAGCTATGGCAATGTTGGTAAACAAACACCCATACATACAGCAGCAGCTTGTGATCCGGTGCAGTATGCAGCACTATGTCACAAACCATGTTTCATGACTCTCCCACGGTTCCTCTGTAAAGCTGTGTTTTAATCTCATTATAGCAGAATTACCACTCAAGCCACACACAAGAAAGAGCGAGTAGACAACTGTCACCACATTAACAAAGCAGCATAGTAGGAAAGCCATGTAAAGGTCAGGCTGTTTTTTCTTTGCAGCTCGCAATGCCAAAAAGCTGAGGCTTGAGAAGCCCTGGCGGTGTGAATTGAAATGTGCACAGATCATTTGGGAGGCTGTTTTTATTTTCAAGAATCTATGAAGCTACATATAATATGTCCTCTTTAATTTGCTACTAGAAGTTCATAATAAAACCTTCCACAAATACACAATCAGTTGCCAGTCTAAACCAAGCTAACACCAATGCAGTCTAATACAGCAGTCCTGCAAATCCTACCTTAGCTAGGTGCACCTAATAAACTGACAACTGAGTATATATATGACACTACTAACTAAAAAATGTTTAAGACTTATTTTTAGGTGATGCCTCATTGAAGTAACCTAATAGAGCTTGAAAGGATTTAACGAATCTTGCAATTATTTGAGACCCACAGGACCATGCAACTTGTCTAAAGTAACCACAAGTAGAGTTGTGACATTTTCAACTAGCGTTCTTTCAACAGCACACTCCTTAAGAGGAAAGAATCAAATCAGATACCCTTAAGCCCATGGGGTACTTTATCTTGGTGGGTGGTGGGTTGTACGGGGGCAAACAGGATCACAACATCATTGGCAGTCTTTTCACTCTCTGTGAGTCCTCCTTCATTCCTGCCTTCCAGAGCTGCCCTCCAGGTCCTGGATTAGTCATGGAGAGAACTCCAAACGGCAGCCATCCAGCTTGAGAAACCCTGTGCTAATGAGTCTGTGAGGGACTGATGGCATGGGTTATCAAGTTAAAGAGCTGCTTCTTTAGCTCGTCTGGGCTTTTATCTTTTCATCTCCCACGCTCTGAGAAATCCCCATTCATCTCTCAATCTACCATTCTTACACATAATTAACATCTCCGCAAGAAACTTTGGCGTCATTTGGGGAAATGAACGGATTTCATCTGGTCAGGGTCATCTGATGTTAACTCAAATCTAATACATTAAGGGTTTGATCCTAGTGAGCCTGTAAGGCACGGTAAATACTTGTTATGTATTCTTTTGGATATTGATCAAAGATGAAAATAATACAATCACTGCAAGAAAACATCTGTTCGGTTTATCTCCGTATGTTGTTTGGATAACACAGTGGATTATAACTCAAAACTTTCAAAACTCAAACTCAAACCTCTAAAATACACTATGTATCCACTTAGGAATGATTAAGCAATATTTTAGTTGATCTGTTAATGTTGATCTTTTGTTGTTAGAGTAATTTGAGCGGTTAAAGCGTTTAGACTGGGAGAATTAAAGACAACACTTTATCAAATTGTTACACATATCACCAATTACAATTGATCATCATCAACATCATTTTTACTCAATCTGTTAATTAAGTATTATGGTTGCTGCAACAGTAACAGCTGTTCAAAAGCTTTGCCTTATGACTGGAATCATTTTATATAATATTATTTGCCAGTGAACACTGTTCAGATTGATGATGATGACGACAGCACTTAGTATGCAGTGATTCAGCACATCTCGGAATATAAGGTTGAAGAGCACTGAGCTCTTGAAAAGTTTACTGTGCAAATCTGTAAGGGAGCACATTTAGCTGACTGTAAAAGGCAGCCAGCAGCTGTTGTCTGGTTAAAAAAATGTGATGCAAGGTTTTTCATCCCTGAGAGAAAATCATAGTAACTATAGTGCTTAAGCAAATGCCAACTTGTGCTAATTCAGTAAGCGGTTTTTAACAAAAATCCAGGTTTACGAGCGCCTGGGTAGCTCACCTGGTAGATCAGACGCCCATATGCATAGGTTTACTCCTCAACGCAGCGGCCGCGGGTTCGACTTCTCCCTGTGGCCCTTTGCTGCATGTCTCTCTCTCTCTCCCCTTTTGTGTCTTCAGCTGTGCTATATAAATAAAGGCCTAAAATGCTCCAAAAGCAAATATAATTCACATTGAGTGTCATATGTGCTTTCCTGAAGCTTTTGCAATATTTCCACGTTTGAGGAGCTTTAATTGTTTCATACTTCAAGTACTTAATTTTCTTCCCGTTTCATTTTACTGTCAGTCCCTCCAGGATTTTGTGATGTTGCGATCGCGCCAATTCACGCAAATTCAACCAATCACTGTGACTTTGTTGCGACTCGCAATTTTGACCAATCACTGCAACTTTTCCGCAAATTTGACCAATAACCAGAGTTTCCCGCGACTTCAACCAATCCCAGCAGTCCCACGTGCCAGACTTTACGTCAGTATAATGTGACTCTGAGTGCCACTGACCAAGCGGGAGTGAGAGAGAGCTTCTTTCCAATATGAAGACGAGACTCAAACGGGCGGGGGCGTGGCTGCTGCTCATGCAGGTCCCCCCGCTACTGATGCGCGCGCGCGCGCACACACACACACACACACACACACACACACACACACGGTGGATGCAGGAAAAACCGGAGACAACACAATGACCTACGCTCGTTATTGTAAGTGCAATGATAAGTTAAAGTCCAATAAGTACTTTATCAAACTGTATGAATGTGTGTCCCAGGCCAGGTTAGGAAATTAATTAACAATGTAAAGATCAACAAGCCACTGACACATATGTTCAAATTTGATTCATTCAATAAATTATAATTTTTTGTCTTAAATCCACCAGCCATTTTCATATTATACCAACATTTGCAGCATCCTGAGCCTTTTTGGTAAGGTTACTAGGAAAACTCCGCCCAGAGTAGTTTTATTCTCCCTGAAAAAGATTTCCTTTTTTATTTTTAAAGAACTATACAAAAAAAAGAAAATCCTAACTTTTTTTGCAACTTTCACTGTCTCCCGCAACTTCCTTGCAACAAACATCGCAATTTTTATCGCAATTTTTTTTTACAGAAGCTCCCGCAAAATCAGGCATTTTGGGCCGCAACAATCTAAAAAAAAGGCCACGAAATCCTGGAGGGACTGTACTGTGAATCTGCAACAAAAATGTTAAAATACTTTGAACAAAATCAAGGTCTCTTGGGTAATCTCAGACAAGCCAAGAGTGGGAATAACAAGTGGGACCTCCAGGTTCAGGATGCTCACACATAAGCTTCACATGTCTGTGTAAAGGTAATATTGGCAATTTTGTGTGTTATGACCTTCGTGAGAAAGCTTGTTCCCTGTCAGTTTGGAGAACAAGTGTGAGTCCATCTCTACTGCCAGCAAGCTGTCACTATTAAGCCATGGTCAGTTGGCATGGGGGTAAATGGCGTTCACTGGCTAACCAGCCTGAAGCTGCTGTCCCCGGGGCAATTAGAGCCCATAAATCAGTTTACAACCTGGAGTAAGTAAGAGGTGATGGGTGGAAAAGAAGGTGTGGGAGAAAACAACTTCTGGTGCTGCTGATGATGATGATGATGATGATGGATGCTGATGATGGATGCTGATGGTGCTGCTGATGATGATGATGTGTCGTGCTATCATAATATGTGGACTTGAAAGAACCGTCTGCTGGTGCTGTGGATGGGTATCTGTGTGCTAAATCTGGCATTGTGGATTGCCCAGAAACAGGATACTGAGGAAGGACTGAGGGATATTCAAATGTGTTTCCCAAGGCATCAAAATGTATTTCAAAAAGTTCTAAAAATGTGTCAACTGAGTTATGTTTTAAAGCACTTGACAAAAACAGCAACAAGCAATTATTTTAAAGGTCTACAGACAAAATGTGTTATAGGAACAATGGATCAAATGACTATGTTGCTGATAGGGTTGAACCTACAGAGAAATATCACCCAACTGTTCTGTTAGCCTAAGCTATTAGAGCTTTATAACATCTTTTAGCTAATTGTTCTGGATTTATGGTACATCTACTGCATGGTTCAGTCTTACCACTCTCATTAATCATTTTTCCAGCAGCAGCAGGCAGCTGTTTTCAGCAAACAAGCTCTGATAAACCCACAGTAAACTACCTGCCCAGCACTAATGGGGTGGACAAAGTTAACAACTAGCTGGTGATTACAGTCCAACATCTGAAGCTAAAGAGCCAACTATTTTTCCCAGGAGTTGGTGGGGACCAAAAGAAGGCTAAAAGGAGAATACATATTTGACTTCAGTTGAATTCTAATGTTGCTCCATGTCTATTGGAAGTGTATATAGGTGACATCCAATAATAGCCATGTCAGCCAAACCAATTTTATAAGGCGAGAAGTGACACTTCAAGTTTGAGGAGACTGCTGTAAATCAGTCTCCAGTGCTCTGGCAAACAAAGAGTGCACGGCAAAAGAGTGTGACGCAAACACACAGCTTCTATGCCCTTAGATAGTTAATGCAAAACATTTATAGCTATCTGTTGGGATGAATAACAATATGTCACCTTGGGTTCTCACTGTGGGGAGCGGTAAACAACCGATCAAACACACTCTCGATGGATGAAAAAGAGTTTTGCTAATTGGTCGCAAAGCCGACACCTGCAGTATTCAAACAGGCTCAAGTATAGAACTAAGACTGCGAGATGTGTCACACTTTGACAGGCTTATTTTTCATTGAGTTGAACAATGATTTAACTCCAGCAAGTAGCTGAATGCACTGACTAGAATGCAGAATTAATCTAACGGCTCTCACAAACAAGTGCAAGTAAAGAAAAAGTTTCGATTGGGGAAGATTGTGCTGAGGGATGGGAAATGACACATTGGCCTCTAGTCAGCGAGTCAAAAAACCTTTCATACGCTACAAAGCATGATGTGAGAATGAACTGCTAGGAGCTCATCACATCCCTAAAGCAGCTTCAGAAAGTACCGGATCCCAGTTAGTGGGGAGTGTTTGAACGAGCTTGCTAGTTCAGTGCATGCACGTCTGAGCATGTGGTGTTTGTGTGTGTGTGTGTGTGTGTGTGTGTGTGTGTGTGTGTGTGTGCATGCGTGTGTGCATGCGTGCGTGTGTGACATAGGAGGGTCAGGAGGACTGCATGTTTTTACACCCAAACACTGGAGCTCAGTCTGCAGAAGAACAGATATGATTTGAACACCTGCAGGGCACAGGGGAGTATCATCACCTAGCTAAGCTGATGTCTTCAGCATTGTGACCCAGGTGGCTGATGATGTTTTCAGGGTGGGGGGGGGGGGGGGGGGGGGTCTGGCTTGTAGCAATCAAATGGACTGATGAAAGCAAAAGAACCTCAGTTGAGCAGAAATGCAATCTCTAGTCAAATGCCCTAGCTGGTGATGATGTTTTGGAAGGAGTGGGCAGGGAAACAAACAGCTCAACTAGGGGCTGCCTCTGTAAGCTCTGCACCTGCTGTAAATGGCCACTTTGAAGCAGCACTCCAACAGATGCAGCTTCAGGTACTTTGTTGTAATGTACCTGGCAGGTGATTGGATGAACCATCTGTTTATCACATCCGCCTATGTTTTAAAATGAACAGTCGTGGCCATCACACACACCTAAACCACGCCCGTAGCTGCCAGTAGCTCCTCACCGGACACTGAATGTTAGCAGCTTCACATCTCTGCTTGAGGCTACATTAACCCCAACTAGCATAACACACCTGAATTGTTTACTGACCTGTCAGCAGTTGCATTGAGTTAAATTATAGTTTTGACAGGGAAGAAAAATATGTGGAATAAAAAAAGATAATCTAATCTGGTTCTGCTGCATCGATTTTGATCCTTTTTAACCGTCCATCCTGAGTCAGACAATGTTATAGGAGTGTAATGCTAAATCGGTGAACTTGTTTAACATATATGTAAATTTCAGAGTGACTTTTGACCACTGTTCAAAACACATCTAACAGTTTCAATAATGCATGCATGCTGTTGGTGAAGAAGGGATTTTCTTTCCTCGTTATCGGAAAAACTGACTTAAGGTTTTCATCTGACAGCTGTTGCTGTGCCATTGCATAATAAAGCACTACAACTCATTCTGGTACATGTCTCTAAAAAAGATACAAATAGAAGAAGAAAAAAAATATACTTTTCAAGCTCTAACTTCATCTGGCAAGTGCATGAAAGCACAGATTTTGACTAAACTCTGAAACTACAAAGCACATTCCATCTCTTTTTATATTTCTAACAAAAATGGAATCAAGCAAGGTTCACATTAATAAAACAGAAGGCCGTGGCAGCACAACAAGCAACAAAGTAAAGAGATGCTGAGACTAAGTTTGGAGATTAGCAGGCAGCATACACCCCAGCATCTATAATTCATGTGATTGTTTGCGGCTGCGCTGACTGCTCATCTGATTGCTACACTGCTGAGGCCTTGCATGGAGAGAAAAACATTAGAAAATATCCTTACCCACTTCTGACTGCTGTTTCTTAGCAACAACAGTGTAGGGATTTAAAGCAGCATGCTCTATGTGTGTGTTTGTGTGTGTGCATGTGTGTTACAGCAGCGTTGTACTTACTTATTTTGCATCATGTTCATTATGACCCAGTCTGAGGGGTAGACGTTTTTTCCAATGAGATCTTTAAACATGATAAATGTTTCCATTAGGAAATCCTGCAAGAGAGAAAAAGTTTTCAAAATGAAAACTGTTAAAGATAAGAGCAACTGAATTGAACTGCTAGGAGTTTGTGGCTTTCAGGCAGAAACAGTTTTAGATTAGTTTATAAAGGGGTGATAGAATGCAAAACCGATTTTACCTTGTCATAGTTGAATAACGACAGTTTGGTGGGTAAATAGGACATACATAGAACATCAAAATCCCATTGACATCCCTTTCCTCTGCAAATCTCACAATTTGAAACTGCCTCTGAAAACGGGCAAATCTCAACGAAGCTAATAGTTGACGTCAACTCGGTGGCTCCTCCTTACTTGGCTCTAGTCTCTACCTTTGTCTGAGATCAGGTAGTCTTCTGAATAGGTCGCGCAGATCTCAGAAATTGTATACATTGTTCGTCTGCTATTTCATCACTAAATTCACTTCTGAGACTTTTTTATGCGAGAATTCAACTACGCAGAGGTCAAATACGGGCTGTTTTCCGAAAATTGATTGCTCCCCTCTTCCTGCTAAATGGCCGGTGTGTGTGAGTGAGAGCGCGGTCAGCGAGCTCGTTACGCCAGCAATCTCTTACCACAGGTTCCAGTTAATCTTATAATGGATATGTGTGTTGAGTTATTTAAACAAACGATTGGGGAAATAAACGCCTCTTGTCCGTGAGTCTTATTGATAGAGCCCGCTGTGAGCTGGATGGAGCTCTATCAATGAGACCTAGCTTGTCTGCATTAAATTGAAATCGGACAAAGGTGTTAGCTAAGCTAAGTGTAAATATACTATAGTTATGCCAAAAGTGTAGCTAGCTAGCCGCGATCTTTACCAACAGGATTGAAGGGACACTAGCAGCTAACGAAACCCCTCACATTCACAAAAATGCATTAAATTGAAATCGGACAAAAGTGTTAGCTTTGTAAGACCTTGGGGTAGCTGTAATATAAGTGGCGTGACGAAATTCAAACTGTAAAAATATACTCTAGTTATGCCGAAAGTGTAGCTAGCTAGATAACGAAATAGGAGACAAACAATGTATAACTTTGCAGTGTCTGAAATATGAGACCTGCTGTCTCGTCTCCAATGTATGTGTATGTGGTTTGCTCAAACCAATCAGCGCGCAGCTCATCTAAATATTCATGAGCATACCATATTTGGAAGAAAAGCTCTTGTTACAAATAGGGCCATGTTCACAGGGTATTTAAGGGCCCATAAAATAGCACTCACCAGCCCAACCAATGTTACAGGAGACCTTAAGGAACAGTGTGAAATACCCTATATAATCATTCTATCCCCCCTTTAAGGTTAAGGTGACACATATATTTTCCTTTTGCAGATAGCACTTGAGACCAATAATCTTATGTGTTCTGAATCCTAACATGTTGTAGTACAATGAGATTACAGCTGTTTTAATTCTAACGGGAACACTTTACTTGTGATATTTAGTTAACAAACCGGACACATAATTATCAGCTATTAAAGCATAGCATGACAACTTGATAAATAGGTCCAGTTATACTACTAATAGATGCCCAGCTCAACACAACTTTAAACTCATTCCCTATCAGGCCTACAAAGCCAAGTTTCTAAGTTGAATATTTTGCATTCTACTGTCACACCTGCAATAGCTTTCTTTTAATATGAGTTGCAGCAAAATACCAAAACATAAATATGCATGTAAATCTATTTCTGGCTGGAGATGTTTCACTCCTGGATGAATCCCTGTGCTTTGTGGTGGCATGTTTAGAAAGCTGCAAAACAACAGTGTCCCTTTGGGATGCGGCCAGTTCTGAAATGTGGATATGGCCCACGCCAGCTTCAGGAACAATAAATCTGTGGGAAGCTCCAGCTTCATCACAGTGATTGTTTATCCTGCTGTGGGAACTAGACAGGCAGCCTCAAACAAGCCCTGTGTACAATCATGAAGGTTGGAGAGTTCTATTTCTATTCTATTCTTAAAGGGGCATTCGTTCATTTAATACCAAATAAAAACAGTATGTGCAGCAAATGAAGCCAGAATCTCTGGCTTCTGAGATTATAAAGCTTTACCAGTAAATACATCAGATTATTCTCCTTCTTACAAAGCCAAAAGTCATTTGTTGAGCTACAAGCAAACAGTGGGATTTCCCTACTTGTCAGAGTAGAGTAATATAATGCTAATCTGGCAGCACATACTAGAGAAATACGGCTTTGAGGAAGGAATTATTCAGAGCTGAAATCCATAACATCAATGAGATTTATCCCTCCTCCACAACTTGTTGGCTGCAATGAGTGATCTGCTTCCCCTAGGAGTTACTATCATCAAGAGCATGCTGTGCATGTAGCAGCCTGAGAGCAAGGACTAACAGAAATTCAATTTCATACTTTATTGTGGAGGGAAAAACATTTTCTCTAGAAAAGACAAAGCAAAATTATACTGAACTATTGGACCTGCAATTTAAGGTATTACATGACTATGTAGCCTAAAGTGTCACGGACACTGGTAAGGTGTACTCACCACCACATCACTCCTTATCTTGCCAAAGGTGCTGATCAGATGAGCATAATGATAGTCGTCCATCTGTCTCAGTGTGGCAGTCATGCTGGCCACGAAGCTTCCCTGGAGAAGAGAGAGAGGCACATTCAATTCACAATCAAGTTCAAATTGAAGGCTGAGGATAGCACCACTCGGTGCTTTCGATTTTGATGGATTCTGATTAGCTGAGTTGATTGGATCTGAATACTAAAGCAGGCCTGGCCTCCCAGGTTTGAAAAGGTAGGCACCCTCACTCATTGGCTGATATCATTAACCTGCTGGCCTCCCCAACTCTTTGTCACCACTGATTATAATGCCTGTGAGGTCTTTACTTTACAGTGTTCTATTCTGGCTCTGGTTAGCATACTGTGCATGTGCTGCGGAGAGCAGATAAGGGAAGGCAAATGGGTGGAGAGAGGCTGCCTCTGCCATCAAGTGTCATGCCAGTAATGTGTCTGGACAAAGGCCGAGACATACTAGAGAAAAAGAAGAAGAGGAACTGGGAACATATTGACATATTTTGGAGGGGCCCTGCTTGACTGTATGTGTGACTGGATTGAGTTCATACTGTTGAAAGTTGACAGTTAGGTTGTGTGAGAAACTCACAGGAATAGATAAATTAAGCATGGGATTTATACAAAGAATCATGATAATCAGCTACCAAGAAACTCAAACAGAAATAGAACAAAAAAAAAAGTAAGAAAAAAAGATGTAAAAGATATGATGTTGTAAGTGTATTCATTGGGCTAACAAAATATGTACTGCTAATTAAAAATAAATGTAAACAATAATATAGACTTTGCATAAATACTGAAGAATTCAAACATACATTATTATTATTGGAATACTCCCAGACAGTTTTACCTCAAGTAGCTGATCAAAGAAAATGCACCAAAGATAAGAGAAAGTAATTAAATCTGCTTTGTCGCAGAATGCATGAAAGCACATCCAGATTAATAAGTCTAAGGTCTGATAAGCAGGTGACTGTCTATCTTCAACTCGAAAACTACTAAAGTAAGCATCATATCACAGGATTGAGATTGACCTTTTTCCACGAACACACATACCTCTTTAACTAGAGCTAACAAAAGCAACGACCCATGAGGAACTGATATTTCAAACGGAAGAAAAAAGGCCAAAAGGAACATTTTCCAATTGGATATCTTTTTAAAGATATCTTACGTAACAGATTTATTTCCCTCTTTGACTGACAGCATCTGTATTTGTGTAAAGAGGCAGCTTTAGTACACACATTTAAGAATTGAAAGGTTACTATTTATTCATGTCATCTGTAAAATGACTGACATTAATGATGAGGTTGAGCAAAGTGGACTTGTATTATGAGTTACAGTGAGATTGGTTTACAATAATGCCAGGACAGTATCCCTCCATAGCTAATCACCCGAAACAAACCCCAGGTTGGGACTTTAATCTGGACAGGGACTACCTCAGTGAAGTGAGGACCCTGTTAATGCAGCACTCATGCAAAGGATATAACTCTGCTGCTTCATGGTAGTTAATCCTCACAAGGCATTGCGTTTCAGTGCAGAACCTCTCCTTGAGCTGTAATTACGCCTGACCCACCAAAGCACAGCGGAGCAGAAGCGATGCTAAACACTCACACACACACACACACACACACACACACACACTCTCTTCCCTCACCTGACCCCTCTTTTCTCTCTTTTCTTTCCTGATGTTGTTCTTGAGGTTATTTTTTGCTCCGTTTTTTTTGTTTTGCACATTGTAATATCTTTAGACAAATGTAAATAACTGTAAATATGTACTGTATGAAAATTACCCTATCAACACTGACAATAAGATAATCATGCAAAAGACACTAGGGGTAGAACGGTACATGTATTCGTATTGAACCGAAACGGTACGGGCGTCTCAGTTCGGTACATGAATTTACATGGAGAATACACGGTATAAAAATAAATAAAACTTGCGTTCAAATGAATTAATGTAATGTGGAACTACTGTTACGTACGCGTTTCTTAGGGACACCTAATCTGTAGCCCCGCCTTAGATCTGAAGCTCCCAAGCTCCGCCTACATGTCAAGTTGGTCCAGTGAGTCCACACGAAGCAAACTAGTCCCTTCCATATACAACCAAACACGGATGTACTGTAGCTGTATCCCTTCTTGCCTCGACCACAAATGGCTTCCAGGCCCATTTGCTTCGCTGTTTGCTCCGCTGTTAGCTCCGCTTTTAGCTCCGCCGTTAGCTTCGCTGTTTGCTGCTAGCTCCGCTGTTAGCGTGTGAAGCTAACGCCACAATTCGCCAACTGCTCTGTGTAACCGAAGCTGCTCTTTTAACACGCTTGTCTCCCATATCCCACTACTAGCTGATTGTCTTATTTTGTTTACAAGTTCCATATGGAGTCTGGAGATGATGTGGGGTAGCCTACTTATTGTTTACGGTTTACATCTTACTTTATACGCTTCAGGCTGTTGTAGCTAGCTCAGGGGAGAGACTGGATGACACTAGGTGGTACAGCCTAAGACATGCACAATAAAAAAAAATGCCTTCTGCATTTTTGTTATGCTTTTCCCTCCATTGTACCGAACCGAACCGTGATGTCTGAACCGAGGTATGAACCGGACCGTGACTTCAGTGTACCGTACCCTAAAAGACACCAAAACAATCCCTAATGCAAAATGTCTATTAATCATTTTTCCTTCACCTTTTCTTTGTTTTACTACGTGGAGCTGATGACTGCTTCACTTTCCTCTCAGTAATGCTTCACAGAAACCAGCGTGACTCATGTTATATTAATATGGAAATGTTTTTCTAAAGCACAGAGGGCAAGACTCTTTCATGTGTGAGGGCATGTAAGCCTCAGTTCTTCAGCATTAAAGATGAGGAACAAATTTAGACAGAGTCTGATTACAAAATACCAGAGACAAGTGTGTATTAAGTGTGTAAAATGACGTTTCTGTCACACTTCTGTAACATCTTATTCTCTTCACTGGAGAACAAAAGATGGCATTAATTAATCACAAGCATGTAGATAACCTCTGGTGCTGCGTTAAAGCTAGGTTAGTGGCATTTATCTTGTTGGGGAAGATTTAACGTATAGTTCCCTGGCAGAAGCAGCATTATTCAAAGACTTGTTTGAGGATGATTTCTTCATTCAAACTCTAATTTCCCAGATCCACAAGTCTAAGTGGCGTAAAGGGAGAGGCACTGGCTGCTGCAATTCTCCTCACATTGGGCAGTCACTTTATTAATAAAAGGAGCAAGGTCTTCAAAGCAGGCAGCAGTCTTTAGAAGTCATTGGCGCTTGTTGCAGCAACTCACAGACTATATAGGAGATCAGCTGGAGCTCGTTCATTCTTTCTATCTCTTAAGCTGAGAATGAATCCCTAAGAGAAACAGCCTTCACAGCAAACTTTAAATTCTGTAAGCCTGAGTGTGGGACTTGCCATAAGGCTCCAGCGCTGCTTACAGTAACATAAGCCCATTCAGCTTCAATGTTCAAGCAAGACTGCCAACAACACAGGCATACATACGCCAATGTGAGTGTTGATTTTATTGCTTTAATGTGTTACTCATGAATCAATCTTAAGATTCCAAACATGTAATTGCTGCTCGAGGCAGTAGGATCAGCTGGCAAATCCAAATTAAATACAGGCAAGGCATCTAGCAACCATATTCCCGGCTAGACGTGGTTTCAAAGTAGAAGATAAAGACAGAGAATCTCTCTCAGAAAAGGGATTCAGACCTTTCACTGTGCAGCGATTAAGATCTAAATGCGGAACAAGAACACATGCCACACCAGCTGTTAAGGGCTAATGTGAGAAATAGAGATGCGGGGCATGACGGCAAATGGAAAAGTTGAGGTATGCAGCGCTGAGGTCTCCAGCTCTAAGTTGATAAGTGCAAAGTAGCGCAGTGTGATAGCCTTTGGTGTCATACAGCTGACTCCACAGGTCTCTCAGAATGACCAGGCGTGTTTGGAGTGAACCAGAAAAACTCAAAAGGCCAGCCTGTCCTCTCATGGCTCGTTTCGCACACTTTTATCGCTGGGATAAACCCGGTAGTGTTTCTGTCACAATGCATTTTGTTTTGTTTTTTCAAGCAGTTAAAAAAATAAAATAAGCAGTATTTTGTGACACCTGCATTTCATGACTTGTTTGTATGCTATTCTCTATACCCATCAAACAAATTCAGCAAAATCAACAAGACTCTACTAGAAATAAAAATTGTTAAAACAGTTTTGCTAGACCTTTAATATATGTGGAGCAAAAATGTAAAGATTAGGCTGAGGGCAGCACAAAAGGAAAAGTCAGTTGTGTTTTGTAAGCCACTGTGGCAGTACACCAAAGCAAAGTCATGCCTGGACAACACTGTAGTGTCCAAAGCATGTACACTACCAGGGTTTCCCGCAGCACTTTGTAGTTTAGGTGGCCCGCCTTAACAACACGCGCATGCCACCTTAACTGAGTCTTAAAGAAAAAAAATATATAACTACCGTGTTACTCTGTCCTGTTTGAGTGGCTTGTTTCAACACAGTCTGTAGGAAATGTCATGAAGGGATCCAAGGGAGCAACGCTCAGGACCTCAAATACAAAAGGACATGAGCAAAACAAGAAACCATCATTTTTAGATTGATCATTGAGCTTCCACTGGAGAAACCGAAGCACCTGAATGACAGGACAAAAAAATGCTCAAGATGTTTATGGAAGTCAATCATTTAATGCCAACTTAAGCTGTCATCAATCTCAAGCATTTATTTACCAAAACAATTTATCAAGCTAAACAACAATAAACGTATACTATTGTTATCTATCACAGTGTCCAGATGCTGCAGATTTCCAAAAACCTGCCTCCATATCCATCTTAAGCTCGAGGGCAAATGAGGCAGAATCTTAGCGGAAATGAAAAAGTGGTGATTAGAGGGCAGGGCCAGATCCATCTTATGCAGCTCTGTAGCTTGCATCTCTCTGATAATTCATCTCACTTTAACGCCTGACAGCAAAGAAGCAGAAATTGATGTTTGCTCTAGTAGTAAAGGGTTGCCCCATAAACAGAGCATTGTTTTAAGCCCTTAATTAAGCCAGTGGGGAAATGGCGCGTCAGTCTCTAGAGAATTGTAGACTGAGAGCCTCAACCTGTCTCTGGAGGAGATAAAACTGACACAGGCGCATAGAAAAAAAGATGAGGAGGGGGAGGGGGATGACCAAAAGGGACAGAAATGACTCCCTCTTTCTCTCTATTAGCTTTAGGCCTGATGAAATATGAATTTGCTGCCTCATTACAACGGAAATTACACAAGCACACAGAAAACCTCCCCATGCCATTTAATCCGAGCGGTATGAAGACACTCCTCATATGCAAACACAAGTCATGGAGACTTTGAGTGTGAGAAGCATTGAGTGTATGCTGATGAGTTGTGCTGGCAGAGGCAACAATAGCACACAATGAGATCTCAATTTGTATTCTCTTTAATTTGCCTCTTCTCTTCTGAGGAGAATTCAAATAAAAATGTGAAAGAGCATCAACAGTCCCTGATAGAAAGAAAAAACAACAACAGGAGAACACAGTATAAGAAATGTATAAAATAAAAATTCATAAACTATTTGTGGATCAATTTTTAAATGTCGGATGACCTCTGTCTCGGTCTCTTCTTTTGTTTTATTTGCTGTAGAATGCACAAAAATAAACCTGTTTTTTCATAACAGTCGATTTATATATTTTCTAACTAGAACTCATAAAACAACTTATTTGTCACTTAATATATATCATAATACGGCAAATGTATGCAGAATTCCGTTCAAATTTAAATGTTCTAACGTGTTCAAAGCAATTAACTGTGTATACTTGATTTGCATGCTGTAGTTGTTTTATAGGAGCAATAATGACTAGATGTCGTTGCTCTAAAATCACTATACAGTGTATTGTGTCTTATTGCTTCTGTACCAGAGGGGTATGAGCCCACCTCCTTTGTCTCTACACACCACTCACACAAACATTGTAGGCAAAGAACAGAGAGGCTGGAAAGGCAGCAGCACTTGAGCACTTTTCACACTGGCCTGTGAAAGGGAGGCAGAGCTGACACATGCGAGGCACTTGGCCACTGCTGCAGGATTCAACAGCGAGCCCACTTGGCTCCAACACCAGGCCAACAAGGTGTCAGGCAGGCGGGTCAGCCAATGGAAACGAATAGAGGACCTGTTCAAGGCCAGCTGAAACCATTCACACTTCATTTTCTACTTTAATAGCATTTGGGGTAATGCATTATGACTTCCAGAAAAACACTTCAGAATACATAGGGATAAATAATAACCACGGAAAAACCTGGGCAGCCAACCATGAAAGTGACCCGTTATGCCATTTATTCAGACAGCATCCAACTTAGACAAGCTTGAGGAAGCACTTTCACACTCTAATACATCAAAGCATTATACTTCCTTGAACAGACACCTTAATTTACACAGGAAACCCTTTTGAGCCAAGGCCACTCAAAAGAAAGGAAATAGATACTGACCATTGCTTGAAAGGTGTGGCAGATTATGTGGATGGACTGGAGCATGAGGGAGATTGTGTAAGTCAATAGTGTGTTGATGTCCAATGTCCAGATGGTTAATAAAGGTCAGCTTTAAATATTGTGGTTGGAGACGGCCTACACAGAGTTGGCGATACCAAATTTACAAAAGGACTCCGCAGTTATGAGAATTCGGGGAGATTGAAACAACACAAGGTGAATGGACTGGAGATGGAACCCTCAAGGTTGATAACTTTTTTTGGACAGTCTAAGAGCCATCTTTGTACATAAGTTTGATGAAAAGACCAAAAGACTGCAGCAGATGGGGACAGACTCACTGATGTATCTGCTAGGCACATTTTCAGCTTTGCTTCTCACTCGGATATTTGCTGGGGTAGTGCAGCAGACACATCATATCAGCCTGTCAGCTGAAACACACACAAATACACACACACACACACACACACACACACACACACACACACACACACACACACACACACACACACATTCCCTTTTTCTTTCATGATTGCTGAGAGATCTAAGCTACAATAAACTGACAGCTCTCTCTTCACCATCTAGTAGTTTGGTTCCATACCGCGATGACACTCAACACTCTAATGTACTGTGTGGATGAATGCACTTAGGAGCTCAGGGGACGGACTGGAGTGGCAACAGTGAGGCTACTAAAATGAAAGTTGCATAAGAATGTAAACTGGGAATCTGTAATTTAAGAAAGGTTTGGATGTTTAGGTGCATTAGAGAATTGATTGTGTTAATTGTGTATCCATTTCACAAAACACATACAGAAGCAACTACTGTAGCAGTATGACATCAGAGTGTGACAGCAGTATGAGCTGAGATAAAGCAGTGCGAGTGCTGACAAAAGTTGTTTCCATTCAAGTGGCAAGCGAATTTTGAGAGAAATTTTAAAATGTTGCAAAATTTTTTGAATTAGGTGCGTTTCCATCAACTGGTTTGAGCGGATAAACTAGGCTACAGTGTAGTTTGGTCAGAAGATGGTGTATAGGCTACACCAGTTAACAGAGAAGAGGTGGAGGTGGCGAACAGGAAACGGGAAAGCCACATCTAACCCATCTACAAGAGATAATTAGAGAGGTGTTTAATTACAGTAATTGTTCTTTCCTGTTGAATACAGCAATACACGTTATGGGAATATCCGAGAAGACACCGACAGCGGAAACGGCTGATCAGTCCTGTGAGTTAAAGGTTTGCTACTTCAGAGTTTATTTGGCAAAGGCGTTTCCATATCCCATTTAGCGAATTAACTCTTCTTCGTGAAAGGCAAAAACTCTCTCACTTTTTTCGCACAATTGAGGAAGTTTTATTGAATGAATTGGTGAATGGAAACACGACTAATGAGCTCAGTCCGTAGAGAGTTGGGTTAGGAACCAGAGGGTTGCTGGTTCAAGTCCCCGTATGGAACAAAGTACTGTAGAGTGTGGCTGGAGAGATGCCAGTTCACCTCCTGGGCACTGCCAATGTGCTCTTGAGCAAGGCACTGAACCCCCAACTGCTCGGGGCGCTCCTCCAAGGAGCAGCCCCCTCACTCTGACATCTCTCCATTAGTGTGTATAGTATGTATAGGTCCTGAGCATGTTTGTAATCCAGGCCCGTGTTTAATGTGTGTGCAACTGTACTAACAGAGTGAAAATTGTGAATTTTCCCCTCGTGGGATTCTTCTTTATTTCTTGGGGCTTTCTGGTTGAGGCAGGCATATAACTATGATTGGCAGAATGCTAAAAAAAAAAAAATGCTTTGTCTACAATAAAAGATGCATACGTTTGGTATGTTTCATGTCTTTTCTTCTCCGTTCCACCTCAGCCAAGGGCAAAAGTCTGTTTACTTTTTGTCATATATCATCTTTCATATATTTTAATATTTCCTTCCTATTTTGCCTGTACTTGATAGTGACAGAGATTGAATAGCAGAAAAGAATGGAGGACTGGGTCTGCATCATGTTTAGCATACATGCAGAGGGACAAGGACATCAAATAGGAGTCCCCTGAGGGCTTGGCTTTGAGGTAATGAAATCAATAGAGGAGAGTGACTCCAGTGACTTGTCCGCTGCCACTGGTTTATCTATCTGAGAAACAGTTTGCTTACACAAGCACATCGCTGAGCACATTCCAATAAAAGAAAACAGCAAAGCCCATTCCAACTCCACATACAGTAGACCTGACCTCCCAGAGGAGTTCTACCCATTAAACAAATTCCATTAACCCTAGGTTCAAACATAAAACATTTGCCAAGCACTGTGATGTTCCAAGGTCAAATCTTTCCAAACATTATTCAACTTTTTCCTGTGTCAAACCTGGAGCCTGTCGTCGACTGGCAGAGCAATAACAAGGCTGTGAAGC
Organism: Sander vitreus; assembly: GCF_031162955.1. Lineage (NCBI taxonomy): Eukaryota > Metazoa > Chordata > Actinopteri > Perciformes > Percidae > Sander > Sander vitreus. Next base: position 9,175,364 of record NC_135875.1, read on the forward strand.
AGATGTGTTACTGTCACTCCCAAACAAGAAGCCAATCTCATAAAACTGTGTTGTGAGTGTGAGTGCAGTGTTCAGCACCATGAAGATGCAGTCTGTGAGGAAGAAGGGGTATTTTATGTCACGTTGTAGAGAAGCGAGATGGGCGTGGGGCTATAGAAAGAATAACAAAACTTTCTGTAATTCACGTGTCATAAAGGGCTCGGCTGAGAGAGCTGTGACGCAGTGAGAGAGCGATAAACAAGGAAAGGAGGTCTAATGGATTTTAGTTTGAAGAGACTCAGCTGTAATTCACAGTCACATCTCCTTTTTCATTCTCTATACATGTTTTATCACTTTCTTCGTTTGAGCCTGTCCTGCTGACTGAATGGTGTACTCGTAGTCAAAGCTGTCAATCAAACATTTGTTTTGTTTTTTACCAGTATCTTTAGGACACAAATGGTATTTAGAATAAGAGAAACAATCCAACATTATTATTTTCTGCTGCTTCTTTTCTTTTATAAGGAACATATAAATCACAAAGCTGGAGCTTGACTCTAATGATTTTATTATGTTAGAATTATCTCATATAAATCTAGATCTACATTTTGACTACTACTACTAGGCTGGGATTTTGAGGAATATGATAATATTCATTTGACAATATATATTTTGTGTTTATATTTGTTCCAGCACCTTAGTGAAGCGACAGTGTGTCAGATGTACAACGCACTGGGTGAAATATACAGTTTTCAAAAAAGCAACCCTGATTGTTGTTTTACATATGAACCATTATATCAAATGGAAAATTAGCTATTTTATACACATCTTCATGTGATTTAGCATGATATATGCAATAGATGTTGCTCTTAATTTCTAGTTTCCATCATATCTAGACAGCTGGAAACGTACATAATCATTACAGTTATATGCTTACTGGAAAGTTTTTTTTATATTCAGGTTTCAATCCTTTATGTCACCAGTATGACATATATCCTGTGTCTTAACACACAGTTTAATACCAGTTGAAAATTGCTGAATTACAGAATTAATAACAAGAAATGACCTCATAACAGCAAACAGGATTTCATGATTTGTGACAATATTTAAAAAATAAAAAGGAAAAATAATAAGGAATGATCCAATAGAGAAAATACATCTTAATAACAATTAACTATTAAAAACACAATGGCCCAGATTTGTTATTACAAGAAATCTTGCTTTTACTCAGTCCTGGCGTTATGGGCAGGCTGTAGGGGGTCAGAGTCTCCCAGAGTCAGCTGTGCCTGCCCTGGACGGATGAGCCCGTTTTTTTTTTTTAACTGACGAGCCAGTCACCAATCACACCTTTTGTTTTATACAACAATTTTGTATCCATAGGCTACCATAATAAATAAAAATATATCGTTTTGAATATACATAAATCATGAATACAAATAAAAGGGTGTTTGTTCTTAATTTGATTAAAATAATTGTAAATGGATTGGTTTGTCAAAACTGATGCGGTTAAAACGAAAATTGACATGCAGCCTGCATCTCAGGCAGCTATCAGGAATTTGGCTGAGAATAGGTAGCTTAATGTAAACTAAAGAGATAATTTAGGCTATGGATATATGGCGTTTCCTTAATGTTAATCAACGACCACCAATGTTGGTGGAAGAAAGTGACAAAGACGGCGAAAGTACAGGGAGTAACGTTAGTTCTGAAGTTGTCACTGACGAAGCTAGCATTAGCCACAGTGCTGCTAGCCGACACTGTAACCCAAAGCAAGGGTCTTCATCACAGGCGGCAGAACCAGGGGATCTCGGCGTTGAGAAACCAAATCAAATTGTCCTGAAAACTTTTCCTGCACGCTTGTTCTCAGGCAAAAAAAGAACTTTCAACAGCGCCTGGTATGGTAGCAGAAGTTGGCTGGAATACTCCATCCAGGCAGACGCTGCATTTTGCTACCAATGCAGAAAGTTCCGGGCAACCTTCTCTGCTGTAGACTCAGAGCTTTACGCTAAGTGGATTTTGCGATTGGAAGCATGTAGTCGAAGACTGGGAAAGGACTCAACAAACATGCAGCATCAAAAGAACACCAGCTCTGTGAAGCTATCTGGAGAGATAAGGAGAGACGTGTTCAGACGGGTACAGAAATTGCTACGTTGGTAAATACAGAACAGTTGCAACGTAATAGATACTACCTGTCAGCTATCATTGATGCCATTGAGTTCCTTACAGTAAACCAGCTACATTTTAGAGGGGACAATGATGGTTTTAATAGTATGTCTGGAGATGGCTGTGGCCTATTTTTGTCCTTGTTTGAATACACTTTAAGGAAAGATCCTGCCTTGGCCAGAATAACACTGTCTATTCCACACAACGCTAGATACACTAGTCATGATATTCAGAACAACATCATAGACATTATGAGTACTATGGTCACAGAGCAGACTGTGAAAGAGGTTGGCGAGTCGTTTTACACTATAAAAGTGGATGGAACTAGAGACCCTACAGGAACAGAAAATATTTCCATAATTGTGCGTTTTGTCAATGACCTGTACCATCCAACTGAGCGTCTTCTGACCATTTCCACGACTGACTCATGCAGCTACAGTACATTGACTGACACAATTATTGAGGATATACAAAAGCAGGACTGAGTCCCGAAAAAATCATCAGTCAGGTGTATGACGGCGCCTCCCTGATGTCGGGCAAACACGGAGGAGTGCAGAAACTTCTGCAACAGAAACTGCACAGAGACATACCATATGTCCACTGTTTCAATCGTCAACTTCATTTGGTGGTCATTCATGCTTTGGCAACTGAGCAAGCCTTTTTGGATTTTTTTCACAATGTGCAACATGCTCTACAAGTTCTGCAGAAAACCTACAGTCTCCCTTCTCTATAAGGGACAGACCCTGAAGCGACTCTTAGATCAACGCTGGACTGGTCATCTTGGCACAGTCTCTGTTATTTTAAGATCATTTGATGACCTTGCCACCCTTTTGCGCAAAGTCAACAGCACCAAAGCCTATCCCAAAGACATGCGAGTTGAAGCAACAGGTTTACTGCAGGCCATGTCTGAACCAAGTTTCAGATTCATCGCTGAGATGGCGCACAAAATCTTGTCATATCTGCGCTCTGAGACAGAATTCATGGCACTCTTCCAGTGCTGCAAGGACGCAACAGAGGAGCCCGCACCAAAGAGACAGCGCACACCAAACACATCCTTTGCTATGTATGTAGTTGAGGAAAGAATTACACACGAAGATCCCAACAACGAAACTGAGCTGCGCAGGTTGTATTTCAGTTGTATTGATGAAGTTTGGGGGAAATGAAGGAGAGTTTTGGGGAGCGCAACTGTGTGCTAATGGATGTGCTCAAATCTCTCGACCCGGAGGATTCTACTTTTTTGGATGTGTCCAAAGTGAAACCTTTACTGGACCTTTCTAATACAGCCATTGTGGAGTTGGAATATACAGCAAATGAAGGTCTCGTCCCCACCTGACGGGGGTAAATGGACAATGAAAAAAGGTCTAAAACACTTCCACAAACCTCTCGAAGCAATGCTGAGCGTGATGACAGCGCTGAAACACGCTTTGACTTTTGGTACAAGCACTGCACTCTGTGAGAACTCTTTTTCTAACATTCTTACAGATCATCGTCTCAGCATGCTTCATCGAAGAAAGGCCAATTTAATTAAGTTGGCATTTGAACAGGACTTAAAGAAATTCAGGGAGGAGTGGAAGGACAACCTTGTGAGAAGATTTCACTCTGCAGCAAAGCGTCGCCTGCCGCTCTACTAACAGTGAGCTTGTATATGCTGGCTCCCTGCAGCCCATGTTAGAGGCTGAGAGACAGTAAAACAAACAGCCTCAAAAACACCCAAAATGTAATAAAAATGTAACGTTAATACTTGTGATTGACACATGCTTAATGATTGCCAAGGCCTACATTTTTCTCCCTGTTTTTATATATATATATCGCCATGTTGTCCATGATTTAGGCTAACGCAATTATCCCTCTTTGTATACGCTGTATAGGCCTATGGTGGTTGTGCGCAATAGTTGTATGTTCAGTGTACATACTGCGCAGTGAAAATTAAGTCACTCTGCTGTTATGCTGTTTCAATACCAAATTAAATCTGTTATACGTGTAGACCTGTATGCATTCATTCATTCATTATAGATAATTAATATAATGTTACATGATGAGATTTATTTAATTTGTGCCCCCCCCCCAAAAATAATGGCGTGCCCGTCCCTGAATTTGTGTCTGGCGCTGGGTCTGCTTTTACTACACAATGACTGCACTGTGGTTCCATCACCCAACATGCCTGTTAACGGGCGCCTGGGTAGCTCACCTGGTAAAGTGTGCGCCCATATACACAGGCTCAGTCCTCGGCGCAGCGGCCGCGGTTTCGATTCCGACCTGCGGCCCTTTGCTGCATGTCATTCCCCCTCTCTCTCCTTGCATGTCTAAGCTGTCCTGTCACAAATAAAGGCCTAAAATGCCAAAAAAAAAAAAAAAAGCCTGTTAACCCCCCTCGGCTCCAAGTTACTGAATTCTAGTTTACATGAATCCTCAATAAAATTATAATACATATCGACTCCACAAGGTTCTGAATGAATAATCAGATGTTGCCAAGCTTAACCGTACAATATGCTTCATAGGCTGTGTGTTGTTTAATGGTTGGTTCACTGGTAAATAAAAGATATAAGAAAAAAAATCTAAAACACACTCTTAAATGCAAAAACACACAGTAGCAGCAGCTGTGTCTGGAGAGCTGCAGCTCATTACCATGGTACCTGAGGCTTAAAGCAGAACTAGAGGTTTCCCTGTGACAGAGTGAAGGCGAGCAAGGATTCTGAAAGCTGTGAGGAAGAGTGCAGTCTGAACAGAGCCCTTCAAAGTTGGAGTTTCATTCTTCTGCTCCTGACAAAGAAAGTTGTGATGAGCATATGGTCTCCACAGAAGTGAGGTCACTGACAGAACTGCTTTCACTGATGATGAGATAAAGGGATGATGCATGAACCTGCCAGATGTAGCCAAAACTGAAATTGTACTTTGTCCACTGCAACTTTCCCTCCTCCCTCTGCTCTCTCTCTCTCTCTCTCTCTCTCTCTCTCTCTCTCTCTCTCTCTCTCTCTCCCATGCTCCCTCCCCCTCTCGCCTAATCTCTCTACCTCTGTCTCTCTCTCTCTCTCACTCACACTCTCTCTACACACACACTCAGATGCACACACGCAGAAAAGAGTAGAAAGCCAGAGAGGAGAACTGCGGCGGCACGATGGGGATATTCTGCCTGCATGGGCTCTGTCGCTAAGGCGTCCGGAGTTCAGCCACTGTGTGTGTGTGTGTGTGTGTGTGTGTGTGTGTGTGTGTGTGTGTGTGTGTGTGTGCCTGTGTGTATGCATGTGTGAGTGAGTGTGAGCCCCTGCCGACGCCGTGCTGAGAAAGGAAAGGGGAACAGAGGAGAGCGGGTGGAGAGGAGGAAAAGAGAGGGGGAGTGTTGACTCTGACTGGGGCTTAGAGGAACCTCACGCCACTGGATCAGAGGACGCTGATGTGCAACAACTACCCCAACTACTGCCGCTGCTGCTCTGCCTGCGTTCCGCTGCCAGCCTGTCCTCTTAACTTCTGCCATGGCATAGCCTCCTCTTCCAGCTCGCCTCTAATCCACTAAGGAAAGGGCATGCATGGGCACAACCAGGGATCTAGGCTAACGCATCCTCTACGTCAGTAATTCACAGTCTGAGGTGAGTCGTTCTTCTCTGTTCTTGTCCTCTCCTTTATTTCACCTCTTTGTCTGCAACTGCAAGGGGGAAAGTCTGTAAAATAACCTCTGGAGGTGGGAAATCCGAGGGATTTGCTCGCTCTGTGGGACTGAGCCCGGGATAATCCACAGGGAATGTTTTCACTGGAGATTTTGCCTTTTAGTCGGCTGATCAAATATCAAATACGTGTGGCAGATGAAAGGAGGTAAATCTCAGATTGATTTTAGTTCAGCTTTGTTGCCTCTGCTGTGGTGAAGTGGTTAAGGGAGATTTCAGGCAGCGGCTGAAAAAATGTGCTGGTGCTGAGTTCAGGAGACCATCAGTCAGTTTAGAAAACTTTAGACATGAAAACTGTTTATTTCATAATATGTGGGGGAAAACTCACTTCCACTGCTATCTGACATTTATCAGATCTGGCAGGTCAGTTTTCTATTTCGGAAAGGTTCCAGTGATCCAGATTTAAGATGACTGGCTCCACAAAAACAGTGCTTGCGTACAAGGTCTCGCATGATGCTGCATTTCCTCTCAGTTGTGCAGCTGAGTGAGCATTACATAAACCACACTGGTATCTTAACCAAAAGAAAAATAGCAGAATTGTTGCATGAAGCTGTTGTCCCACGTACGGAGGCAGCAGTGTTTAGCGGCACAGAGGAATAGGTAATGAGAGCTAGGCATCAGGCAGTTGGCGGCTTCTGATGAAGGAATTTAAACTAAAGACTCATCTAGATTAATGGACAGTCACCATCTTCTTACAGATTATTGAAGCGTGTGTGCGTGTGTGTGTGTGTGTGTGTGTGTGTGTGTGTGTGTTTGTGTGTGTGTAAGCGGAAGATAGAATGAGAGAGAATGAAAGAGAGAGAACACGGGTTGCCTGGAACCCTCACATCTCCACTGTCCTTTAGATGCCATACAAAACGCTTGTCACTCCCACTCATCTCCTCCCATTGCTCTGTCTCCCCTTCAAACCCTATCTCACATCAACGCTTTGATACTATCTCCCCTCTGCTCTGTTTCACTTTGCACAGACACTGAGAAGAGCACTGAGGGAAACATATGAAGATAGATAAGGAGAAAGACAGAGATATAGAGAAAGGGGAAAAGACATTGTCTGTGAGAAATAGTAGAGAGAGTATGCCAGGAGAGGATATTGAATATTCTTTGTCTTTTTACAATTGAAAGGGAATTATGTACCGACACTGAAGAGTGACATGAAAAGTACATACATACCAACTATACAAAATGAAAGGATAGGGATGAAAGTCGGATGTTGTTCCAGAAAAAATAAATGACATGCTCCTCTACATCCGTCACTGCCTAGTCTTCCTTTAGCCTATGTGCTGCATCTGTGAGAACTGGGCACAGCCATCCAGGAGTGATGGGTGTGATGGCCCACCGCTTCAAAGCCAATCTTTATTTTTAGGAATATCAGTCTGCACCTCACCCTGTAATGGTAATGTTAGAGAGATGGGGAGAGAGAAGGAAGAGGTAGACTGACTGTTCTGCCACTTAGTACACGCAAGAAAGGGGTGTGCATGCCACCCCTGTACACAATCACTCCAAATGCAGAGGTACATGAAGATTAAAAATGTAGAACAAAGCTTGGACAAAGCTTTTACACATGGAGATGGCATGCATCAACTAATGTAATAGAGTTGGCCTAAGCAAATAGCATTTTCAGAAACTTGCACGACCCTTGCCTGTCCAAACCAAGCAAATATGGCGGAGGGTGGGAAGAAGTGAGGGAGATTGCAGGGTTTCCAAATGAGTGGTGAAGTGGGCATTCGCCTTCTGTGGCCCTGGGAAGGGTATTCATTCATCCACAAAACAAATTGCTCTCCTATAAAAGAATGACAGCTTTTGGAACAAGCCAGATGTTACCTTTCATGTGCAAATAGGATTATTCATTCAAAGTCAGATTTTTTTTTTCCTGGGAGCACCACAACGGCAAGCAGTTGAGGTGAATCGCGTGCGTCTGTTGTTGAAGACGGAAAGGTGTGTGTGCGTGCGTGCGTGTGTGTGTGCATGTTTGTGTTTGTGTCACTTCGTACTTCTGTTACTCTTTGCACACAATCCCACCTGGGTGTTGTTCTTAGTGTGCACTGGTGTATGTGTGTTTAAAGCATGTGTTCCCCACTGCTTTGCAGTAGGGGCCCAGTCTGCTGGGGCTCCAACAGGCCCAGAGGCAGAGGAACAGAGGCCGGGAGTTTTCTGTGATAAAAGTAGAAAGTAAAGTCTAGGTATCTATTAGTCTATTGTTTCATTATTTTTAGTTTAGCAACTAACAATTCTTTGGATTAAAAAATAATCTCTTTATGGTTTTATATTCAATTTCCAATTACATAAAAGAGAAAAAAAGCTAATTTTTATATTTGAGAAGCTTGAACAAGCAAATATTTTGCACTTTTGCTTGATTAGAGGAGTCCCGCACACTGACCATTACGCAAGCAATAATTTATTTAGAAAAATACAACGTTTCGGGCTCAGACCTTCATCAGGTAAATTGAACTGATGAAGGTCTGAGCCGAAACGTTGTACTTTTCTAAATAAATTATTGCTTGCGTAATGGTCAGTGTGCGGGACTCTTCTCTAAGCTTTTGATCTGCTACTTTTGATCATATCCTACGCACCTGCCCGACAAAAAGAGGTGTGCAAAAAAGCTTTCTTACGTTGCACTTTTGCTTGATAAATGTCAACAATTTCTCAATTATCAAATGTGTGAAATACGTTTCTGTGGATCGACTAATCGTTTCAGCGCTAATTACTTGTGGCTTGAGGTTCTCGCAAACAATATTGTTCCATTTCTTGATAGAAATGATTGATCTCAACAGGTGAAGGCCAGGATCAACTGTCATGCATGCTGGTAGGCTTAATGTGAATTTGAATTATTAAAGGTTTTCTCCTTGTAAACAAAGAAAAGTTATAGTTTACGTTCAGTGTAGTCTCAACAAAGCGCATTGTGTGTATCCTCAAGGTTCTAACAAGTTAGTTAAGGGAATTTTTGATTTCATGTACATACTAATTAGACAAGCATAGTGAGGAAGGTCTTTCAACCAGTTGAAAATAGAAAAATCTTAAAATGAGTGTTTGTTGTTTGTGAAGTGGCTTCATACACACCAACCTCTCCCTCTACTATACGGCTTTCATGATATTCAGTTGAGCTGACAAAATAATACATCTTATTGACTAGACAGGATGGCTTTTGCCATTTCTTTCCCCCTTCAGGACCTCTATTCTTGTTCATGGATCCTTCTCCATGGCTTCATCTTCCCATTTCATCATTATATTATATGTCTATTTTACTCACATTCAATTCTGCTCCATTCAAGCACAGCGGAAACTCTACATCCATGCACCTGTTTTTTCTAGTACTCTTTTTCTTTACTCTACATTCCATCCACACCTGTGTGTGTGTGTGTGTGTGTGTGTGTGTGTGCGTGCGTGCGTGTGCATGTGTGTCTTCTTCTCTTTGCTAGGGATGATTAGGAGGAATCTGAGAGCAGCAAGGGAGTTCTCCAGTTACCCATCAGCTTTGAAACCTCAGCGTGTCTAGAAGGCAAAGAGAGGAGGAGAGAGAAAGACACAGAGAAAAAGCCACAAAGACGATTAGAGGAAGAGAACAAAAAAAGAGTAAATGAAAGAAGAGAGATATAATGTTCTGTAGAAAGAGGAGGGGGAAAGGAAAAGAGAGAGTGATCTGATGCATTCTGATTAGAGCAGGTAGCCTCTGCAGCATACATCCTTTTCTTGAGGTCTGATCTCCATCTAGCCAGCATAGTTCACTGACGTATGGATTACAGGTTTACTGTGAATTCATCAAGCTCCCAGAGAGCCCACCTGGGTGCAGGCGTAGCATACAAAGTCAACTAACTACAGCAAATTAGAAAATAACAAAGAAAAGATCAATTCAGTGGGGACAAAGTGAGTAAAAAATAATAAAGCTACAATGTCCGCAGGCTACAGTTCAAGGATAAGAAGTCCTCCATGAAAACAGCAGCAGGCTGACATACAGTATACTGAGTTCTTTCATGGTGGTAATTTCTAGCATCATACAAAGTGGGGATGGATCCTATTGACATGTACAGTACACACACAGGCTTGGGCGGCTCAACGAGCCATTAGCTTGTATTAAGTAATGTTCTGTAACTGCAGTATCTCATGCAGTCTCTCGCACATTTTATTCAAGTGCACAACTGAAAGCAATATAAATATAAATGTAATATGAATATAAAAATATTTATGTGAAAAATGACGTAATGCCCACATGGCTTTAAAAAAAATGGTGTGCATACTGTATGGTATAAATGTATAAGGATAGTCTTAGTGCTGTGGATTAACAGCAAATCTAGATTTATCCAGCCACAGTATCAGACTTAAAACGAACACTACGTCTCTGTAAATATGAATAACTATTATGATACCATATTATTACCATAACATAAATGGAACAGTAAGGCTTGACAAACTATTGTGCAGTAGTTCTGTAATCCAAATAATTTGGCCTCTGGCCAGTTTAGGACTATCTGGTTTCATTTCAAGCCATGTTGCTATTGCCGCATCTATATTTTATTAGAAATGTATCTGACCCCAATATACAGAACTGTACTGACACTACTGCTGTAGAATCACAATGGTATTAAAATGTCAGTTATCCTGGATCTAAATGTGATTGTTGTAACTAGGGTTGAAATTTGACATTAACATTCTCCTCGGTTTACAATTAGCAAAAGCTCATACTGCGCTCTCCACAAAAAGTATGTTCCTGGTGTTATTTAGTCATTACTGCAACACCACATGATGATTCTGAGCAAAATCTTTAAAATGGTGCTTGGCGGCAGTGTAGTGGTCCATGATGACTGAGCAACAATTACTAGAGAGACAATCCCTTAAAATCCTGTGATTTCCAGTGCCATTCCATCTTACGGCATTAAGCTGCCATTAACTGACAAAGGATTTGCTGCGTTTGGTGTCGGCCTAATGCACTGTACTGCAGTTATCCCTCAACACTGACCTGTACAGTCAATCAGTCGGATATATATATACCCTCACATCACACCCTGAGAGCATGGGTGCACCCAAGGTTGCTTGCATGCTGCAGCACAGTGACAGACATTAGATAAAAACCCAACAATAAACCCACACTGTCAAATAACCTCACCAACACAAAGTAAACTACAAGCCTGGATATCTTTTTACTGCATAATCACTGTGCTCTTAAAAGGCAGATTAAAGACTTCAATACAGTATTAAGCAATGTGTAATTATGAGGGGAAGCTGTCAGAAGACAGAAAAGGGGGGGAAAAAAAACGAGTAGATAAAGCTGGATTACAGTAAAGTTTGGACCTTACATGACTGCAATGATGCTGCTATACTCATTTGTTCAAGCAGCATCTGAGGCTTTGCTGAGCTGTAATAATGTAAAACTGCAGCAACAGAAAAGCAGGATTTTTGCTGTTGATCATGTTGCACAAGGGCAGAAGCTCACTTTGTTTATAATTCAAAAACCCAATACTGGCTGCATATATTTCCCTGTGAGTTTTATTCAGTAAAAAACACAGTTGAGCCGTCATTGGGAAGTTTGAGAAGGTGAGGACTATCGGAGAGTATATATATATATATATATATATATATACACACATACATACATACACACACACACACACACACACAACATTGTCAAAGGTATTGCCAAACAGTATGAAATTGATTAGATTAATATGTTACTATAATAGCATCCTCTCTTCTTAGACTGGGACACAAGGATTTGCTTCCACTCAGCGACAAGAGCATTAGTGAGGTTGACCACTGAGGTTGGGTGATAAGATGTGGCTCACAGTCAGAGTTCCACTTCATCCCAAAGGTGTTGGATGGGGATGAGGTCAGGGCAATGTGCAGGCAAGTTCACACTAAAGAAAATCATTGTTTTGTGCATTGGGCACTATCATGTTTAAACTGGAAAAGACCTACCCCAAACTGTCACAAAGTCGTACAGCCCCAGACCAAAAGTGCACTAAAGTATGTGGCCATAATACAGTGTATGACTAAATAGCTTACTTAACTATGCTATTTGTTCTAAGCTTCCAATCAAACAGCTAAAACATACAGTTCAGTGTGTATACACTGGGAAAAGATTTACGTTATGTATGTAAGATATAAAAAGATAATAGAAAATCTCAATGAAACACCCTGTTCTTAAACAAGAAAGACTGTTTAGGCTGCTGTTGCTAATTGACATGTATAGCCATATTTGCAGCATTTAATTAATTCACCGGTTTTGCAATGCATACTATATTAATGAAATTTCCCTTCGGTGGAGAAGAAGTGATAACACAAAATTAGTCAAGCTCAAAGTTACAGCAAACATTTAACCCAGGTTGAATCAGAACACTAAAATGTCCACCTTTTAAGATTTTACCCACCGGCAACCAAAAGTTCAATTAGGCAACTGCCATTCACAAAACTGCCGACTCATATGCATTTTAAAATAATGCAAGTAATGGGGAACCATTTAAAAAGAAATTCAAGGTGTGTTGCATTAAATGAGCATGGGCTGTGAGCATAAAGACCATTCTATTAAAGAGTAATGAATTGCATTACTGCAGTAATCTGGATTGTCCCTGCAGGACTTCAAAGCTTCAAACAATGGCTGAGTTAGAAGAGAAATTATTCCCAAGAACCAGCCGTGCGGAATCTGGCTCTCAGGGTTATGAACAAAATGCACTTGTGTCCCTAGAAATAATCCAAATAATGACCCTTAGTTGCCAGTATGACAGCCATGTGATCTGTGCTGCTAAAACAAGGTCAGATGTGAACACGTCTGATGTGTTTTGCCATGCGCACGTGACCCTGTGAGGTCTGTTTTTGGTCTGTCCAACTGGGTAGAAAATACTGGGTCAGTTCACTTCACTTACTTGCCCCTAACATAAATAAAGACCAGGGCCACCCTAAAAAGGGGCAATTGTCACAGCCTTGCATGATGAGTCATGCTGTTTATGCAAGAGGCCAGGGGGTGGAGTTCCAGCCGGAGGTGAGATGTGAGTGCTGCTACAGTTGCCCCGGCTTGAACCCAATGGGTAACATACCAGATATGTGGAGCCAGGGACACATTATTCAGCCTGCAGTGCAGACATGTCAAAAGGGATCACATTTAAATGAGGATATGATACAATACCATGAAACTGTATGCATCGTGGAGGCTGTGTGTAGGGAAGGGAGAGTAGAAAAAAACACTGTTGCTGTTTGTGCTGACAAACTACATTCATGTCTGATGGTTTAGAACAGGGTGGCATCTTGGATTGTAATCAGATGTCATTTTGCAAATATTGAATACAATGTTTAATTTGGGCCTAGCTTATATCATAGAAGCAGTCACTGACCTAATTTGGAGAGGGGATGTGGGGTAACAGTTTAATCTCTTATTCAAAATGTCATCCTTTGAACATGGAGAGGACACTGACAGTGATAGACCAGGAAAGCACAGCCATGCTTGTGACTAGATAATAGTTGGAAAATACATGTGACAGGGTAAAAGAAAAAAAATCGGACTCTCTTTGACTAAAATGATTCAAATGCTGCACAGCCAGGGGAATAATCGGAAAATTATTGTATTGGATTGTGCTATATTCAGCCTTGATTCCTCCTCTTTACATTGTTGTACACCCCTCTGCTTTCACAGCTCAATCAACCTAATGGCAATGGAGGACAGGAGTCATTAAGTGATTATATCCATACAATACAAGGTGACGATCTATATGGTAGCTCTACCACTTGTGTTTCCTACACTGCGTGTTATTTTTTTTTATTATCCTGGCCTTTCTGTGTGCATAACAACAATTGCTGAAACTGGCTGCACTGGGGCTGAAACTTGTTAATATGTTGTATTTTTGTCCACTTTTCACACACTGTATGATGCTAGGTATTACACATGCATCACAGTAAAATAAAACATGTATAACTAATTCCTGTACTGTGGTGCAGATGTGCCTGTGCTCTAATAGCCTTGTTACTGTTGGCAGAATATCTTTCCTAATGTCTTCTGTTGGGCGTATATAGTCAGTTTCTACAAACATTGCATTGCACTGTACTGTACTCTCTGGTCATTTGGACACCGGTAATTACCTGTCTATTGAGAATAAAATAAACATCTGCCTGCACAGCAGAAAGCTGCCATCACTAACATATCTATATGGGCATGCTGTGCTGTTCTCAGACAGACTATGTTTCCAGTAACATTACTGGGCAATGTTTGGACAGTTTCAAGGGAGGACTGTCAATCTGCAACATTGCTGAGCCCATCTGTCTGTTAAACAGAATATACAATAGAATATAACTTTATTGTCTACCAGGGTGGAAACTTGTCTTCGGCTCATCAGACACAAGAAACAACAACATGGTAACTTAGTAAAACAAACACATATTACACGTTAAATGTCTGTCGCTTTAAGCTCATCAATCACTTTGAGTTAGGAATATTGATGGCACTTCGGATGAAGGAATTCTACAGTTTTAGTGCCTTCTGGATCTCAACGGCTTCAACTGGTTTAAGAGAGGATGGGAGCTACAGTATCTGCCAGAATACTCCTCGCATTCTTCCTCATCCTTTCTAAAAAAAAGTTGAGTCAAGGGCTTTTAGGGTTTGCCAACTATCTTGCTTGCCATTGACACAGTCCTAGAAAGTTTATTCTTAGATTAACAGCTTAGGTGACCATACCAGGCAGGGAGTCTTAAACTATACAGAGGTATTTTAAAGTTGCAGATAATTGGAATTTTTTTGCATGCCACTTTATTTTTAATTGCATACGTTGGCAATGAGTGTATTGTAAATATGCTGGCATGAATGTGACTATGAGTGAGTATGGATGGATGATGAATAGGAACATTATTTATTTATTTTGAGCCTGCAAAGATATTATACACAGAAAAACTGTTTTGGTTCTAGTGCTCAGTGTGGGGAACAGCAGCTCTCTCAGTTTGAAGAACCTGCGTAAGAACACTGTGCGCAAGAGCATCGTAATCTTGGGTTTGCCTTTAATGGCAATATGACGGCTTTTATTAATTTACTCATTCTGATAAAATGTCACTATGTCCTTAGTAGGCAGATTGCCAGACTAGGTTTTGCAGAAAAAAATATACTGATTACGCCAACATGTAAAATTGCCATATTTACAGATGATACTGCATGTCTACAAGGAGCTATCAATGTCTGTAGATGAGACTGTTATGTCAGCTCTTAGATGAGATAGACAAAGATAGGGGGCCGTCTCCTTCCCCAAGAAGAACCGGCGACAGAGACTATAATTTAATAATACAGAGCCAGGGCGATATTGTGATGGAGAAGGCAGTGAAACAAAGGGTCCATTCTATAGCTCCCAGGTAAGTAAACAGACAGGTGTGAAAAAGGAAGTCATTCCCTGTTGACAGAGAGAAGCCATGGCAGATAGGCTGAGATGGATAATTGTTTCATCTGATTCAGCATTTACATGAGCGTGTGCAGTGTTTGCTTATTGTAAATCAGCAGGCAGAAGGAGAATGTATTATACATTTATTTCTGTCAGAGCATCAGAGGCAAACTGCAGAGTTGTGATGCCGCCACCATACCTGTGGTAGTGGGGAAAGATAATTCATATCTCTGCTTAGGATGTTTCTCATTGGAGGGTTGCTGTACAGTTCTCTGTCAAAAGTTTGTCTGTTTGCAGGTATCGTCTAGCCTGGTTGACACCAGACCCACTCTCAGTTGTAACTGAGAGTGGGTCTGCGCAAGGTTCATTAGCAGCTCATTTCCAAAGGGGTGTCACCAACGGAAGCCGCTCAAATGCCTCTGGGCGCATTGGATAGTCCTTCAACCAATCAGACCAATGATCTGGGTGACGTAGCAGTCACCGCGGCATCAACGGGTTTCTGCGCTTTGGCAGCCGTCATGTTGAATGTAAACAAAAAGATGCTCGCCGTCGCTGCGCTATCGTCATCGTGTAAAGCCCGCCTCAACGGTTGTGATTGGTGCCTCGATTTGGAAAAATTGGAAATAGGCTTGAATGAGCTCTTGGTCAGACTGACTTGCAGAGCAAATCTCAAATTTGCCGGAAGTTCGTCAGGGTTTTTTCAGCATATTCTCTTGTCTCTGTTCATTTAGAAAATAGAAAACATGCCATATTCACATATCCTAGAAGAGTGAAAATGTGCCACCAAGTAGGCCCAACATCCTGTTTTAAATGTGAGAGGGAAAGGTCAGACGGTGAATAATCTTGGAAAAACCTAATGAACCATGAAAATAAACTGCAGACCTATAACAGTATATTGCTACTAAGTGTATATGATTGTAAGTGCAGTGTCTGATAGCTCTCACACTAACTTCAGACACAAACACTCTTAAAGTTAGAAAGAAGGAGAGGAGGAGGAGGAGGAACCGGTAGTCAAGACTGCTTTAACTGGCAATGATTATACGAATGAAAATTGTGCTGAAATTTGAGTTATTGGTTTCACAGAGAAGAAGATTAAATGCACCATGGAAATCTGTTAATCTGTTAAATCATAACACTTGCCTTTTTCAGTAATTAAACATGGAAGGATTGCATAAAAGACCATAACCACCTGGCAATAAAAAGGAAATTAACATTTTCTTTTAAAGGGTAAATATATTGTACATGCATATGGAACTTTAGATTTGCATGACATCACTACGCCTTCAGTGTCAAATGAAGAAATTATATTCAAAGTCAAACTAAATTATTCCTGTTATCAAGAGGAAGTAACTTAAAATATATGAAAAATCTGCTCTTTTAAATTCATATATGCTATGCTTTTTGACATGCATGATGACAAGTGTCAGATAAAAGCACTTTTTAATAATATTCATAAATGCACGGTTCCTCCCCTCTCCTCCTATGCTTAGAGAGCGGGTGTGTTCTGTCAAGTGGGATGTAATAGTCAGGCAAGGGTCTTTGTCTAAGCTAGTCATTACCAACGATTAACAGCTTCTTTCTCCATGCCTCTCAGGAAACATGGTGAGCAAGGAGGGTGGCAAATGCATGCTCACCAACTCAGAGTCTGACTCGGAGGCAGCGCCCTTGCCCTCCACCTCACTGGCGGTGAAGTATTCCCTGGAAGACAGTCGACAGGTGAGGAAGAGAAACAAGGCCCTGCAAGTGCGTTTCAAGGATATCTGTGAGGCACAGAACGAGCAAAGGGAGGCGGAGTTGCAGGCAGCGCGGAAAGGTGGCAAGCCGATCTCATACAAAGTAGCGTACCGCAAGTACATGACCGTCCCTGCCCGCAGAGCCATCCCAAATGTCACAAGGAGCACAGGTGTGCAGACTTCCCCTGACCTGAAGAAACGCTATCAGACCTTTCCATTTGAGCGCAAGAAAGGCCACACCTTTAAACACGTGGCGGCCGTGGAAACTTATAAAGGTCAGAATAACGGTTTTGTCATGGAAGTGAAGCAGGCCAAGGCTGCTGAGCAGGGTTTAGATGAGGAGGAGGAGGAGGGAGCCTGCAGGGGGAGTGGAGTCCGGAGGACCAGGGCTCTGCTCCATACTAATGAGTGCATTGCCACAGTGGAGCAGCACAGTGCACCTGATGGCCTGTGCTCTGACGCTCTGCTGCTCAGTTGCTCTGCAGACACAGACTGCCTTGCAGACACACAAAGAGGAAGCGGAGCTGGAGCACAGACAGAGTACCAGCTCTGCAGTGTCCCATCCAAAGCCAGGACAGGATTACAACACAGGGAGCCCGATACAGACCGCTCGGCCAAGAGGCAGCTACTCAATCTGGAGGAGGGCTCGTCCCGAACCCTGCCGGACGGGGCCTCCAAGGTTACGGGCCCCATCTCCTGGAACTCCCTTACACAGGTGGAGTGCCTGGATAGTCCATCTGTGCGGAGCAAGCGGAAGAAAGCCCTGCAGCTCAACGGGCTGCAGAGTGAGACGCTACCCCGTTCCAGCAGAGGCTGTACAACGCAGGCACAGTGCCACACTGGACAGTTATCTGCCCGGCCTCTACGGGGCATGGAGGAGCCTCTGACACCAAGCAGAGGCGGTGAGGCTGGTGGGGCACCGCCTGACCAAAAACAGGAGGCCTGCAAGCAAATAGTGCCTATGAATCAGGATGGAGATGTTAAAGCACAGCTCCAGGCCATGGAAAATCTCATCAGCTCCAGCCAAGAGACCATCAAGGTGCTGCTGGGGGTCATCCAGGAACTGGAGAAGGGGGAGGCCCACAGAGAAGGGTAAGACATCTCACTTATAGCCTGTGCTTTACATTAGAGATAAATAGATTCATCTTTTTCCCTGCCAATACCGATTCCAAAATATATAAAGAATCATGAGGCCGGAGATTGCTGTAGCACTAAAAAAAAAATTGGCAGCCCACCGTGACTAAACAATAACGGAAACACTGAATTCTCTAACAACATTGATTATTAAACTGTGGATCGGTCACCTAATGGCTGGTACCCAATCTGCTTAAAAAGGTCAGTATCAGGGCTCTTACTGATCCGGTGAATTGGATTGGTGCCTCCCTACATCACACTAGTGACAAGCTTAAGTTGGCAAAAAACAAACGTTATATAAATAATATCATATTTGAGAAAAGGGTCTGGTGTTCACAGGGCAAAGCCAAGAAAACATTAGAGACACAGAGCACATTCATGATTCAGCATGAGCAGGAAAAGTACCCTCTTGATGTGTCACATTATTTCTAGATCTTAGGGACAAGCTTCTATGTGTGACAGCTGTTCAGCAGAGCCGTGGCTGACAAACCCAAAGTGTTAAGATCACAGTTGCATGTAGCTGGGATGCTTTGGCTTTCACCTGGATGTGCCCTGCAGTGCTACTACAGCAGAGGGTCCTTTTGTGATATTTTCTTCCAGATATGATGGAGCTGCTGCGGAACATATTTATAGACGATTCATCTCACCCAGTTTGGCCCAGATGGTCTGATGACCCGTGTATGAAACACTGCCACAATGAATGTGGCCTTTAAACTACATTCGCCACAAGGCTTGGAATTAGCAGACGTGTCTCACTATTTTTGAATGAAACTGATTCAGCCACAGAAAAATTAAAAAACTGTGAGATTAGTATTAGCGGCAATGCAACTTGCATCAGCCTGTAGTTTCCTTTAGAATTAATAAGAATACTGAACATGTCAAATTTTGAATGACTGACTATGGGAATTTAATTATCATGATGCTGAAAAAAAAAAAATATAGCTCTAAGGAGGCTATCAAACCATGGCATAATAAGTACTCATATTGCTTAAGCCAAAACTAGAAATTTAACAATTGGCCTTATCCAGCTGCATGCCATGTTTATCTAGTAAGTCCAAGGCCTTTGAAAAAGCCATGGACTGTGAAAAAGCCATTTACTGTCCAATAGTATACTGAGTATAAACAAAAAGGCTGCAGATAGCATCAAGCCTGCTGAAATAGAGGATTGTCTATCCAAAGGGATGAAGCAAACAAAATGACCAATTTGTTGAGTGAATTGCTGGGGCTCGGCACTCAGATACCTATCTGTTTTGACCAGCACTGTGGAGAGGTATGGAGTGAGAAAATCCTTATTATCAACATCATACCAACCTGGAGTCCAAACCCTGTGAGAATTAACCACACAGACACATCTGTCAAATGTATAGCCAGTAGGGCTGCAGCTATCGATTATTTTAGTAATCGAGTATTCCATCGATTAATCGAGTAATCGGATAAGAAATACTTAGTAAGAAATACTTAGTAAACAGCTATAGTAAATATTTATTATGGCTGTTTACTAAAAAAAAAAGGAAACCTGTCTTTTGTATTTATACTTTTGTATATCCTTTTTTAGAAAAAGCAACATTTTTTATTGCCAAATTCCAAGACCCTTAAAAAACAGTACATTTTTGGTGGCCCAAATGTTAATATTTTTCACCCCCTTCCCCTTCTTGCCTCTGGCTCTTTGCACTGGATATGCAAAAGAGCTGTTCACTAACCAGAGGGTAAATGTGACTGTACAAAGCTTACAGCAGGGCTATTCAACTACACTGTTCTGGCGGACACATTTTCAGAAGCCTAATACACAGCGAGGAGAAAGAATAAAGAATGCAGACGTCACCGGCATGATGACGTCATTCACGTGCATATTAAGTGGCCATGCTGGGGGGAGGAGCCGGTTTGTCTCCGGCGGCAGCTAAGTTTCCAAAGATTAGTAGCAAACTAATAAACAGTTAGACTACAAACCGACAGCTTTCGTTTTAGCTTGTTGGTAAAACATCGCTATTAGCAGAGTAGCACGCTGTAGGCTAGTTGTGTGGAATGGATGAGTACACTGAATGTTTTCTACAGAGATGATGTAGCAGCATGTTTGCAGCTTAAAATGATCCCAAACTTTCTGTCGTTTTCTGTCGCCTGTCTCTTCTCTTAGACCCTCGCTATTTTCGTCTTCCTTCATTTGTAATCTGGGCCGTCAGTCTTGTGTCCACAGAAGCGTCAACGTGTTGTGCCCTAGTAATAATCCTCCGTGCGGAAACACAGTGAGCCGTACAACCTTAATTACGTTGATTTAACGAAGCTTCGAGGCAAAGAATTTTGCTTCGGAGGATTTTTTGTAATCGAATTATTCGAGTTAGTCGAGGAATCGTTTCAGCCCTAATAGCCACACAACCGCAAATGCTTAAAGTGTATAAAAGCAACTCTCAATAGCAACTTGACTGAACGACAGTGTGAAACTCCTATTCAACAGGGTTTGAGCAAGGAACAGATCTTATAACAGTGTTAGTTTACACCATCTAAAAAAGCAATTATCCTCCTTCAATCTTGCACAAGGCAGCCTTAATCTCCTTATCACCAAACTCATAAAAGTGTGTTGAGGAAAATGTAAGCAGACATCAGCATAGGGAGCTATCTTCTCTGTTGTCAAACACATCTGGCTTATCAGATGTGTCTAAAGTGGCAGGTGGGAGAGAAGATGGGGGAAAGAGGAGAGGAGAGACTTAATTTTTTTGTCTGGTCACATTCATGAAGAAACAATCACATTGTCTTTCCATAGGCTGATTTCAAAAGCCTACATTTAGTTAAAGTCAGTGAGCAATATAAGCCTCTTGTAATCCATCTGAGCCCAACTGAACCTCTACTTTCTATACAAGCACAGTCTTTCTCTACAAATTTCTATTTTTTCTTATCGAGTCAAGCTAAAATACTAATGCTGCTTTAGTCACACTGCATTAGCTTCATGCTCCCCTTACATAAATGTCACTGACACAACAAATAGGAGTGCCGAAAGGCTATAGGTGAACCGTGAGTGCAATTACATCTGATATATAACTCCTTATGTTATATGACATTCATTTTTCATGGAAGGAAAAGCAACGCTGTGTGCATTCATCATTATGCATATGTTCATGACATGCTGCTCAGGCACAAATTGAAATTCAATGGCTAATGTGCTGA